>NC_068318.1:6819200-7135354 GCF_025860055.1 Xyrauchen texanus | reverse complement strand
AAAAAGCCAACAGACGACTGACAGAGGGTTTAATGCATGGCTTTTGCCTGTAGCGTGGGCTGTAAACACTAGATGGTGCACTTGGCTTACTTTTGGTGACTGCCCCTCAAACCAGTGGCACAGCAGAGGGAAGCCTTTGCTCCTCTACTACTGAGGCTGGTTGAAGGGGATTTTTATAATGTTGTTGCCTTTATTGCACTCAGGCATTAAAGATGAGTGCCCTGATATGCCTTTGTAGCAGAGATGCTGACAGAATAAACATTTTCCCTGTTATTTTGAATGGGGAAAAAAGTACAGACATTGGGGAAATGTTAATTTGGGAAAACTGGTTCGCAACAATGGCCCCAGCATTCTTTATGGGGGGGGGGCAACGTGATGTGCTTATTTTCTCTGTGTGTGTTGTGTACACTTGTGTTTGATGAACATTGATTTCTGTTATGCATGTCTTGAGAGCCTTGGTCATGGAAAGAGAGGCTGACTTCGGTATGTGCTTTTTAAATGTTCGCTCCCCAGCGCAAACTGCAGGGGGAAACTGAACCATATTCTGGCTGTTCGGTGTTCGAGGCATGTACCATGGTGAACTCAACCCTATACTGTCTGAAGGGCATACAGGAACTACACAGATACGCTTGTATGGTCTGGTTTCATTCACTGAATGAGGGCTCACCCTTCGTTTCACTTCAAGTCTGTCAGGCTCGCTTCTAGTGTCCTACTGGATGTTTAAATGGGGCCAGCCCAACAAACAAATACCTATGCGGATGCACCCGTAATGACGGGAATGAATGAGGACCCCAATCCTTCTGAGGGGATGCTTGTCATGAATATCTGTGAGCGTAAGCCATAAATGGTGTTCCACTGCCGAAGGAAACCACAGTACATGCCTCAGGGCTAAGACACAAATTCCCATGTGTCAACTCCATTGGAGAACGTCTAGCCGAAAGAGTATCAGAGAGAACCATAGATCGGACTGCAGCTCAACTCCCATACCCTCGGTGCTGGCCTCCCAAGAGTCAAATGGCTGGGTGGCGCTGGCAGACACATGATCTGCACCAGCATGCGGCTTGACCAAATTTCCAAAGGAGGCGAACCTTTCACGGTGCGTCCTAACATTCATTAAATCTCACTGTGTGTAATCCGAATCCTCCAACCCGGCTTCCATGTGATGAAAACCCATACAGGCAATGTCGTGGGAATTTTCACTGATGATGAACCACCTGCAGGGAGGTAAGCACTTCCTAAATTCCATCATGTTACCACTCAAAAGGGAGAATAGTAATGATCTTCGCTTCGACATGTGTCATTGGTATAACATAGGCCAGACGAGATCGTACCCTAGTGAGCACTTTAATGGAGCCTGTGATGTAGCTCCCTAGAGGTGTCACTTAATCACCAAAACAATAAATTGGCGTGACTGTACAATGGCTTCAGACCATGTGACACTCAGGGCATCGAAATGTGACTATGTAGCTCCAGTTCCTATGATAGGGAACATCTTTCTTCCCCCTAACAACACCCTTGCAACCACACAGAGCACTCTAGCAACACCCTTGCAACCAAACAGAAAAGCATCTTTCTGCCCCCTAACAGCACCCTAGCAACCACACAGAACACCCTGCATTTACCTAACAACATCCCAGCAAATGCCCAGAACACCCTAGCAAGGCCCTAGCAAACTGTAGGGAATGTTTAGAATTGGCCCTAAGTATTAAGTCAGGTCTGCAGTCACTGTCTCAATCCGGATACTCGCGAGGGGAGAAAGAAATGACACACACACACCAGAGCATATCAGATCATTCTACAAAGTTTATTGTCCAGCTCATCATTATATGGTCCAGCAAAAGAACATTCCACTAGACCCACCAATGAAATAGTTATTTACCCTATATGGGGGTGACATATATGTTTGAGCTACATTTGAAACGTGAGAGTACTGACACAGGAAATACATTCCTATAGACACATCCGCTTGCAAGAACAGGGACAGCTGCAACTGTGTTTTATGATGACACAGCAAGCTATATCAACAAGAGAAGTTGTTGAGAGGCCATTATTTTATTTACACAAACAGAAAACCGTATTTCAACCCCCATATAACCCCCTTGCAACCCCCAGGGAAACATCTAGAGCACCATAACAACACCCTTGCAACAAATCAGAAAACCATCTTGCAACTTTCTAACACCCAAGCAACCACCCAAAACACTATAGAGACTGTGCAGCAATGCCATAGCAACCACACAGAACACACTACTTTTTATTTTTAGAAATATGTAACAATTTACTTCGTGTTAATTGTTCAAATCATTACAATTTCCCTAACGTAGTAGCATAAAGTTATACAGTATATCCTGTCAATTTTGAACTTATACTCTTAGCTGTTAAAACGGAAAAATGCACTTGAAAATGTAATTTGCTATCATGGCTTCAGGCAGCTCTCTTAATGAGGGAAATCTGTTCAGTGGATCAGTTTTCCTTTTCCTACGCCAATGCCCAAATGGCTGACATTGAGAAGCGAAATGTTTTTCTTGTCAAGCCAATTTTCAGTGGCACAACAGAAGGTCTCTCTCCTGCGCCAGGTACTCCATCAGTCTCTCTGTCAGTGATTCTCTGTGTACTTAAGAGCGCAAGCAGCTCTGTCTGTCAGTGGCAGCATCCATCTGTTCAGTTGTCTGTTGTCACTGAAAACATGGGGTCAGAATCATTCATAGCAGACACTGGGACAAATGAGCTCTTGAATGTACTGGGCAGAAATCATGAACCATTAAAGGAAATTAAATCTGGATTAAAGGAATAGCTCACTCACCACCATGTTGTTCCAAACCTATATCGTCACCTTTCTAAAATAAAATCCTAAGTAATTTTTTCAGGTTTTTCAGAAAACACAGAAAACTGAGCCCATCTTTTCAGACGTATTTCATAAAACTTCAAAACAAACTGAAACTTCTGTGCAAGAAAAATCTGCACAGACATCGATAAATAATAAATGATATCAGCCTCGTAGCTGTCCCGTGAAGGTCATTCATCCTCAATTTTAAGATTGTGTCCTTGTTCCCTCGAGCTACATCACTCCTACCCTACTGTCTTTTCCATTCTCACAATCTTCAACTTCTTCAAACGGTTTTCACATTAAAATCAGTATGTTATGGTTGGCTCCTCGCCTGAGGTTGCGGATTGATACTGTTCGATCATTTTGATTTCCATAAGAGCTCAGTCTTTGCCAACAACCCACTTTGAAGTCCGCTGCAAACTCCACACTTCGCAACAGTCCCTTGAGGCTGTTCATTCATCTTCTCCACAGTTTATAGGTCGTGAATGCCTTTACCAGCTGGGCCTGTCTAAAATCCATAAGGAGATATGTGTTTATTAAAAAAATATCTTGTAATCAATCCAGGTTTTTCTCCTTCAAAGAAGAGCTGCTATACGTTATCTCACCCGTGAGTGACATTGATAATAGTGGATCAATTTAGTTTTAAGGAGACTATTTAATCAATTTTTAATCTTGCGGGAGGGATAATGCATCATCGTCAGGTTGCTCGCATTTCACGTCAAGTTACTTTTGCTGTGTGGTTTGAAATAATGAATTGAAAAATGGCTTTATCAAAGATGAATGGATGCTTAAATTGATGCCAAGAATAATGGAAGGGTATCTGTTTAGAAATGCTTTAAATCCAGACTTTTTTATGTGCTGAGATATTCGTGCTCTGGTGAATTAATACCTTTTGCTATTAAAGAAGGCTTTTAACAAGCACTTACTTTGAAGTCAACATGAATGCAAATCTGACTGCATTAACTTCCACATTCCTGGAGTTGTTGCACTGCTTCTGAAATTATGTTTCTTTTTGGCTGATGTCACCTGTGTGGGTTATGATAACTAATAGCCTTTCTAAAAACCTTGCCAATTGTTTATGCAATTTTAAAAGTTAGGATAGTTAGGATAATGAACTATTACTATTTTGAAGAATTGATTATTCTGCTTATTTGAAATAATGAATATATCTTTTGTCTAATATTGGTGTCTTTGATCAAATTGCCATTGCATCCATTTTATAAAAGCAATAAGCCAGTTGCGCCATTACAGTAATTTTACCATGGATATCCACTTTGTGTCATGCCTAATTACTCCCCATTCTGTATTACTGAGCCAAGTTAGATTCTTATGTATCTTGTCTATAAAATGTCCTGGTCAAACTTAACCTGAAATTAATAATGATAAAATTAATTTATATTTAGTGTTAATAAAAATAAGCACAGAAGAAAATATAAAGATTTTTTAAGCACATTTTACTTCCAAATTATCATTAATGTAACATATCTAGATATTTAAATTTTAGTATTCCCATTGTTTTCAATGATGATTCTCATTATCGTTACTCGACAAGACGTATTACTTTCAGTGTTCCCATTGTTTTCAATGATGTTTCTCATTTCTTTTACATGTCCGGATGTATCGCTCTAAGTATTCTCATTATTTTCAATTATTATTCTTAATACCATTACATGTACGGACAAATTACTTTAAGTGTTCCTATAGTTTTCAATGATACTCCTCATTACCATTTCATGTCTGGACATATTACTCTTAGTATTCCCATCATTTTCAATGATGATTGTCATTACCGTTACACGTCTGGACTTATTACTTTTAGTATTCCCACTGTTTTTAATGATAATTCTCTTTACAGTAATATGTCCTTAAGTATCACTCTTAGAATTTCCCACTGTTTGCAGTGAGGATTCTCATTACCGTTTCACGTCCAGACCAGTGGCAATCTCTCTGAGGAAGCAAAGGAGGCAGTGCCTCCTCAAAAATTCAGGTGAAAAAAATGACTGTACAGAAATAAAAGAAATAAAATATTATGAAATGTGAGCTAAATAATGTGAATTGCAGTCATATTTCTAAAGTCACTCTGATGTGACTTTAGAAAGTCACGCTGATGTCACAGTGTTAAACACTGACATCAGCGGATAAAGTTTCAGAGGGTGGAAGCGTCTCTCAAGCCTCCCTTCAGCTCAATGCAATATCATTGAGCTCCTAAAGCCTGGCTTGAATGTGAGGCTGGGTAACCGCCACATACAAAAAAAAAAAGAGTCATGTCTATGAATCAATGTAATGCCTAAATAATCTCTCTCGTCCACGCATCATGTCTCCACAGATTGCTATGAATTGATGTAAGTGGAGAAATTATTTGCACATTAAACAACTAACTGACATGAACAACAGCACTATCTTGAAACTTGAAACACGAAATGGTGTTCTACCATTTGAGCACTTGCTCTTAAAAAGTCTGTCATATTGTTGTTGCTGCCGTTTTATAAAAGCAATAAGCAAGTGAATTTGCAATGATTTTACTACAGTTAAGAGGGTTTAACTGCGTTAAAATCAATGTACATATAACATTGCTGGAACAGGCAGAGACGATGACGTGAAGAACCCAAGTGCAGTTTACTTTTCAAATGTGTAATCCAAAAAACCCTAATTAAAAACTTGAACATAAACATGAACTAGACTAGACAAAAACAAAGACTTGACTTGACTTGACTTGACTTGACTTGACTTGGCTATAGACTTAACTTAAACATAACATGGGTTACATTAACATTACCTTACCCTAGACAATGGCAAACATGAGGGCTTAAATACAACAGACATGGGTAACAAGACAACCAATGAACGGACAGAACTATAAACAAGATAACAAGACTATTAAACTAAACCAATGACAAACTAGAACTAATAACAAAGTAATAAACCAATGAACCAATGAAAACAAGACACATGAGGGAACAGGAAATCACTTGAAAAGGAACAAACATGACATGGAAACCGGAAATATTTTTCAAAATATAAGACATGAACAAAAAACATGAACAAAAACACATCTAGACATGACAGTACAACCCTGACCCATGGTAAAATTACTGAAACACACGGCCTCTCATGGCTTAGTGAATTAAGCACTTTGTGACTGTTCCTCAAGGTAATAAAAAGCCATATTAACATTAATATTACATGTAGTTTTCTGGCTACAAACATTTTAACCTCATTTCATTCTAACAGATATTCTGAGCAACCAGATATTCTACTACAACCCAGAAATGTAAACACACACACACTGCCAACTGTACTTTCAAGCTTATCAGCTGGATAAAATCTGGTATTCACACACATCATTATGATTTTTGGTTCATAGCATCTGGGCTTGCTAGACTTATCCTCAATTTCCATTCCATATAGAGCTGGATGATAAGTTTCAAGTATTAAATGACAGCTTCTCTCGCCTGATATTTGTCATGAATGTCTCATACCAGTTGAATGTTGTCTCATAGCATGTCTGTTCGACCATAATCAGCCGCTCTAGGAACATCTGTCTAAACCTGATGGAATGTTGGCAAGCAATACCAAGAGGCATTTCTGGATTGCAGATCACCAACATGTGTGACCATCATCTCAACGATATTCCCTGGAAGACAATAGTTTCTCTGTGAAATTAGTAAATCATCAAATGTGCTCCTTACTCATAGTCTCCTACATGGGTTGATGGCCAATGAGCAACACACTAAGGGAAATGATGACTTCTCATGCTGTTTCTCTCATCTGGAAATAATACATGAAATCATAAAGACTCAATAACAATTAATTATGGTATATGGTAAAATAAAAGATAATTATATAGAAATAGAAGTTGCACATACAACCTTCTGAAGCCATATATTAGCTTGTGTGAGGAAAATAGAAGACCGTAGTTCTAGCTTGCATTCCCGTACAGAATTTAAAACTGTGTCAAGTTTAGTAAGGATTTGAAACTTGTGAAGTGCCATATGTTTTCCACATCCTGTTGTCTTTGAAACGCACATCAATAACTGTGTTTTGGTGAACAGATGCCTGAGTACTTGCTGACTTATACTGTGTGTGTTTGTATGTGTGTGTGTGTGTAGCCTGTACCTATACACACCTGCTGTAAATGAAGCAGCAAATTGAACGCTTCCCTTGGCAGAACAGTATTGCTACCCCCTTCAACACCTCCTTCTCCTCTTCTTCCTCTTCTCTTTACTTCAGTGCTCCAAACTGTATTTGTTACACTGTAAATGTTGTTTATATCCATCACAAACCATAGAAAATGCAATAGAACACTGTGGAGAGCAATTTAATTGAGACAAAAGAGGTACGAAAGGCACTTGCTTAATAAGAAAATGGAGGGATATGCCTTTCTGGATGCTGCTGCATCTCTATTTTTATCTAAACAGTAAAAGTCTCAGTAAAAGTTTTAGAATAAGTTTTATTGCAAACCACATCTCCTTATTGTCACTGTATCCATTGCTTTGCACCCACAGTAGGCCCACAATCAGTTCAATAACCATCCAAAATTAAACACAAAAATGGCTTTGAGTATTTATGTAGTTATACATCTTTTTAGAGTAAACCCACCTTCTTTCTAAGCAAATTAGGCTTTGTATAGATTGCACCCTTTTTAAATAAAGTTACATTCGATTGATTCTAGTGGTCGTAGCAGCAGTAATTCATCAAATGATGCTTATATGATGGAGAAGAAAAGTATTATAACGTCTAGGTTACTGTTGTAGCCTCCGTTCCCTGATGGAGGGATCGATACTTTGTGTCAAAGAAGCAACACTAGGGTTCTCTCTTGAGAGCCTCACACATCTCTGAACTTGAGAAATGGTCAATGAGAAATTGGCAGACAGAATTTGCACATCCCACCCCGGACATACGGGTATAAAAAGAGGGAAATGCATCTGTTCATTCAGGATTTAGCCTGAGGAGCCGACAATGAGGTTCGGCCATAACAGTGGCTCGGTTCAGCGACGTGGCCGGGAGGACACAATGTCTCATTCCCTCCATCAGGGAACGGAGGTTACAACAGTAACCTAGACGTTCCCCATCTGTCGCTCACTTCAACGTTGTGTTGAAGAAGCGACACTAGGGGTCCAATTTTAATCTTGGGGGAACAAGGCCACATGCCAAGCATGGGAGCAAGCCGCGCCAGCTGCGCCTTTTCTCTCTCTATGTTTCTCGCATAGAGATAAAGTGGCTGGGGCCACCTTAACGCTATCACACACATCGGGGAAGGCATTCTTTCCCAATTCCTATTCTTTCAGGGGGGAAAGACCCTGCAGGAGACCACACCTGCCCAGACTGGGGAAGGTAAAGAGTGGTGAAATACATCACATGGGATTTCAGGTCGCATGTGGAGAATGACGTGGTGGTAGATCCTACCTCAATGGGTGGGAGGAGTTGCTACAAACACGGCGACCGAGGGGCAGTGCGGACTGCCCAAGGGAGACATGGGTCTGCTCGCAAGGGGACTGTACCTTGGAAAATACACACAGGGGGACAAGTTCTGGCGAACCAGAGGGGTGGAGTCATCCAGGGAGCCGAGTTAGTGGGATCTCCTGGGATAAGAGCGCACGATATTACCTCAGTGGAGGGAAAGGGCAATAGGTGTAAGCGGTACACCTGGTCAGTTGTTATACCACAGCGCCATGCCATCTCGGGACTCGAGTCTTGAGCCAGTGCCGAAACGGCCTCATATGCTTTAAACCCAGCGGCATGACCGCCGCGGAGGACGCCATATGCCCCAGGAGCTCCATGCCATGAAAAGAGATGCTCTGAACCGGGGAGAGCTTGCTCTTTTCCCAGTTGACCTGAAGCCCTAAGCGGCTGAGGTGCCTGAGCACCTGGTCCCTGTGGACGCACAGTAACTCTCGGAAATGGGCCAGGATGAGCCAGTCGTCAAGGTAGTTGAGTATGCGAAAGCCTGTTTCCAGAAGCGGGCCAAGGGCTGCCTCTGCGACCTTCGTAAAAGACGCGAGGGGACAGGGTCATGCCGAAGGGGAGGACCTTGTACTGATATGCCTGGCCGTCGTAGGCGAACCGTAGAAAGGGTCGATATCGAAGCAAGATCAAGACGTGGAAATACGCGTCCTTCAGGTCTAAGCTGCGAACCAATATAGATGCCGGACACAAGTTAAGATGTGTCTTAGCGTGAGCATTTTGAACGGGAGTTTGTGCAAGGCCCGGTTGAAAACTCGCAAGTCCAAGATTGGTCGTAAGCCGCCGCCTTTCTTGGGAACGATGAAGTAAGGGATGTAGAAACCCTTCTTCATCCTGGCTGGAGGGACAGGCTCTATCGCGTCTTTGAGTAAGAGAGTCACGATTTCTGCGTACAGGGACATCTTCGCCGTGCACCATGGTAAAATGGATTCCCCCGAAGGAGGGCGGAGGCCTGGCAGACTGAATTGCATAACCGAGTCGGATGGTCCTAGCCAACCAGCGTGACGGATTGGGAAGTGAAAGCCACGCATCCAAGCTCCGTGCTAGGGGCACTAAGAACCGATAGTTTTTTACGTACCCGGTGGGGCTTCGTAGCGGGGCAGAGCAGGCAACGGGAGGCAAAAGCGTGTCCCGAGGCTCTGGTGCTGAGGGAAGACTCGAAGCAATTACCTCGCTCTGCACACCTGGCAGGGGGTGGGTTAGTGACTGATGAGGAGGTCCCATGGAGGTGTCCTCTAGACTCATCAGAACCAGCCAGCCGGGGGGTAACAGTCGTGGGTCTGGAGGCAGGAGGTCCGCGTCCGATGTGCCGGGACTGTTGAGGTGTGGCACCGGGTTGCCGTGAGGACCAGGTGACCCAGAGAAAGAGGAAATTGCTCCTTTATTGAGAATGTGGGTACCGCAGCCCGAAGGGGGTGCAGCAAAGAAAACTCCGGAGCAAACTCCGGAGAAAACTCCCTCCAGCTCCGGAGCAAACGTAAACACAGGTGGATCGCAACCGCTCTTTCCACCTGGGGGATCGTTGAGTTCCCGTGGACAGCTCCGGCGTCGAGGGTAGTGCGAGCGGATGAGCGAGGGGTTCGATTACGGGCAGTAACAGGTGCCCTTCACGACCTTGTCAGCTCATCATTTACTTCCGGGAAGAAAGGAACTGGGGGGGGCTTGGGTCTGGGCATGGCTGTGAGCGCCGCCCAGACCAGAGGAACCAATCATCCAGCCGCGAAGGCTGTGGGGAGGACGGAGGGTTCCAGTCCAACCCCACGCTGACGGCAGCTCAGGCAAGCATGTCTGCCATCTGGGTGTCAGCCTCTGACTGGGCATGCTGACCCGAGGGTCGCAGCCCAATCGATTCTTCCATGTCAGACGCCGGAACACTCTCCGATGCAGCGGAGAGCTCATCATCCAGCTCGGGGGGCTCAAGAGGATAGGCAGACTGGCCGTGAGGCCAGCCGCTGTCACCCCGAGCCCGGGCAGAAGTCAACGAGCGTGTCGGGGGTGGGTGGTTCGTGGGGATGTACCCAGAGAAACCGAGCCCGCTGCCATCCCCAAATCGCCTCCATTGCCAGCCGGGTCGTCCTCAATCCCGTGGAAAGAAGGAGCGATGCGGGGGGCAGCTGGAGTGGCGTTCCTCTTTAGGAAGGAAAGCCGCGACCACAAAGTTGCCATGGTAAGGTTCTCGCAGAGAGAACACCATCCACAAATGCTGCCTCGGTGTGATCGCGGCCCAGACACGAGGCAGAGCCTGTGACCATCAGGAGCGAGAGAACTCGACCGCATCCAGGAACTACACAAGGGCGGAATGGCATCTTTATAAAGACGCATCCTGAGGGGTGGCGTCTGGCTTAGATCTTAAAGCTTGAACAACCCGTGGGTGTTCAAGTCCAAGATGATGCCTGTCAAGACGGTCGTGTCTCAAGCCCTACAACTCGTTTGGCCGGTCACCATCGATCTTATGATGCACTTCTATACTTAATTTAGAAGTTCTGCCACAACATGGAAAGTTCTTGAGGTTCGCTTCCGGGGGCGAAGTCTTCCAGGGTCAGGTTCTTTCACTCAGCCTAGCCCTTTTTACCCGCACATTCACAATGCATGATGTAGCGCTGGCTCCTTACGACTCCAGGGCATCTGCATTCTGAATTATGTAGACGACTGGCTGATCCTAGTGCAGTTCCAGGAACTGGCAGTTCAGCACAGGGACATCGTCTTAGCTCATCTGTTTCTCTGGGGTTGAGGCTCAACGCCAAGAAAAGCGTCCTCTCTCCCACTCAGAACACTGTCTATCGGGGCATCGTATGGAGTTCAATCACAATGCGGGCACAACTGTCTCCCACTAGGATTGAGTCCATTCAGATCACCCTGAGCAAAGTCAGGCTAGGTCAAGGTTGCACTGTTATCAGTATCAACGATTTCCAGGTCTCAGGGCGACCGCATCCACGGTGATCCCTCTGGACCTTCTGCTCATGAGACCGTTTTTTTGTTGTGGCCAAAAGCCAGGGGATTTCTTCCAAGGGCCAAAACCCCTAGGCTAAAAAAGGGTTACGTGCCTCAGGCTTTGTTCCCTTTTTATGTGGTTCAGACCCCGGTTTTCTGCCTTGGGTCCCACTCTATGTGCGTATTGTTGTCGCAGGCTGCTAACGACAGACGCCTCCCTGACGGGCGGGGTAGCGGCCTTAAGTGGTTGTCCAGCTTAAGGGGATAGGAAGGTCGTCAGCTCGGTTGTCACACTCACTGTCTCGGGTTGATGGCTGTATTTCTGGCCCTGAAATACCTCCGCCTGAGGCTGCCATGTCTTGGTGCGGGTGGACAATACAGCGGTAGCCTCTTACATAAATCATCAAGGAGACCCACGTTCTTGTCAGCTGTATTTCTGACACGTCAGGTTCTCCTTAGGGCCCAGGGCAAGCTCCTGTCACTCAGGTCAGTTATATCCCTGGATGCCCGTATATGGGAGCAGATTTACGGTCCAGACAGAAAATACCAACGGGGGAGTTAAGAACTCCACCCTAAGGTAGTAGTTGCCCAGAGTTCGCCAGCAAGGGTTTTTGCCTCTTACTGATAGCACTGCGCTGGCCAAACAGGGCTTGGTTCTCGGAGCTAATCTCTTCCCTCGATGGCTCGCCTTGGGCGATTCCGAACAGGAAGGATCTTCTATCTCAGGCATAGGGCAATATTTCATCCCTGCCCCAAATTGTTGAATCTTTCATGTTTGGCCCCTAAGGGTACCAACTGAGGGACACAGGGCTCTCATCTGAGGTTATCGAGACCTTTTTAAATGCCGGGCTTTTTCCACTTGGAACAAGTTTGGGTGAGATCTTAGGGCAGAAGAGGACCTCTTCGCCTCTATGAATAGTGCAATGTCTCCTCTACTTCTCCCTGAAATCACCCAGCCCCCTTGGGTCTGGACATTAAGACACATACATGACCCAGAATGCGTCTGTGCATTTCTTTCCCCAGTTTCTCTGCTTCCGGGAGTCTTGGCAATGTTCACCAGCAAGGGTCTTGCCTCCTATAAATGGCGCTGTGCTGGCCGAACAGGATATGTTTCTCTGAGTTAATTCCTCTCCTCGACGGCTCACCTTGGACGATTCCGAACAGGGAGGACCTTCCCATCCTTGGCCCGAATTGTGAAACCTTTCATGTCTGGCCCCTAAGGGTACCAAATGAGGTTCACAGGGTTTTCTCTTGAGGTTATCGAGACCATTCAAGTGCTAGGGCTCCCTCCACTTGGTGATCTGAGTAAATTTTACAGGGCAGAAGAGGACCTCTTCGCCTCTGTTGATAGCGCAATGTCTCCTCTACTTCTTCCCGAGTCGCCCAGCAACCCCCCCTGATCGTAGTAACGCATTCATAGCACAAATGCACCTGCATGCGTTTCCTTCTACTAAAGTTCTTATTACAGAACCAGCTAACTGCCAGTTTGCTTCAGTTCTGGATTTTCTGTAGAAAGAACTGTCAGCGGGCACTTGCCTCGCCACTGCCAGGTTCTATGTGGCCACTGCAGTTTTCCACGGCTTGGTGGGCGGGGTGCCCTCAAAGAGGCATCCTCATTATTGCCCGGGCCTACGAGGCGCGCGGTTAAGCTTCGCCAGTAGGTTTTAGGGCACACTCTACCAGAGGGCTCTCCTCCTCTAAAACTTTGGCTAGAGGTCTCCCTCTGCAGCAAGTTTGTGATGCGGCAGGTTGTCCTCTCCGCACACATTTATTAGATTTTTATAGTTTGGATGTTCTGCCACTCCGGGCTCTTATGTCCTTGAGTCGCCATCTCAAACTCATGTCTGGACAAGTTTGCGATGCGGCAGGCTGATCCTCTCCGCTCACATTCATCAGTTTTTATGACAAGTTTGTGTTGCGATAGGGTTCTCTTCGCACACATTCATCGAACTTTATGGGCTAGATGCTTTGCTACTCCGGACTCTTATGTCCTTGAGTCGACATCTCAGCCCATGCCTAAACAAGTTTGTGATGCGGCAGGTTGTCCTCTCCGCACACATTCATTGGACTTTTCTAGTTTGGATGTTCTGCACTCTGGGCTCTTATGCCCTTGAGTCGACAACTCAGCTCATGCCTGAACAAGTTTGTGATGCAGCAGGCTGGTCCTCTCCGCTCACATTCATCAGTTTTTATGACAAGTTTGTGTTGCGATAGGGTTCTCTTCGCACACATTCATCAAACTTTATGGGTTAGATGCTTTGCTACTCCGGGCTCTTATGCCCTTGAGTTGACATCTCAGCTCATGCCTGAACAAGTTTGTGATGCGGCAGGCTGGTCCTCTCCGCTCACATTCATCAGTTTTTATGACAAGTTTGTGTTGCGATCGGGTTCTCTTCGAACACATTCATCGAACATTATGGGTTAGATGCTTTGCTACTCCGGGCTCTTATGCCCTTGAGTCGACATCTCAGCCCATGCCTAAACAAGTTTGTGATGTGGCAGGCTGGTCCTCTCCACACACATTCACCAAAATGTAACGGTTTAGATGTTTATGCTACTCTGGGCTCTTTATGCCCTTGAGTCGACATCTCAAGCTCATGTCTGAGACCTCTTGCGTTTTTGTGAGTACACTGCACAAATGTAGGGGTCCGGACAGCCCCAAGTGCGGTATTGCGTTCCCCGTAGCGCTTAGCAGCACAGCATCATAGTGAAGCTTTTTGTAAAGGGAACGTCTCGGGTTACATGTGTAACCCTTGTTCCCTGAAAAAAGCGGAACGAGATGCTGCGCTGCAAAACCAATAGAAAGGTGTGCTGTTTTGGCATTTTATTCACTGCCTCATTCAATTCAGACTCTAAAATCAAAACTTGGGTAAAATACAATTTATTTATTTATGATGCTGGAGATTCAGTGGTAGAGCAAAGCGGATCAGTGGAGCAGGAAACTTCTCGGGTTACATGTGTAACCCTAGTTCCCTGAAAAAAGCGGAACGAGATGCTGCGCTGCTAAGCGCTACGGGGAACAACCCTTGTTGTGACCAAGCTGGGACTTCCCAGGACTGCTCTTCAAAAAGAAGTATCTGACGACAGCTGGTGACGTATCATTTATAGCCTGGCCGCAGGTGCATCTAATGATTACATCAGCCGAGGCTATAAATTCCGGTCAATGTTCATTGACGTGTTGCACACATTATGCAGTTGGTCACAACAAGGGTTGTTCCCCGTAGCGCTTAGCAGCGCAGCATCTCGTTCCGCTTTTTTCAGGGAACAAGGGTTACACATGTAACCCGAGACTTTTCCTGCTCCACTGATCCGCTTTGCTCTACCACTGAATCTCCAGCATCATAAATAAATACTGCACCTAGTGATACTTGGGTATTTTACCCAAGTTTTGATTTTGCAGTCTGAATTGAATGAGGCAGTGAATAAAATGCCAAAACAGCACACCTTTCTATTGGTTTGAATCCTTCACTGAATTAACTAAGAGCAGCTGAATTATGTCTGATTCACTCAATAAACTGCAAGTCTTTGCTCTCTGTCAAACCAAAATGAGACAAAAGTGTTTTGTGTACAAAATTTGTTATACTTAAAGGAGTGGTTCACCCAAAAATGAAACATTATATAACTTATTTATGCTAGTGCCATCTTTGAATTTTAATGGTATTGACACAGAAGCTGTGAGGGGTAGACTTACCATCGCTTCAGTGGCATGAACAGTATAAAACTGTATGAAGCTCCTAGATCACATCTGATTTTCCACAACTCATGTTGTCAGGAGTTCTTTTATTCTGAATGTACTTGGACAAATATTGTATCAATGTTTTGTCTGCGGAACAATACAAAAACATTTCAATCAGCAGCACAGCCCATTGTAGAGACTGTAAGTCTGTCTCTCACAGCCTCATTGTCATTATCATTAAAAACCAAAGATGGCACTAACGTGAAATAGGTCTGTTCACGTACCCTGATGCTGTGTATTTCTGTCTTTCTTCAGCAGAACACAAATTAAGATTTTTAGAAAAATATTGAACTCTATAGGTCCTTATAAAGTAAATAGGGGTAATCAGGCTCCTGGCTATGTGACAGTCAAAAAGGCATATTTAGGCAGCATAAACGTAATCCACACGACTGCAGTCGATCAATGAATGTCTTCTGAAGCAAATCGATATTTAAATAGTTTTTAACTTTAAATAGTTGCTTCCGCCCAGCAGTGTATTGGTATTTGAAATGACCAAACTCGCGCGTGACGTTCGTTGCTCTGTTGTGAACAAAGGCGTGTTTCTGACTTCTTGCATAAACACATAAAATAGCGCTTTGATGCGTCGACAGATGGCAGTCATACACATCTGGGATAGCATCAGGGTAAGTAATGAGAGAATTTAAATTTTTGTGTGAACTAATCCATAAATAATGTATAAATAAATACTGTATACTGTATATGCACATGTATTAACATGCCCTGGGTTGGGTGCTAAAATGATCTTGTTGATACATTGTTTGTTCGCTCGTACTAATAAACAATGCGATCACTCTAAGTGATTTCCAAAGTCTTGTTATATATATATATATATATATATATATATATATATATATATATATATATATATATATATATAAAACATTAGAGTTTGTATTAATTTCCATGGCTTTTTCCACAACTTAAAAACGTACCATCTCAGTACGAATTATTACTATGATGGATACCCACGAGCACTGTAAATTTAGCTTTGTTTTCTGAAATATGTCAAAGTCTAGGCCTTCAGTGCGATTCATGCCATTAATAAAACACAGTTTCACAATGAATAAGATGCTATGCATACATTACATGGCACTCAACTAATAATACCAATTGACATTTTAAAAACACGTCCACGCATGAAAGCCAGAACTTGAATGCTCAAGCAAGCCTAATTTTAACTGCAGCATGACTGTTTTGTGAAATGAACATCAAAATCATAATTTTTCAGATGAATCTAACAAGCAGGTCTATAATACCTGAAAAAAATCTATCTAATGATATTTGCAATTTAAATATTGCTTGCAATAAATTCCATTTCGTCAGGGTACACGGTAATCCTAGGTTCCATTCAAGTTGTATGTGGTATATTCCTACTTGATATCTCCAAACATAAATGCATACCATTCCCCGATATTCAGAACTGCAATGCTCCCGTTACCTTAGCAGGGGTTTGACTCTCATTAGAAATGTCTCCTAGCAACCCAACTGATAAACAATGCTAGTGCTAGCACTTGTGCTTCAGGTGTACGATTATCAAAAGAGATTATAATGTTTACCTGTTTCTGCAGGCATTTGTTAAACAAGCTTTAATATCATGTAAGGTGGAATCAAAATAATTTATCAATATTACTTAATAAAGTGAATGTTTATCACTTACTTTGCATATCTCCCTGCGATAGTAGTATCTTCTAAGTGAAAATCAGTCCTCCTTTGCTGTTTAATAAATTAAGCGATCACACAGTCATGCAGAACATTTTGTGTTTTTAAATCCATAAGGATCTCTTTCTTAACAGCGATAGCGGCTGTTATGAGGATCTCGCGTTCTTCGCTTTCAGATTGCATCACTTAAAGAGTGATTGTGTCACTCAAGGCCAGCTAGAAGGCCCGGACCGGGACATATCCTAAAGACCACACCCTCCAAGAACAAATAAAGCAATCTGATTGGCCGATTAATCTGACAATCTGACTTTAGTTGCCCATTCATTTGCAGTGGTGAGGGATTCTGTGGAAATTCTGAAGGTGTGACAGGATGGAGCTCTGCTTGGCTTTGGGCATGTGATTTGAGAAACAGTTGTCACACTTTGCTTGTAAGCATCAAGGAATACATTCTGACTGGATAAACCTTTCATTTTTCTCTATTTGTCTGTAGATTAATCAAGAGTGGAAAGCGATTAATAATACATAGGTAAAAAGGTGATTGAGGTGAAAATATTTTTTTATTTGGCATTTTAGGCCAGCAGAGAAGGCTTTGCTGGCCCTGAGAATTCACCACTGCCTAGATGCCTTCCTACCTCTCTACACAGCTTGTATTGATAGCAATTTTCAGCTTTTAGATGCAGCCAATGTATTTATTTAAGTGGGTGGATTTTGACCCAAAGAAGCTAAAATGATGACCAGACTTTATGGAGATAGTCAAAAGTGCTATGTCAGACAACCGTTGCCTTAGCTCAACAGCTAAGAGGACATATTACTTGACAAGTGCTTGAACATGTCCTTTAAAAGATCTTTGAAAAACTGGCTCAGCGCCATACTTCAAAGACACTACTATTTTCCCCCCCTTCTTATTTTAACACTGCCGTTTTCCCCATCTGTCTCCTGTTCCTTTTCTTATTCCTCCTCTTGATCCTGTTTATCTAAAGTAAGGTGATATCACCCACTAAACAATGTGGGAGCGTTCCAGAAGCTTTTACCATAAAATTCACCTGTCACAAGTGTTGTGTGCTGCTTTATTGACTCTGTGTTTTACAAGCCCAGAGACTTCATATAGCAAATTAATTATGTCTTCCGGAAGACAAATAGCTCCAAAGGTTTTCCCTTCTCCTTTATTTACCTCACAGTGCTGTGCAAGTGGCCTTATATGTCAAATGAAGGCTTTACCAACCTCATTATGCCCTTGCTTGTAGCATTAAAATATGTCCTACGAAGGTAGAAATGAGTACATGAAAACTAATCATTAAACTTTTTCTGTGTGGTCAGTACAATCAAGTAGCTTACAAAAATAGCTATATTTGCCAAAAAAACACAAGCATTGATTTTTAATGGATGAACTGTCTGTTTGTTGTGAAAACGCTGAGAGGGCAGTACAGGTTAGTGTACTTCATGAGGCAAATTCGTAATGTAGCTATGGATTATCGCAGAGCGTTGCATTTTCTTGTGATTGCTAGCAAATAGCTCATTAAGATCCATTTGACCTGTATTAATTAAAGACGGCTTTGTCTTGTGCAAATCTGAATGCACAAAATATATGGTACATTATGCTTGCATCAAGCCAGTAAAACCCCTGGGACCAAGGTGGCTCAGACATTTTCTGCTTTAAAAACAATAGCTTGACCTTTCTGACAAGATATTTGAGGGAGTGACATCATAAAAGTCTTTTGACATGTTTTAAACCAGGGTTCCTCAATTAGTTTTCGCCAAGGGCCAAATTCTGCCAACAATACAAAGCCAAGGGTCACCGACCACAATGTTATGACCACAATGTTTTCTGTGTTATTATCATCATTATTATTATTATTATTATTGTTGTTGTTGTTGTTATTTTTGTTGCTGTTGTTGTTTTGTTAAAAGAGATACATATTCAGATTTATTTATTTTTAATTTCTCAGTAGTCTTTTATTCAAACAATTATGAACATTTTTGTATTCAGACAGAAAAATAAAGAAATTTGCCTGTTGAACGATGATTCACAGATGTAAGTGAGGAGAACATTGAAAGTAGGAACATTGCAATGATTCTGATGATCTTGAATTTAGTTTGAGAAACCAATTTTGTCCAAAAGTCGCTCACACTAGCCTCCTCGTGTGGATCTCAAAGCAAATCAGACTTTGACATTTCCAAAATCTCCAGCTGCAAAGATGCTTCAACTAAGGTTGTAACCAGGCATTCAGGACTGAAAATGGCTGTCTTAGGAAGAGAAGGAGTTCACTTGACAGGTTAAAGCTCTCAAATCGCTCCTTAAAATTCTCTGCCAGTCTCGTCACGATGTCATGCATTAGTGGGTCCTCTCGCATCTGGTGTTTCTCGCAATGCTGTTGCAAATGCGAAAAGTGTAGCTTTCTCCCTTGAAGATCTACCTTTATTTCAAGGTGGCTGCTATCACTTGATATTATAAAAGTATATGACAGAAGGCCACAAACAGAAAAAAAGAAAAAAAAAGAAAAAGAAAAAGGGATGCAAACTTGCCCCAGGTTAGAAGAAACTTACTCCTGGTCAGTGGGTAAGATGAGCCATCTGGGGGTAAGTTGGCCAATGAAATTTTTCTAGCAAAACACTTCATAAAAATGACAGATTATTTGTATATGTATCATTTCGAATCTATTATATTTATTTATTAATTTTCATTAACAGTGAGGATTATTACTGCACACGAATGATGGAATGATTTGGATCAATCACTTAACATAGCCTACAGTAAATACCTGAAAAAAAAAAAATCACCACTTTAGGTTGTCTATTACTTACAAACATTACAAACACAACAGTTAGTTATAAGAACCCATTTTTCAGTAAAAACCAGTGGCTAAACTTTTCCTAGACTGTTCAGTTCAATTTATCCCAGAGTGACTATTATGGAAAAAATTACCGACAGTTGTTTAGTACATCAGGGCTAATTTTGTGTAATCAAATCATGAGTATTTACTCACTGGATATACATCAATATCCGTAATATGCAATTTCTTACCTGAATAAATTTGCTTTGGCACAACAGTCGGTAAACCTCAAATATAAAAAAATAATAATTTGGCCAGCAAAAAAATTACTTTTTCTTTTTTGTATAAAAACATACTTATCTCTTTCTCAGAGTGCTTCGACTATTTACAGACAGATAGAATGACGGATTCCTGTTGAAATGATCATATGATAAAAATATGTACAGTTGCCTAGATACAGGGGATGGGTCATCTTACCCATAGGCACATCTTACCCCACTTTCCCCTATGAATGTGACTCCCATAGAGAAAACATTATGAACCAATGAACAATGTTTGAACAAAATGTAACCCCCTAACACAAGCCTAACCATAAAGTCAAACCAGTTATCCAAACCCTAAATCTAACCATGCTTTAAATAGGAAAATAACACCTGTGTACCACAGAAAAAGAAAACACCTGGTATGACTAGTTATTGACATTACATAAGTCATTTGTATTTCATAAATAAATGGATTCTGCTCTACAGATGAAACAAAGAGTTAAAAACAAAGAAACAGCCAAAGACCAGAGACTGAAGGAGAAGTTAGGAAGGATGTGACCATTCAAAGTCTAAAGCATGTTGAATGTACAGATATAAAACATCTATGAAAAGGAATGTCAGATGTTATTACATTAATATATATATATATATATATATATATATATATATATATATATATATATATATATATATATATATATATATATATTTCTCAAATACATTTCTTTCTTTCTCTTTCTTTCTTTCTTTCTTGTTTCCACTAAAAATATCCAAACATCCTGAAAAATAGATAGATTTACTTCAAAAGGGAAATAATTGTTAAAATTAAGTCCTAAATCTTTAAGTTTTAGTCTCTTTCAGAGAAATCCAACAACATTTAGTTAGCACAAAAAAAAGCTAAATAACCATGGTACTCTTAATAATTAAAGTCTTTATTATCACATGACTACATACAAAAGGTAAATATATACATACACACTGATCAGCCAAAACATTAAAACAATTAACAAGTGAAGTGAATAACAATGATTATATAATTACAATGGCACCTGTCAAGGAGTGGGATATATTAGGCAGCAAGTGAACAGTCAGTTCTTGAATGCTGAAAAACTTAATGCTGGCCATAATAGAAAATTGTCAGAACACACAGTAAATCGCAGCTTCCTGCGTATGGGGCTGCGTATCCGCAGACCGGTCAGAGTACTAATGCTGAACCCTGTCCTCTGCCAAAGGGCCTACAATAGGCATGTGAGCATCAGAACTGGACCATGGTCCTGATCTGATGAGTCACGTTTTATTTTAGATCATGTGGATGGCCAGGTGCATGTGTATCATTTACCTGGGGAAGATATGGCAGCAGGATGCACTACGGGAAGAAGGCATACCAGCGGAAGCAGTGTGATGCTCTGGGTAATGTTTTGCTGGGAAACCTTGGGTCCTGGCATTCATGTGGGTGTTACTTTGACACATACCACCTACCTAAATATTGATGGCAGTGGCCTCTTTCAGCAGGATAATGCGCCATGCCATCATAAAGAATGGTTTGAGGAACATGACAAAGAGTTCAAGGTGTTGACTTGGCATCCAAATTTCCTAGACCTAAATCCGATTCAGCATCTATGGGATGTGCTGGACCAACAATTCTGATCCATGGAGGCACCACCTTGCAACTTACAGGACTTAAAGTATATTCTGTTAACATCTTGGTGCCAGATACCACAGGACACCTTCAGAGGTCTTTCAGAGGTGTGTGTGTGTGTGTGTGTGTGTGTGTGTGTGTGTGTGTGTGTGTGTGTGTGTGTGTGTGTGTGTGTGTGTGTGTGTTAGTGTTAGTGTGTATATAGAGTATACAGTGCATTCAGACCCCTTCATTTTCTTAACACATTTTGTTTTGTTGCAGCCTTATGCTAAAATGCTTAAAATATTTTTTTCATATCAATCTACACTCCAAAACACTGATTTTTGATACATTTGCAAATTTATGAAAATTAAAAAATCAGACCCTTTGCTATGACACTTGAAATTTAGCTCATGTGCATCCCATTTATCTGGATCATCTTTGAGATTTTCTAAACTTTGAAGTCCACCTGTGGCAAATTCACTTGAGACACCTGTCTATGTATATAAGGTCTTACAGCTTAAAGTGCTTATCAGAGCAAAAACTAAGTCATGAGGTCAAAGGAACTGTTATGATCCCTTGTTGTCTGTCCCGTGTTTTCTGTTTCACCCGTCTCTGTTCACATTCCATGTCACGTTTTCCTTGTTGTCCGCCCCGTGTTTCACTGTCTTCGTGTTAAAACTACATTTCCCATGATCCCCAGCACTCATCACTGCCAGCCTTGTGTCATTGTGCTCACCTGATTGTAGTTTGTCATCATCTTGTATCCAGTGTATATATACCCTGTTTGTTCTCCATTCCCTTGTCTATCGTTGATGTTTATGGATGCTTGCTCTTGAACCCTGTTTATGCCTCCTGTGTTTTGTTCCATTTAATGTCTTCCGTGTTTTGTTTCTATTTTTTCCCATCGTGGATGTTTTGTTTGTTCCTGTTTTGGTTGTCTTATTAATTCAATAAAAACCCTGCCTTTGGATCCTTGCCCCTCGTCTGCCTTCCTGCTCATCGTTACAGAACGATAGACCCACCTATGGATCTAGCAGCGGTTTTCCTTGAACTGGCCCAGGCAAATCTTCCCCTCCGCGAGTACTCACGACTCTTCTCCACGGTCGCTATCCACACCGGGTTCAACGACGGCGCCCTGAGGACCATCTACTGGGTCGGGTTACGGTCATCCCGGCGAGAGCGCCGAAACCGGAGACCACCCATGGAGGAATGCGTGAGTCTCGTGCTGAGAAACTTCGGCCCGAGGAACCACCCCTCGTGATTCCGGCCGTCGAACCTGAGCCCCTACCTACCCGGACCAACGTGCCAGCGCTGCCAACTTCGTCCGCCTGAAGGAGGAAGAAAAGGAAGGCTTCCGCCTCCCAACCCACGCCTGCCACGGTCAGCGAGCCAGAGCCCACGCCTGCCACGGTCAGCGAGCCAGGGCCCACGTCTGCCACGGTCAGCGAGCCAGCACCTGTAGCCTCTACCGTCCCAGAGCCAGCGCCTGTAGCCTCTACCGTCCCAGAGCCAGCGCCTGTGGCCTCTACCGTCCCAGAGCCAGTGCCTGTAGTCTCTACCGTCCCAGAGCCAGCGCCTGTAGCCTCTACCATCCCAGAGCCAGCGCCTGTGGCCTCTACCGTCCCAGAGCCAGCGCCTGTAGCCTCTACCGTCCCAGAGCCAGCGCCTGTGGCTTCTACCGTCCAAGACCCAACACTTCCCGAGCTTTCCAGAGCTCCGCCTCCCGAGCTTTCCAGAGCTCCGTCTTCCGAGCCTCCCGAGCTTTCCAGAGCTCCGCCAACCAAGCTTTCCAGAGCTCCGCCTTCCGAGCCTCCCGAGCTTTCCAGAGCTCCGCCTCCCAAGCTTTCCAGAGCTCTGCCTTCAGAGCCTCCCGAGCTTTCCAGAGCGCCGCCTCCCAAGCTTTCCAGAACTCCTCCTCCCGAGCCTCCCAGGGCTCTGCCCCTCAAGCCTCTCGAGCCCCCCAGGGCTCCGTCTCTCAAGCCTCTCGGGCCTCCCGGGGCTCCGCCTCTTAAGCCTCTCGGGCCTTCCGGGGCTCCGCTTCTCAAGCCTCTCGAGTCTGCCAGGGCTCCTCCTCCTGAGATTCCCAGGGCTCCGCCTCCAGAGCCTCCTACGGCTCTGCTCCCAGAGACTCCAGAGCTTTCTAGGGCTCCGCCCCTCAAGCTTCCCGAGCCACCTTCCTCGGCTCCGCCTCCTGAGCCTTCCTCGGCTCCACCTCCTGAGCCTCCCTCGGCTCCACCTCCAGAGCCTTCCAGGCCTCCGCCTCTAGAGCCTCCTATGGCGCGTACCTAAACCCTGTTTATGCCTCTCGTGTTTTGTTCCATTTAATGTCTTCCGTGTTTTGTTTCTATTTTTTCCCATCGTGGATGTTTTGTTTGTTCCTGTTTTGGTTGTCTTATTAATTCAATAAAAACCCTGCGTTTGGATCCTTGCCACTCGTCTGCCTTCCTGCTCATCGTTACAGGAACCACCTGCAGAGTTCAGAGACAGGATATTTTCAAGGCACAGATTTGGGGAAGGCTACAAAAATGTTTTGGCTTCATTGAAGGTTCCCAAGAGCATAGTGGCCTCCATAAATAAAATAAGTTTAGAACAACCAAGACTCTTCCTAGAGCTGGC
The DNA here is from genome assembly GCF_025860055.1 of Xyrauchen texanus. Lineage (NCBI taxonomy): Eukaryota > Metazoa > Chordata > Actinopteri > Cypriniformes > Catostomidae > Xyrauchen > Xyrauchen texanus. The sequence continues at coordinate 7,111,467 of NC_068318.1, read as the reverse complement.
TGTCTGGCCAAACTGAACAATCAGGGGAAAAGGTCCTTGGTAAGAGAGGTGATTAAGAACAGATTATCACTCTGGTTGAGCTCCAGAGATCATGTGTGGAGATGTGAGAAACTTGCAGAAGGACAACCATCACTCCAACACTCCACCGATCTGGGCTTTATGGCAGAGTGGCCAGATGGAAGCCTCTCCTCAGTGCAAGACACATGACATCCCACATGTAATTTGCAGAAAAGCACCTAAAGAACTCTCAGACTGTGAGAAACCATGGACTGATCATCATCTGCGCAATACCATCCCAATGGTGATGCATGGTGGTGATAGCATAGCGTGTTATAGCATGTACCACACACACACAGGACAATGTGGTTTGCCAACCTCAGGATGGCACGAGAGCATACTCCTCCCTGAAGGTTGATGTAAGACACCATTGTTCTGTTGTCTGTCCGGATGAGTACATATCTGCCTTGAATCTCCTGAAGAAAATGTGCCAACAGCACATTCAGCACCTCCAACATCTCCAGACAATTAATATGCCACATTAGCCATTGCCCCATCCAAACCTCATAGGTTGGACAATCTTCTTACACAGCACTCCAACACATGAAGAAGATGTCTATGGTAATCACCTTGCAGTGACAACCCTGTCCCAACAAAACACCCGAGTCCAGAAAATGGGTTCACCTCCATAGCAACAGGGCTCAGCGACATCCAATCGTCACTTTGAAGGGACGATGCACGAGCCTCAGCAGATGAAGTAAATTTTGGGATTTCATACAACACTGAAAAGGCCTCGTATGCAACAGGCCCAGGGGACTGATAGCAATGCCATTACTGAACGTGAGCTAGAGACAGGCGCAGCTGCATCGCTAGCAAATCTAGCTTCACGTTTAGAAACAGAACAGAAACATGTTATGCTATTGTCTAAGTTGACTTACAACCCTGAACTATGCAAGCTGCTGAGAATGATATCTCGATGTTGGGCAGCCAGACACTCTGAGTGGGCTAACATCAACCAATCATCGAGGTAATTCAAAATGCGTATACCCTGGAGCCTCAGAGGTGCCAGAGCTGCATACATGCATTTTGAGAATGTGTCTGAACTAAAACTGAAGCTTTCTGAACAGAGACTGTGGTAATTATACAGTTTAATGCCCATCTGAATTGAATGACATAACTATACTTTATCGTTCTAATTACCCAATTTTATATCGCTGTTGTCAGGCTGATATTTGGCAGACAGCAGGATTAAGATAGGGATAGAATGATTTTCTGTTGTGCAATGAGTCTGAGTAACCACAAGCGAGCACCCTTGGCTTAGTTCTGGTTGCTGCTTTACATGCAATGATACAGTGGAGGGTGACTTTTGTGCCCTTGCTACTGTGGCTGATTGAGAGGATTAATAATGATTTTTCCTTTATTGCAGCCAGGAATGTGCAAAGACGATCCTGAAATATACCTACAGCAGTGGAATTCAACCCCAATTGTTCTCCCTGATATTTTGAGTGGGGAGGGATGTGTGAACATGGGGGAAATCGGGAACAGTCTTGTTTATTACAATGGCCCCAGCATTTGTAATAGGGGGACAACATGTAGTGCTTGCAACAATTTGTTTTGTGTCCATTTGTGCTTTTTATACATTGAGTTTCGTTAAGCATGCCCCAAGGCACTTGATCATGGTGACGGCGAAACTCAAGTTGAGAGTTCTCAAATCACCCTCCGATTCACAATAAACACGTCCAGTGGACTCTGGCTGGCTGTAAGATTGTGATCCTCTTAAATGCGCTGAATACAATCTCCAAACGCTTGAATGTGATGTGAACACGCAGGGGGAAATAGTTTGTGAGCATCAGTTCATAGAAGGATACACATCACCCACAAAAGCAAAGCATTGCCATTGCTGACTCATTCTCCAGTGCGATTTGCAGAGGAAGACCAAGGAGAAGTCCAAACGGAGCCTCCGGTGAACTTAAACAAACACTCCTTAATGACAGCCACTTGGTAGGACTGCAAAACCATTTGAGTACAGAACCAACACTGTCTGCAAAGAGTGATAAGCATGACATCCATGCTGTCATCAAAAAACGGGCAGAGAGAGTAGTAGGGGTGTGCCCGAAACCGAATACCTTATTTGGAAAGGTACGCATAATGACTTCAAACTAATAATGAATTCATCAGAATAATAGAAAAAATATTTGAAAGACTGATCATCCAACGAGCACATGTATAAAACGATATTTTTATTGAACATTTTCAAAATTATAAAGCAATGATGAGTCTACATTATTACTACAGTGTAAACCTTATGAATGGAAATGAGCACAGTGTGATTTCAAGTTCAGTTCAGTTGGCCGCAGTCTCGACTGGAGCTTGACAAGTGTAACATTAACTAAGGTACTATATCATACATATTTTCCACTTCTAAAAATGCCTCTTAACACATTAACCCTTTCCTGCCTGAGTGTAAAATTCTGAAAATTCCATTATGTGCTAGAATGATATTCATATCCAAATTTATATTATATTTATATAAAATTAGATAAAATCAAACACCTGAACTGTATATACCATATTGAAGAGAAGAACTAGGGCTTTCAAATGATATAAATATATGCATGATTATTTAAGGCTAATCATCCTTTATCAATAAGATTTCACACAGCAATTTTTACAAAAATCTTCTCCAGCCACCGTACTTCATCAGACAACTGCATTTTCAACCATTTTAATTACAAGCTAGAGGAAAACTTAGAGTGTATGAAATATACATAATGTTGTGGGCAATGTAGAATAGCTGACAGATTAGAAATATAATCTATTGTTTAAAAGTTATGACCATTCGAGTAATTAGTGGGAAAATGGAATAAAACCAATATTTAGAATGTAAATGTATAATACATTTGCAATCTGCTGAGTGCCTAGCCTGAAATAGTTCCTATCGCGAACCAAGCAAAGTATTTTGCCATTACATTCCGGCGCGCAACAAGCTACTTTAGTTTTATTTTCCAATAACATAGCCAACATCTCTTAGAGGACTCTGTCAGAGTACGAGGGATAAGAAACAGAGTCAGGGAAGTGTTTATGCTTTCTAGATGACTTGGGACGTGTGCGAGAAAGGCTAGCCATATCCAAAATAATAAGAGTAACAGTGTTAGTGTTACTGTGAGTATCAGTCATATGAGAAATAGAAGCAAACAATACATACACATTCATATATATATATATATATATATATATATATATATATATATATATATATACACACACAGTTGATGGTTTTGGCTGGGGATCAGGTTCCATCTCATCCTCCATATCCTCGTGGTCCGGGTGTTCATGCAGTAGTTCCTGGTCCAGCAGATCTTCCTCCTGTGTGCGCAACACAAGCAGGGAGCCATAGTCTCTATCCATCTCTACAACAGAAAGAAGTACACAATTGGTAGCCATCAGTGTGTCCTTCACAAATACGTACACTGAATAGTCAAACCAGAATGTCCAACTGCAAACAGCACTCTCACACTTGGCAGTTTTCAGAAATAAAATCGGTGATTGGACGGCAAAGATATTGAGACAGGAACCATGGGAATAATTACTCTGATGTGATGATTTTATAGCTGAGCTCATCCGTCCGTCTATTAAAGCTGACCATATTTATAACCACATAACCAATTAAGATAATTGTATGGCTAAGCCTTGATTCCCAAAAAGTTTAAATGCTCCATACAGATTTAAATACTTCATAGATTGTTCAGATTCCTGCAAACGGAGGATTGTGGTGAAAAAAAAACAAGCAATTTTTTTTTATTTTCACCTCTAGAAATATATAGAGGCTTGCTCTTGCCATTTACTCCACTGCATTTAGCTAATTCTGCACATGTAATTTAACTAAATAATTATGCCCTCCACATTATGGTAAAATATGTGCATACCAAATAATCCTGGAGTATAAATGTAATTTTCACTGTTGTCTTTTGTTTTTGTGCTTTTATGTTGAAGTTTAGTTTAGTTCCTGTTTCCTGTTTGGTTTTTGTAGTCCTTTGTAGTTTAATTTTACAGTTGGTTTCCCCTGATTAGTTCTCATTCCCTGATTGTCTACCAAGGTGTTCCTCATTCCCTTGTTTGTTCCTTTGTGCATTTAAGCCCTTAGTTTCCCTGTATCCTTTGTTAGTTCTTGCATGTGTTACCATGCCCTGTGCTAGGTTTCCTTTGTTTTTCCTATGTCCTGAGCGCCTGTAGCCTCGACCCTCCCAGAGCCAGTGCCTCCCAGGGCTCCGCCTCGTGGGGCTCCTCCTACTATGGCTCCGCCTCCCGAGCTTTCCAGGGCTCCGCCTCCCGAGCTTCCCAGGGCTCCACCTTCCACCACTCCGCCCACACTGCCTTCCACGGCTCCGCCCCATGAGCTTTCCACAGCTCTGCCTTCCATGGCTCTGTCTCCCGGGCCTTCCACCACTCCGCCCACACAGCCTTCTGTGAATCTGCCTTCCACAGCTCTGCCTTCCATGGCTCCATCTCCTGGGCCTTCCACGCCTTACACAGCTCGGAACCCTGAGCCTTCCACAGCTCTGCCTTCCATGGCTCCGTCTCCCGGGCCTTCCACCACTCCGCCCACACAGCCTTCCATGAAACTGCCTTCCATGGCTCTGCCCCCTGAGCTTTCCACAGCTCTGCCTTCCATGGCTTCGTCTCCGGGCCTTCCACGGCTCCGCCCCTAGAGCTTTCCACGGCTCCACCACCAGAGCCTTCCACAGCTCCACCTTCCATGGCTCAGTCTTCCACGGCTCCGTCTTCCAGGCCTTCCACAGCACTGCCTTCCATGGCGCCACCTCCCAGGCCTCCTGACCTGGTCCCTGTCCTGTGGCCTCCTCCCAGGCCTCCTGACCCGGTCCCTGTCCGGTGGCTTCCTCCCAGGCCTCCTGACCCGGTCCCTGTCCTGTGGCCTCCTCCCAGGCCTCCTGACCCGGTCCCTGTCCTGTGGCCTCCTCCCAGGCCCCCTGACCTGGTCCCTGTCCTGTGGCCTCCTCCCAGGCCACCTGACCCAGTCCCCGTCCTGTGGCCGCCTCACGGACCCCCTGACTCTGTTCCCGTCCTGTGGCCTCCTCCCAGGCCTCCTGACCCTGGTCCCATCCTGTGGCCTCCTCCCAGGCCCCCTGACCCTGTCCCCGTCCTGTGAACTGCCTGTCTGCCCCTTGTGCCCCCTTGGACTGCCTGTCTGCCCCTTGTGCCCCCTTGGACAATTTGTTTTTTCTTTTTCTTTTTTTGGAGCATCTGGAATCCGCTCCTTAAAGCGGGGGCTCTGTCATGTTCACTGTTGTCTTTTGTTTTTGTGCTTTTATGTTGAAGTTTAGTTTAGTTCCTGTTTGGTTTTTGTAGTCCTTTTTGTAGTTTTAATTTTACAATTTGTTTTCCCTTGATTAGTTCTCATTCCCTGATTGTCTCCCCAGGTGTTCCTCATTTCGTTGTTTGTTCCTTTGTGCGTTTAAGCCCTTAGTTTCCCTGTATCCTTTGTTAGTTTGTGCATGTGTTACCATGCCCTGTGCTAGGTTTCCTTTGTTTTTCTTTGTCCTTAGTTTTCCCTTGTCCTGAGTTTTCCCCTGTTTTTATTAATAAAAGCTGCATTTAGATCCCATTTCTTCACCAGAAAATGCTCGCCGAGTAGGGCTGAATGGCAGCTCACAAGAACATGTCCGACGGGCAAGCAGTGATCAACAGGGTGAGCCTCGTCGAAGCACCATTGTTTTTCTCTGTCTATTGCAATGCGTTAAAGCATAGGAAATTTGCTCTTTTTCAGTTTACACTGTGTCCAATGACGTCCTTACGTGTTGCCACTGGAAAAAAAAACAAGGCAAACATACTCCTCGCTTTGGCACTAGAGTCACTAGAACAACACAGGCTGAGTCATAACTGTGCATTTGAAGTGAAGAAAATCTAAAAGGATGGTATCAAATGGTGATTAAAAGGAGCCCATGATGTAGCTCCTTATTGGGAGACAATACATTGCAGTGACTGTATAGGGCTTCAGACCTAGTGAATCACATACCTGTTTCCCATAGTGTCAGTTCAAAGCAGCTTCAAATTGAACTATCCTGTGATCTAGTTGGCTCTATAAATTAAAACTTCAAAAGTTTGAATTTACGGGAATGGCGGTGGCATAGTGGCTAAAGCACAGGGCTGTTAATCAGAAGGTCGTTGGTTCGATCCCCACGGCCACCACCATTGTGCCCTTGAGCAAGGCACTTAACTCCAAGTTGCTCGGGGATTGTCCCTGTAATAATTGAACTGTAAGTCGCTTTGGATAAATGCGTCTGACAAATGTGTAAATGTAAAAGGAAAGTGTTTTATTTTTCTTAGTACCCCATTGTCCAATGCTGTAATTTTTCACATTTTTTACAAATAAACCTGACTAAATTGTAATCGTTTTCTCTGAAAATAAGACTGAATATAATGTATGTTAATATCAAATCAAGTATGTAACTGTGCTTCAAAAGTAAATGTCTTATTTTAAGTATAAAACTCCTAAACTTATTTAGTTCTCAATTCAAATTCTATCAATTATAACTTACTGTGATGAGTTTAAAATAATGCTTTAAGGTTAGTAACAATAAATAGCAATTGGTATTCACCCTAGTCACACTAGTCTTTCACACTAGAATTACTTGAATTTAGCCAGGATAGGTCAATCTGTGAGTGGTTATTTGGGTATTTGTTTGTCAGAGTTCACCAAACTTGAAGTTTCGCATGAAAATTGTGACTTGCATGCGACATTGAACAAGGAGAACATATAGACATTATTATTTTAAATTTGTTGAGCAGATAAACAAAAACGTACGTATATGTTTTTTTTAATAAAGTAAATTAAAAGCAATTATTAATGTGTTTACTTTTTTCTTTAAATAATCAGTAAAGTCGGTTATCTCATTACAATTTGAGTGAAGTAATTTGTAATTTGTGAGTAACAAAAAATAACCATCACCACATACTAAAGGTGTTCCACAAGCATGGTTGAGTATGTATAACTTACCGTGCTAAAAAATCTGGGCCAGGAACAGTTAATCTAATCACACCGAACTGTGCTCAAGTAGAAATGCTACTGGAACTAATAATCACCATGCTCAGAACCTTTCACCCCAATGGTGGACAAGCATCTATGTTATACTGCGACTCCAGGGTTATAAATCATGGCATTTAAGGCTCTGGTGATTTTCTTGAAAACTTCCAGAACTACCTTGAAGAGTTCCCATGAGATGGCAGCAAACAGGTTCCATGCTTCTAGAGGGGCCTACGCTATCTGATAGAATGTCCCGTCTGTGAATGAATCGTTCTTTTGAAAGGGTTCTTTTTAGTGAACGAGTTGTACTAGTTCACAAAATGGGACTGAATCGCTTGAAACCGTTTGTGTTTCGAGTCAACACTGAACAAGTTACTCTATTTTAACCTGTCTCTCGGATGTGCCTGACACTCCGAATCTAAATGAGCCAATAACCAGGCGTAATATGATTCTAGAACTGGTGATATCTGCTTTTGCCAACTCTTCTTTCCAATTAACCACTCCAACTAGTTCACAAATCGGACTGAACACTTGGGTCACAACAGCTCTCATGTCAACAGTACAATGAACTGAGAATCGCCTCTTTCGGAGGTGTCCGACATACTGAGAATCAACGTGATGCTGACATTCAACATGTGTGTGATTAAAGGACGAAATGTATCTTTCAGATGTATTTTTCTGAACAACAGAGAGTGTAACAAATAAAACATACTGGAAATATGCTTATGACTTGATTGTATTACCGTTTTATCAACGTATGAATATGATCCAGTCTACAGCTCTCGAGTCAAAAGTACATTGAGTAGTTCGCAGCAGATATTGCGTCAACAGTACACTGATCCGAAGACGACAGCTCTCGCGTTAGCAGTACATTGACTCGCCTCTTTCGGACATAATACTGAGAACTGCTGATCAGTGAGCAGTTGATGAGCATGCGTGAACCGAGGACTTGAATGAGTGGAAACCTTTCAGTCGAGAAATGTAAACAAATTTTACTATAGAGTATTGTGCATGCAGATTATATCTGAATTTGTGATGAGCTGGATCATGGTTTTTGTAAAAAAGGGTGAGTAGAACGTCAACGTTTGCATATCAGTGTCAGTATTGGGTGCTTTAGGTACAAAACCTTAATGTAGGACATATTGTAAGATCACTGAATGTCACACTGATGACAATAAATTACCCATATTATTATAAATTAATTAAATTATATGTTATAATAAGCAATATGCCCTTACATATGGCTTTATTGAATGTGTTTGTGAGTGTATTCTATGATGCTGGCATATTAGCAGTATATATAGTGACGTCATTACGTGATGACTTAAATTAACTAGTGAGTCTTTTTTTTTTTTTAAATAGTTCATTGAAATGACCCATCCGAAAGAACCATCAGAAAGTTTGCGGAAAAGAATCGGACTTCTATCCGAGCAAATGCCTTTGAGTTAAGTGGGAAATGCTAATGGATAGCTCTCTTTGGGTATTTCAGAATTCCTTGCCCCAACAAAATAGAGACATGTACACATTTTGTACTTGTGGTAATGTTTTGGATTCCTTTGTACAATTTATTTTTGTTTTTTTTTAGTCAGTGTTTTAGTCTTTAATAGTTGCCTATAATCAGGTTTCGAAACATCCTCTTTCTTCACATTAACATCTCATTGATTGCTGCTTGAGCATAAAATCAAGATTATTGTAATTTTGTTTGAATCTGCATATTCACTGCTTTGCTTAAGTAATCTAACATTACGCCAAAAGAGCACGGATCCAAATGATACCACTGCAATCAAAACACGATTTTACACAAAGTGCATCTTACAAAAAACAAATGTATCTCTTGTGGTTTGTGTGGATATTTGAGATGACATCAGTGTGTGTTGGTGAGAACTCAGCTTGAAATGTTCCTCAATCAATTGCTTCAGCCCACAGTGAATGAAGTTGGTTTGGAGTTGGGCGTTGAGAGTTATTTGTTTGTTCACATCTGTCTGTGTGGTTGAGGGAATTTAAATGCATTTCTGCAAAACATATGCAACCAAGGGCAAACATTTTCCTAAGGGAAAGGCAATTAGGTTCACTCTCTGTGACACACGTGTAACAACTAACAATTATATCCATCAGCCACTTAACATAGCAAAGGGTGTAATTGTGAAGTTGACATATAATTAGGGGGCCTGTCTGAGAAGTAAGACCACATGAAATTAATTGAGTGTCAGGATGTTCTTGTATCAAATTCAGCCCAGTATAACTCCTTTGACAACTGTTTGGTGTGTTTGTGCCTGTGGTTTGTGTTAAAGCAGGGAGGGGTAAGCATGCACTTCTTTGAGATCTTTTGAGAATTACAACACCAGAAAGAAGGACATTTTAAGGTTTGGGTTTAATGTGGGATTATATTTGTCACCAAGATTTGATGGACCTCATTCAATGTTCAAAACTCTGCAGAATGGGTGTTTCAAGTGACAAAACATTTTCAAAACAATATGTTCCTATAGCAATGTTATGCTTGTGCCACGAAAACATCCTACATGGTCCATTGCCTGCATCACCAAAACGTGGTCCTTTGTTCATATTTTAAATGTCAATTTGACAATTCGAATGCCGTAGTCAACTAATTTCTGAGGTTTTCAATACTTTACCCAAGGCTACATTCTAAAATGAAATGAACTGAAAATGCTGTCATCATTTAATCATTGTTTTTTTATTTATTGTTATATGTTCATTGACACTAAATGGAGTTAATTAACAGAGGTTTGGGAGGAGCATGTTAATTTGAATCTGACAAATCACAGCCCACAAGCAGGAGAATATATGCCGCTGCTACCTGCTTCCTGTGACAACTCTCCTGACATGTGGGTCCCACCCTCAAGCCAGCAAGATGTCAGAACTTGATCTCTTTCCCTCCGACGAGGAACTCTTCAACTCTCCCTTTATTGCTTCATCACAGCCATCTGATTCCGGCAAAGACACTTCTCCGTCCAACGGCATCATCAATCCAGCTGCTCCAAGCTGAGGACGCAGAGCTTCTCACTCAGCAACCCGCAATCCAAGCCGGAGGAATCAGCCCTCTCCTCCACTATCCAGATCTATCAGATATTAAACCTCTGCCAACCACCCCTGGTTCCAAGCACCAGGCACCCTGACACAGGAGCCTCCCCTCGCCACCGCTCTGAGTTTCACCAACCTCACAGGCTCTAAATCCTTATCCTCAACCAGCCTGCCCCAGATCTCTCTCCCAAATTCAATAGGTGTGGGATTAGGTGTTCAAAAATGTGTAAAATAAAGAAAAGTATTGGCATGATATTTATCTGCCTGTTACATGTTTTACATTGTTTATAAGTTGTTAAGTTTAGGGATGGGGTTTGGTTGGCTGGTCTAAAATATGAATATGATGGTTTAATTCATATATTTAAAAGTATAATTAAACATATTGCAGTTTAACATGCAATAAATCTGAATATTGCTCAGTCTATGACGGAATCATCTGAACTAAACAGTCGGCACTTACACAGCGCTTTTTTAACCTTAACGATTTTAAAAGCACTTTACGCTTTTTTCATTCACCCATTCACACACAGACACTTACACACCAATGTTAGCAGAGCTGCTAGCCTTCTATTGGGAGCAACTTGGGGTTCAGTGTCTTGCCCAAGGACACTTTGGCATGTGGAGTCATGTGGGCCAGGAATTGAACCACCAAACCTGTGATTAATAGCCAACCTGCTCTACCACCTGAGTCACAGCCACCCTAACTGAGGAGAGAACAACATGACAAAGATGTTTTATTGAGACAGACAAAAAGTCGCTATGGTGATGTATTCGTCATGAGACTGGCCTGTTGTAACAGACTAAATTACTATAAAATAATATTTAAAAAGAAGCTGTCTTACTACACTGAAACTATTAAAGAAATACAATTAGATATATACTGTATATATGTGTGTATATATATATATATATATATATATTATACAGCGCATCCGGAAAGTATTCACAGCACTTCACTATTTCCACATGTTGGTATGTTACAGCCTTATTCCACAATTGCTAAAATTCATTATTTTACTCAAAATTCTACAAACAATACCCCATAATGACAATGTGAAAGAAGTTTGTTTGAAATATTAGCAAATTTATATATATAAAAAAAAAAAACTACATAAGTATTAAGTATTCACAGCCTTTGCCATGGCACTCACAATTGAGCTCAGGTGCATCCTGTTTCCACTGATCATCCTTGAGATGTCTCTACAACTTGATTGGAGTCCACCTGTGGTAAATTCAGTTGACTGGACATGATTTGGAATGGCACACACCTGTCTATATAAGGTCCCACAGTTAACAGTGCATGTCAGAGAAAGATATGGCAGAAAGAATGGGATAGTGGAATTAAAGGAAGACACTTGCATCATATTCAAAAAATAGTTGGTCTAGAAAGAAGAAAATTTGGAAACAGGAAAGAGGGCGTTTTAATTTCTAGAATGCGTATTGGACATTGTGCATTAAATAAGTGTTTGTATAGAATAGGGATACATGAGAATGGTAAATGTGATAAATGTGGTCTAGAAGAATCTGTAGAACATGTAATTATAAAATGTGATGCATATGAAAGAGCAAGATTATCTAACTCAAGCTTTAAGATATTTGGGAGTAAATGAAGTATCTCTTCAGTTTTTACTAGGAAATGGCCCAAAGCAATCAAGAATTTATCAAGAATTATTTAATTTCTTAAAATATATAAGATTTTTTTTCCTCTCCCCTTTCTCCAACTTTCCAACCATTTAGCGCTCCACACTCCAATCCAGTAGGTGGCGGGAATGCACCATTTAAGTTGGATTGCCAACCGCCATAAAACAACAACAAAAACAGTGCATGTCAGAGCACAAACCAAGACCTGAAGTCCAAGGAATTGTCTGTAGACCTCCAATACAGGATTGTATCGAGGCACAGATCTGGGGAAGGGTAAAGAAACATTTCTGCAGCTTTGAAGGTCCCAATGAGCACAGTGGCCTCCATCATCAGTAAATGGAAGAAGTTTGTAACCACCAGGACTCTTCTTAGAGCTGGCCGCCCGGCCAAACTGAGCGATCGAGGGAGAAGGGCCTTAGTCAGGGAGGTGACCAAGAACACGATATTCACTCTGACAGAGCTCCAGTGATTCTCTGTGGAGAGAGGAGAACCTTCCAGAAGATCAACCATCTCTGCAGCACTCCACCAATCAGGCCTGTATGGTAGAGTGGCCAGACGGAAGTCACTCCTCAGTAAAAGGCACATGACAGCCTGTCTGGAGTTTGCCAAAAGGCACATGAGAAACAAAAGATTGATCTCTTTGGCCTGAATGGCAAGAGTCATGTCTGGAGGAAACCAGGAACTGCTCATCACCTGGCCAATAATCATCCCTACAGTGAAGCATTGTGGTGGCAGCATCATGCTGTGGGGATATTTTCCAGTGGCAGGAACTGGAAGACTAGTCAGGATTGAGGGAAAGATGAATGCAGCAATGTACAGAGACATCCTTGATGAAAACCTGCTCCAGAGCGCTCTGGACCTCAGACTGGGGTTAAGGTTCATCTTCCAACTGGACAATGACCCTAAGCACACAGCCTTCACAACACCCATGCAGGGCATGGCTCTCATCATAGGCGACTGAATATATTGACTTGGAATATGATCCTCGAGATGCATGGACTACTTTAATGACACTTTTGGGTGTTTTTTAAGCTTTAAAGTGAGTCACTATCATTCGCCATTAATTGCATGGTAATCAGGGTTTGAAATGTTCTTTAAAATATTTCAGAAAGTCATAGTCTTCAGAGTGAAACAGCTATTGTTATTGCCTAGGAATAAGTTGACCTTTTGTAACAAAATGTCCCAAAGTAGGTCTCTAATTTAGGAATCACATGTAACAGAATCAAACATTCGGAATGTTCAATTAGGAAAATGTGTCAATTTTATTAAATCAATTGAACCGGATTAAACATATTTAATTAATCTAAAAAAGTGAATGTGTTTACATTGGCAGTCCTAAAAGAAAATACACAAACTTGCATAGAAAGATTTTTATTATTTTTCCCCTCAAATCTAAATCTGAATAATCAGAATAACACACACACACACACACACAGGGTGTGAACGATAACCCGACTGTTGGCTGGAAAATGTGTTAAATAAAGCTCATTGGTCGGCTCCCCTGCCTGGTACTGCAGATGGTTGAAGGTCTGTGCCAGCACGTGTGGAGGGTGCCATGCTGGTAATTAAAAGCGGAGCAGAAGGTATGTGCAGGAAATGTGTGTGGTGTTGCTCTAAGGCAGTAAACATCAGACTCTTTTAAGACACAATTCATTACAGACTGATGAACCTGTAATTAACTTCCTGCTTTTTTATTTTTATTAAAGGGTCACAAAGATGTGTTTGCATGTGGGGCAGTTTAGACTGAATGTGTTCTTGCATTAAAAAAAAAAGCTAAGAAACTAATAGAATGGAACAGAATCCAAATGTCTTGAGATACATTTCTATATGTTCAAGTTCTTTTAACATGACATGGTGTTTTAAAACCGCTCCTGTGTCTGAACTGATTGACACACCGTTGTGATTCATTTTTGTTAAAGTGATAGTTCACCCAAAAATTAAAATTATCTCATGATTTATTCACCCTCATGCCATCCCAGATGTGTATGACTTTCTTTAAGATATTTATAAGAATATTTCAGCTATCTAGGTACTCACAATGCAAGTGAATGTTTGGTGTCGCTGTCCTTTTCTGCCTATCGTGACTCCCTTCGGCATATCACGGCACCCTCTTCAGCTTATTGCGGCCCATTCACAAATGAAGATATTTATACGAATATTTCAGCACTGTAGGTCCTCACAATCCCCTTTTGAGCATATCACGGCCCCAATTTGTGATATTTACAATATTTTATATATTTAAAACAAGAAAAACATGCTACTTTGGTACAAAAAATGTACTTTATTCAACTTATGGCCTATATTTTTATGAAAAATGTTTACCTCAAAAAGATTGATTTATGGATATTTTGAGATTTTACATATCAAGACATAAATACTGATCATGGAAATGCATTGTGAATGACAAATGAATCATAAACAATGGTACAATATAACATTATTGAACATAAGTATTTGTTTACAATAAAATTACATATATTTGAATTTTATTGCAAAAACATATGTGTAGGGAATTACATCATTTAGAGATGTGGACGGGATCAGTTATGTAGGGTATTTAGGAAATGCGATATTTAGCAGGGAATTTAGTCTTGAAATATGTGAGCAATGAACTAAATTAAACTATCCTTATTATGTAAAGAAATGTATAACAGGATTAGTCGCGTTCAACAACAATTCTAAATTAGATAAATAAAAAATAACTAGATTATTTGTCTTAATAGATTCTCCACCATTGAAATCGCAATACAACGTCTAGTTGTATCAGCTCACAATTTCTACTGTAAGGAATTAGCTTTAATAGGTTAATTATGATTAATTCTTATATTGGAGTGATATTATTCAAATGGCTTATTGAAAATAATATCACATGTATTTAGGTACATTTTAGAAGCGAAATCTTTCAGAAACAGGGATGAGATTACAGTCACGTCGTCTTTAAACACAGACAAACTTTATTACTATTCTAACATAAATCTAACACATATATACATGAGACAGGTTGGTGAAAAGTGACAGAATGTGAAATAACTGATCAGTACAGTGAAGATGAACTTTACGGAGCCTGTTAACAATACCTTAAGAACCATTTCATCCTTCTTTGAGTCTACATCGATTTGCTATCGGATAACCCAAATTATTTGATTAATACACCAGCACTTTGAGCACAATATTGGAGATGTACTTGCTTGTCTTTGTGGTGTTTCCTTGCGTTCTTTGTGTTGTTTAGTTCTTGGTTGAAAGTTTGTACCGTCGATGTTTTAACTTTGGTATGATCAAATTTATTGTCTGTATGAGATGATGATTTTAGCTGTGCATTGAGGTTCTTACTTCCTCTCGGGATGTTGAGTCCCGAGCTGCCGTGGATCTCACATGGGAGGACCTGGCCATCAGCGGAGTGGCCAGACGAAGAAGGGTGAAGAGAGCGATGAAGAGATCAAGACAACAGTTGAAGAGAGGACGAAGAGAGGAGAAGAGCATGAAGAGAGCAAAAGAGAGCAAGATAGCATGTTCTTCCTGTTCAGAACTATTTGAACTGATATTGTCCGCATCCCCCAAAGGTGTCCTGCGCCAATCAGAAGTGACTTTTCAGAGTCACATGGTCTGCTGGGCTGTCTTTTCCGACAGTTGAGTTATGGTCCTTTGTTTCAGACTCTTAAAAATGTCCCGCTCAAAAATAGTGCATATTTAATCATGGGCTTTTATATCTTGAGAATGGTACAAGAGACATGATATTTGTTTTCACTAGATTCTCTTACATACTAAACATAATTTTTTTTTATGAATGTTATACGTGTAGGTAATAAAACATGAAAATCTCTGGTTACAAAATCATATAGGTTTTACACATCATTGCATTTTATCAAGTTAAAAATAGTTACCATTCTTAGTAGAATGAGATAAATTATACAGAATTAAAGATTATATTTATCAATTATAGGTGATTGCACATCGCTTCACACATTTTAAAGAGTTCCATCAGTCTATAATCATTAATTTGTCAGGTACAAATTTTACCACAGTTCAAAGTGATTTTCAGCATTATCTAGCAAGGCTAGATTAAGATGAAATGTCTTAGAGTTGTGCAAATTTCCTCTAAAAGAGCAAAAACACAGCGGCGTTGAACATCCTTTTCAGGACGCGTCTTTCTCAAGATGATTTCCCGCCCCTGTGTTGATCCTGGATGCGGTAGAGTGCTCTCCGCTTCAGACGGCCACAGGCGTTGTCTCGTGTGTTTGGGCAGCGATCACACAGAGGCTGCATATGTGGATGGTTCATGTTCTCACTGCGAGAACATGACCATGACAACGTTGCGGTTGCGGCTTGCTTTCAACAGAAAGCAAGCCACTCCAGCCTCCTCCCGCATTGCTCCTTCTTCCCACGGGATTGAGGATAGTGCGGTTGGCGATGGAAGCGATCTGGAGATGGCAGCGGGTGCAGCTCCGCCGGGTACGCCCCCTCGGACCACCCGCCCCCCGGCACACTCATTGACTCCCGTCTGTGCTCGAGGAAACAGCGGCTCGCCTCACAGCCAGTCTGCCTATCCTCTCGAGCTCGAAGCAGATGAGCTCGCCGCTGCATCGGAGAGCGTGGTATCTGACGCTGAGGACTCCCCTGGGCTGCCGCTTTCGGGCCAGCACTCCAAGGCTGAGGCCAACGCACAGATGACCGACATGCTTTCCCGGGCCGCAGCTAGCATGGGCTTGGATTGGAACCCTCCATCCTCCCCACAGCTATCATGGCTGGATGACTGGTTCCCAGGGTCCGGGCGCTGCTCACAGCCTCGCCTCGCCCCGGTTCCGTTTTTCCCGGAAGTGCACGATGGGCTAACGTTATCATTGAGACCACCCCTCTCCACTCGTCACAGCACCACTTGCTCATCCGCTCTCTCTACCCTCGACGGCGGAGAGCGCCACGGATACACGGTGATTCCCCAGGTCGATACTGCGGTTGCGCTCCACCTATGCCCCGTAAACCCTACCACCTGGTGGGGACATGCACAGGGGTGGCCCTGATCCCAACATGCTGCAGGAACTGCGCTCAGTGACCGACCTCACCCTGAGAGCGACGAAGGTCACAGCGCAGTCACTTGGGCAGGCGATGGCCACGCTCCTGGTCCAGGAACGTCATCTGTGGCTGAACTTGGTCGAGATGCGTGAAGCCGACAAGAATCGCTTCCTGAACGCTCCTGTCTCCCAGCTCGGCCTCTGCGGCGACACCTTCGAGGACTTCGTCCAACAGTTCTCCGTGGTGAAGACGGAGGCCATCTCTCACATCATGCCCCACTGCAAACCTGCCACCCCGGGCCATGCCCCATCTGCTCGCCGAGGGCGTCCCCCTGCGGCTAAGAAACACTCTGCTCCGCCTCAACCCAGGCCCAGCTCTCAGCCCCAGCGTCGTGCACCACTGCCTCCTGACGCCATACTACCTGTTCCGCCCCGCTGCAAAGCCCCACCGGGTACGTCCAAAATACTCGTCCCCTTGGTGCTCCTAGCACAGAGTTTAGAGGCGTGGCTTTCACTGCCCAACCCATCACGCTGGCTGCATCGGACCATTCGACTCGGTTACGCAATTCAGTTTGCCAGGCCTCCGCCCCCCTTCGATGCCAAATCCCTACGCATGGAAATTGCCTCTCTTTTACTCAAAGATGCGATAGAGCCTGTCCCTCCAACCGAAATGAAGAAGGGTTTATACAGCCCTTACTTCAGTGTACCCAAGAAACTCATGGGTCCGCAGTTCAGCGGAGGAACTGGCTGACCCAAGCCACTATGGGTACTTAATCTACCCCGTACTGGAATAGGTGCTCCACAGGTTTAAGGCCTCCTACGCGGACTCCCCCTGTGTGTAATCTCCGCGGTACTGTCCCCTCACGAGTGGACTCCCGTGTCTCCCTTAGGCAGTTCCAGCTGCCTCGGTCACCTTGCCGTAGCAACTCCCCCCTCTACGAGGCTGGGTCTACCACCGTGCCAACTTTCCCACATAGGTCCTAAACGGCCATGTGATGTATTCGCCACCTTTACCTCCCCTGCAGGGTAGGTGTGGTCTCCGCAGGGTCTTCTCCCTGAAAGAATAGGAAACTGGGTAAGACCCCCTTCCCTTAATGCATGTAAGGGCCCTGGCCGTAATTGCTCTATGCGAGAAACATATAGAGAAAAGAGGCCCGGCCAGGCTTGGCCCGTTCCCAGGTTGGCAAGCATCACCTTGTTCCCCTCACTAGGGTAACCAGAAGGATTCTGATGACTGCCAACTTCTCATTGGCCTTTTTTCATAGATCAGAGGCATATATCGGCGCTCAAGAGAGACACCTAGTGTCGCTTCTCTGACACAACGTCTCGTTCCCTCCATCGGGGATCGGAGGTTACATACGTAACCTAGACATTTACTCTGGGTGGGGGTTCTTGTTGATGGCTGGTAATTTATGATGTGGAAACATTCCAAACTGAAAGGCTTGGTTTTTTTTCTCATTTCAAATCATGTTGGTGGAAATCTTCTGCATATATATTCTTACATATGGGTCTTCATATATGTTTTTTGAGAATACAGGAGTACTGACTTAATTACATCATTCACAATTCTTTATAGGAGTGGAAGGTCACTGCTGAGCTGTTTGGAGTGATTCCCATTGCCATATTAAGCGTGACTTCTCTTGTTTGTGGATCTTTCTTCATGATTGTGGGTAGTGTAGTTCTTAACCCTTGATCTGAAATTAAGCATCATTTTTATTTTTTATTTTTATTTATTTAAAACAAAATTGAAATCACATTGACTTATGGGTTCTACAAAAGAATATACCATTGATTAACAACATCAGAGCTTAGATAGGTCTGTCTAATAAATGGTTTCTACGTTGTCATTAAAAATGACAAAGAGTTCTCTATGGAGAAAATGAAAGGTATTTTTACTTCTGCAATGCCATGCTGTGATCTATGAAGTTAAATCTACTATGGAGAAAATTAAAGGTATTTTTACTTCTGCAGTGCCATGCTGTGATCTATGAAGTTAAATCTACTAAGTCTAGTGTGATATTTCTCTCTCTTCACAAGTGAGGGAATGGGATGAAAGAATGGAATGATAAAAAATAAGAGTGTGTGTGGGCTGAGACAGTCCCAGAATGTACAACACCAAAATCATGAGAACTTTGTTGGAATCATAAGGGACATATCTGTCATAACATACAATGTAATTTTCTTTAACTATACTCTCACTATTTCTAATTTCTTCTCTACCTCTTTTTCCTCTTTTAATTTTATTTTTCAGCCCAAACAAACTATCGTGTACACCTTATTTATTCTCAAAATATGATTTGGGGTATTTGCAAAAGCAAGCATCACTGTGACTACTGCTTATACTTATTCGCCAAAGTTAGGGAACTTGTCAGAAAAAGAGAAAAGATCTTATATCTTAATATACATATATATATATATATATAATTTATTTATACACACACACACACTACCAGTCAAAAGTTTTGAAACACTTATTCTTTATTATAATTTTTTTTTTTCTTCACATTTTAGAATAAGAGTAAAGTCATCAAAACTAGGGAATAACATAAAGGGAACTATGGGAATTATGTTGTGACTAAACTAAATCCAAAATAAATCAAAACTATATATTTTCAAAGTAGTCACCCTTTGCCTAGAATTTGCAGACATGAACTCATGACATTTTCTCAACCAACATCTTGAAATATCACCCTGGGATGCGTTTTAAACAGTATCAAGGAGTTCCCAACTATGTTATGCACTTCTTGGCTGGTTTTATTTATAGTTTGGTCCACGTCATAAATTTCAAAAAAGTTTTTTATTTTTTATTATTATTAAATTGTAGTTTTCTAATGAAATAAATAAAAATGGTGGCAAAATTATATTTTTGTCTGCAAAACTACATCACATTAAAGCATATGGCTTCAGATACAAGTATTTTAAAGATAATGAGAAACATTTCAGTCAAGTGTTTCAAAAGTTTTGACTGGTAGTATATATATAGCGTTCGCTGTGGTGTTGAGGTTGCCTGGGATATGAGTGGCTCGCAGCGACTTTTGTGACATGCGAGGGGAGTGTAAAATGCCTTGGCGGTTGATATATGCTACCGTAGCCGTGTTTTCTGTTTGAACCAGTATATGCTCCCCTGGATCAAACGGCGGAACCTCTGCAGGGCGAGCAGTATGGGTACGCTGAAAGGGTGAACTTTATACTGGTACGAATGACCCTCGAATGCAAACCGCAGGTTTAGTATCCCTCCTGATTCTACCAGTGGATCGGTTGAGGTGGGGGGAGAAGGTACTTTGTTCCACAGTCTGTCGAAACCATCTGGGTTTGAGCATGTTTGTGCCACAGTTTGGTGTGCAGTGGTGGGAAAACTGCCACCGGGGCACTGGACCTGCCAAAGAGAAACGGTGGATGGTGGTCGGGACACAGGGAGTGAGGAAACTGCTCTTTTGTTTAATGTTTGAGTACCGCAGCTACTGGGGCGTGCAGCCAAACAAAATATCCACTGGGGGATGTTGCAGTCTGTCTACTGGCTCCAGGACAGCAGGTCTTCTCGTCCCTGGGTCGCACGTCACAAGGGCGCTTAGAGGGTGGCGTCTGCTTCCTGCGGCGGGGCTCCCGGTACAGCCACCACAGGGAGACGCCCTTAGCAACATGCAGATGGGATGTGGGATCTTGAGCCGTGCCGGGGCAGGATATGCTGGATGGCCTCCATCTGCTGCTTCACCGCCGAGAAGTGCTGGGCAAAGTCTCCGATGGTGTCGCCGAATAGGCCGGCCTGGGAGATGGGGGCATTCAAGAAGCCTTGCTGACCTCTCGCATCTCGACCAGGTTAAGCCATAGGTGGTACTCCTGGACTAGCAGAATGGACATCGTCCGCCCATGACCTTCATCGCCCGGAGGGCGAGGTCGGTCACCGAGCGCAGCTCCTGCATCAAATCCGGGGGGAACTACCCTCATGCATTTCTTTCAGAGCATTGGCTTGGTGTACCTAAAGGACAGCCATGGCGTGCAGGGTGGAAGCGGATGAAGGTGGCAATCGTGGCCGTCTGTAGGCGAGAGATATCGACCGCATCCAGGAATAACACACAATCGGAAGAGCATCTTTAAAAAAAAACTTTCGATGTGTGCCGCTCTTTTAGAATAAACTCTTTTAGAAATGAAAAAATACTCTTTCAGAATACACTCTAAATGATCTGCTGAAGCCCCCAGGGGTGATCTCTGCAGAGAGGGGAGAAAGACGCTGTAATGCACTGTAAGGATCAAGCAGAGGTGAATGGAAGCCGTGGGAAATTCAGCTGTGTGAACATCAACCACTCGGCTCCAAAGAGAAAATCTGAATGAGCGGTATGCATGTCCCCTACTTTATACCAGTATGTCCGGGGGAGTGGCATCCAAATACCACTCGCCAATTCTCATTGGCCTTTTATTAAAGTTCAGAGGTGTCTCGGGCTCTCAAAAGTGACCCCTTGTGTCACTAAATCGACACAATGTCTCATTCCCTCCATCAGGGAAAGGAGGTTACGGAGTAACCAGGATGATCTTGTAACCAGGAACCAGGGTGATCTGATTTCATACAGTACATTAATTTAAAATCACCTCTTTGCAGAATGGTTTGATTTTTTTAAATATCTAATTTAATGACAATTAGACATTTTTATATGTGATTTAAGTGTCCAAAAGTTAAAATCTTTTTGGGTCCACTACAAGGCCATTTCATACTTGCAAATCGTTAACCGATGGTAATTTTTAACCCTAGGGGAAGGATGTAGTGAAAGCTTCTGTGACTGTACAAAGCACATGAATATAATCCCACCGGTTACAGTTAGGATAAAAAAAAATAGCAATTTGAAGCATCTAAAATGTATTTTACACATAGTCCATTATCAATTAAATCTTGATTTTATGTGAAAATATTTACATTGGTGGTGCAAATAGTAACATGACCAGAGCCATTTAATTCCATTGTGTCCCTCTGAAAGATGATGTCTATGTCAAAGCTTAAAAAAAAGGAATAAAGTAAAACCTGTCATAATACACATACAACTACCCACCTATCCGATCCATTCATCTCTTAGTCCAGTGTTGGATTTATGGCGCATTAAAGTAGCTTCTCCACCTGTTGCACCGGTTCAGAGAATGCCCCTGGGTGCTTCTGCAGCCTAAAAAGAGTATATTCTTCCTCTTAAAGAGTATATTCTTCCTATAAAAGAGTATATTTCCAAAACAGTGGCACTCACTGAGAGCGTCTTTTTAATGATGCGAGTGCCGCTCACATCCGCACCCCACCCCTGTACCTTTCTTCCCGGAAGTGCATGTTGAGCTCACACGATCATGGTGGGCACCTTTTACTGCCCGGACCCGGTGCGCAGGCTCATCTGCTCTCACTATCCTCAATGGTGGGGCTCAGGTGGTTGATTGGTATGATGCCGGCCCTTGGACTGGTCCGCGACTGTGTTGGCACATCAACTGCCTCGAGTTGCTGGCAGTATTCCTTGCCCTGCGGAGGCTTTTGCCATTGATCGGGGGGAAGCACGTGTTGGTCCGGACAGACAACACAGCGACGGTTGTGTACATCTACCACCAAGGTCACCAAATCTCATAAAATGTTTCAACTCG
This sequence comes from Xyrauchen texanus, assembly GCF_025860055.1. NCBI lineage: Eukaryota > Metazoa > Chordata > Actinopteri > Cypriniformes > Catostomidae > Xyrauchen > Xyrauchen texanus. Next base: position 7,089,138 of record NC_068318.1, on the reverse strand, counting down.
CCTGCCATCTCCTCCTCTGGAGTCAATGTTGAATCAAGTCGTTGCGAGCCACTCATATCCCTGGCAACCTCAACAGCACAGCGGATGCACTTTCGCAACAGGTCACACTCAGGGGAGAGTGGAGGCTCCACCCTTAGGTGGTTCTGCTAATTTGGAGTTGATTCGGTGAAGCGCAGGTGGACCTCATTGCTTCCTGGTAATCCTCCCACTGCCCACTCTAGTATTCTCTGACCAAGGCTCCCCTTGGCACAGACGCGTTTCCCCCAGTGAGCCTACTTGTGCAGACGTTGTGCAAGGTCAGGAAGGACCAGGAGCAGGTCATCCTAGTGGCACATTATTGGCCCACCTGGACTAGATTCTTGGACCTCACGATCATCGCGACAGCCCCCCCTGGCAAATTCCCCTGAAGAAGGACCTTCTTTCTCAGGGACGGGGCACCATCTGGCACCCGCGACCAGACCTCTGGAATCTCCACATCTGGAAAATGGACGGGACGTGGAAGACTTAAGTGGCCTACAACCGGCAGTGGTAGACACAACCATTCAGGCCAGAGCTCCCTCAACGTGGCACCTGTATGACCTGAAGTGAAGTTTGTTCAGCTAAGTGGTGTTCTTCCCAACCCGAAGACCCCAAGATATGCACAGTCGGATCAGTGCTTTCTTTTCTGCAGGAGAGGCTGGAGGGGCCGCTATATCGGCATATCACGATCCAGACGACGGTAAGCATTTAGGGAAGCACAACTTGATCGTCAGGTTCCTCAGTGGCACGAGGAGGTTAAACCCCACCAGACCGTGCCTCGTTCCCTTGTGGGACCTCTCCGTGGTCCATCTGGGCCTATCAAGAGCTCCATTTTAACCCCTGAACTCAGCTGAGTTAAAGGTGCTCTCCTTGAAGACTGCCCTCCTGATAGCACTCACCTCCATCAAGAGAGTAGGGGACGTGCAGGCATTCTCTGTCAGCAAACTGTGCCTGGAGTTCGGTCCGGGTTACTCGCATGTCATCCTGAGACCCTGACCAGGCTATGTGCCAAAGGTTCCCACGACTCCATTAAGCGATCAGGTGGTGAACCTGCAAGCGCTGCCCCAGGAGGTGGCAGACTCAGCCTTGGTGTTGCTATGTCCAGTGTGTGTTTTATGCATCTACTTGGATTGCACGCAGGGCTTTAGAAGCTCCAAGGAGCTCTTGGTCTGCTTTGGTGGACATCATGCCCTGGACATGCCGACCCCTGTGGGGCTGCGCTCCCATTGTACCAGGGGTGTAGCGGCCTCCTGGGCTCTGACCAACGATGCCTCTCAAACATACATTTGTAGAGCAGCAGGCTGGGCAACACCTAACACCTTTGTAACGTTCTACAGCCTCCAGGTTTCGTCCCGTGTGTTGTCATGTTCAAACAGGTAAGTCTCAGGACAGCTTACCATGTGTACCACTTGTGTATAGTGCTATCTCCTCCCTTGAGGTGAAGATGAGCGCTCCAATGGACCCTGGATGTCCTTCCTTCTTATCCCTGTGAATGGTGAGTTTTCTGAGAAACTCTGTACTGGGGTAGGTGCTCCATATGCATCCCATTGATAACCCTGTGTGATGTATTTTCCACAAATGGGTTTCCCCATTGGTAAACTGCATTTTTCTTGGGCAGAGGCCTCTCTGTCCCCAGTCATCATGTTTGTAATAACTCCTCCCCCTTCAGGTAGGATCTACCATGGGGCCCTTCCACATGATGTGCTACCGACCGGACTCGGTAAGACCATGTAAAGTGTTCCATCTCTTTAACCCCCCCCCCCTCTAGGCAGGGTGTGGTCTCCGCGGTGTCCTCCTCTTTATAGGGACACCCCCTGATGTGGACCTTATATGGCCCCCAGCAGAACTATTTAGTTCCTTTTGGGGAGAAAAAAGAGAAGAGGCCGGTCCTTATTTTTTTTTGAGCAGTTGACTTGTCCCTGAGGTGCAGGGTATGCCTACGATTGCATTTGGGGTAGTTACGTGATGGTCTGGTGTGCTGACTACAAGGCACACAGAGCTCTGCCCATCTCTGTCCATGTAACACAGTTCAGTATTTGTGGCATTTTCCATAGGGACCCATAGTGTCACTACATCGACACAACATCGAGTGATGGAAATATAGAAATCGGTTTCCCAGAGTCCTTCACAGTTTCACAGCTGGATGTGAAGTCCTGCCCATGGAACCAGCCTCAAATGTCATTGGTCAAATGCGGGCATAGTTCGGGCTCTCTGCATACAGCTGCGCAAGCCTGCGGTTTAAAGAGATGCATATCTACACATACAATGGAATTTCCCTCCTTCTGAACAAGCGAGACCACATTTTTCTAACCTCACCATTTGGCCACAGTAGAGTAAGATTAACTTAGCTTTGTTCCAGTCATGTAGTATACTTATTACAAACGGTTCATTTCATTTTCACTGCGCAACAACAGTGAATTTTTTTAGAAAACCTAAAAGACGACCAGCTTCCCTTCTCAATTGTTTTCTATCAACATTGACTACCTCCTGCATTTCTCTCCATCAACGGACCCGAGAAATAATGCAGAGACGCATCTTTTCTCTGTCGAGCGTAAGACAAAGGACCCACTCCAGATCGTTTTCTCCTGACCGCTCAACGCAACAGGAATTCAAACGGACAACCCTGCTGTAATCATACAGGATTTCCCAAGTAAGGCTTGATATCTGGGCAGATTTAGGTTAGAAACTGTGACTTTTCTTATAAAACTAAATCATATATTTGATGCTGAATGTTTGATGTTTTGATTACAGTTGTATGTTTACACGATCGCTGATTGCCTTTTTTAATTTGTGAGATCGTCATTTTTGGGGAAATTATATTTTATTGAGTGATCTGAACTAACAATTCAATCACGCTGTTACCAGCTTGTATCCTCCGTTAAATTGAATGCACCCCTGTTTGGTCACTCTCTCTCACACACACTGAAATTCACGGAGCGAGCAGCACCACGGTTTATGTCCGACTCAGGCTGGTGTTTTCAAATTCTCCCACCTGTTTCGTTCAGTTCCTTTGTGTGTCTGTGTCACAATCACTAGACGGAAGCAAAGATGCAAGTAACTCTTCATTAGAGTGAAAAGAAAACAACGCAGTTCTGGAGTACGGGTGGGCTGGTGACGCAGTGGCTAGATGGTCAGCGTGCTGGTACAGAGTGTGTGGTGAATCCGGTACGGGTAAACATCCAGACGAGACGAAACCACGAAGACACCGAACAGGAACTAAACCAAAACAGGACTGCAGACAGGTAAACGAAGAACAACACTGAGGGCACCAAACAACGATCTGACAAAGAGAGGGGAGTGTGATGAGTTCATATAGGGGAGTGAATTGGCAGCAGCTGGTGCAGGGAATGATAACAGGTACGCTGAACAATGAAACAAGCGGTAACGCCCATTCACACACGCTCACACACACAGAACAACAATTACACGAGACATGAAGGAAATAGCGAATTCATGAACCGTGACAGTCTGCTCATTACCACCCGCACGGTATTAGCTCCATTGCTCAAGATCTGATCCAGCCATCTTTCTTTCCCTCCACAGTCAAGTAATCACTGGCTCCACCCTTTACGATCTAATCCTCCATTTTGAAACTGGTTTCCATTTTGAATTCAGTTTTCCATTTTGAACCTAGTTCTCAATGTTGAAACCGATCCTCCATATTGAAACTAGTTCCCCACGTGGAGTTTAATCCGCCATTTTGTTTCCTTTGTTACCGAATCTAGACACACACCATACACTAGCATATAGCTCCACTATTTAGTTAGGACTTCCATTTTATGTTTTTGTTTTATATTCATATAGTATTGGCGGTGTTCATTGCTGTTTGATTATAATAAATCTTGTTATATTATAATAAGTACTCCTAGTTGTTTATTTGAATATTGTGTTGAAGCCAGCCTCTGCCATGTCAAGAACTCCCCTATTACTTCAGTATTGTTAAATTGTTGTTGTTAGAAACCAACTGTAACCAGATTACTGTTGGATTCATACGGCATTAATTTGACTAGCTTCTTCCCTTTTTGGTTATTTTGATTATTAATCAGAATACTCAACCTTCAGGGTAGAATTTTATGAGACTTTATCAGTCACTTACTATCATTTTTCTCTTGTCAAAGAGTGGTGCCCTGAGGATAGAATTTAATGGGTTAAATTCTATTATTTAATTTAATTATTAATTAATAATTAATAAACATTAATTATTAGTTATATCTGATAGTAAAACTGATCTAAACAACCACCCTTCAATTATTAGGTAATGAAATGTATAATGGAATTAGTCACGTTTGTCAACCGTTATGAATTAGATAAATTCTACAAATAACTAGATTATTTGTCTTAATAGATTCACGCAAGCGGTACATCAGGCAATAATCATTCATTTGTAAAATGTTCCTGGATTAAGATGAAATGTTTTAGTATTCGAGTCGTGCAAATCTGATGGTCTTTTGGAAACCTTTCAAGGAAAAGTCTGCTTTAACTCTGTGTTGAAGTCCTAGATTCAAATCATGTAGTTTCAATTCTTCTGCATGTATAATACTACATATATCCCCCTTTCGATTGAAGACGTTTGAATTGGAAGCAAACCTCTGCAATCGCTGGAAAACAAGCAGAAGAAGACAAACACAAACAACAACAAGACACACCTCCATCAAAGCTAAAGCACTGGTGCAGAATCATTAATTATTCAGTAAGCGTTCTAGCATTGAGGATTGTTGGGATGTGTCGGTACTCATGGACTCTTCTATGGTTGTTCGTGTGTTATAGCCATCCTTAATTATCTTAAGTGGTTCAGAAACCTGTAAAGGGTCATTTGGTTTTTATTGGGGTGAATCCTTGTGAAAACGAGCGATCGTTTATTTAGAGTCAGTTCCGTTAGGTGAATTCTTTCCGCCTTGTTTCTGTCGCGATTCAGAACCAAAGGTGAAGGAGTACCCATTTAAAACCTTGAGGATTGAGTTTCATTTGACACTCTTCACTCGGGAAGTCATAACATGAAGGCTTGCATTCTTTTGGACATTGATCTGCATGGTTCAATTGTGTAGTTTAACGCATTAATTTCCTTCAATTTAATATGGGACAGTTTCTTTGTCCACAATATCATGGCATATCATGGAAAATTGTCTTATTTGCATTAGGCTTTCTGAATGCTCTATGAATTCATGGTTGCTCGTGAACGAAAAGCATAAGGAGTCAATCCTGATATAATGCCCTTGACTTTCTTGTTAGCTAAATTGAATTAGCTTTAGCATTTTGCCTATTTGATTGTGTTTCTTATCATAATGTGTGGGTAAACATAACCAGTGTTGAGGAGTTAGTGTGACCTCGTATGGACTTAGCGTATAGACTAGCTAGAGTTTCTGAGTACCTTATATAATGATGGGTGCCTTGTCTAGGAGGAAACTATTTGGTTATTTATAAACTTAATTGGAGCTATGCATTGCCACACAGTCATGTGTGTACAGGGAATACAGGAGTGGGCTGAGAACACAGCCCTGTGGGGCTACAGTGTTGAGGGTCAGTGATGAGGAGATGTTGCTGCCCATTCTAACCACCTGACGTCTGCCAGACAGGAAGTAAAGGATCCAGCTGCAGAGCGAGCTGTATAAGCCCAGAGCTCGGAGTTTCACATCAAGCTTGGAGGGCACTATGGTGTTGAATGCTAAGCTGTAGTCTACAAACAGCATTCTCACATATGTGTTCCTTTTTTCCAGATGGGAGAGAGCAGTGTGTATTGCAGATACAATGGCATCATCAGTGAAGCGGTTGTTGCGGTAGGCAAATTGCAATGGTCCAAAGAGGTGGGCAGCACAGAGCAGATGTAATCTATGATTAGCCTCTCAAAGAATTTGCTGATGATGGGGGTCAGAGCAACAGGACGCTAGTCATTTAAACGAGTGATTTTTGATTGCTTTTGCACAGGCACAATGGTGGACGTTTTGAAGCATGTGGGGACTAAAGACAGGGAGAGGGACAGGTTTAAATTGTCCGTAAAAACTCCAGCCAGTTGGTTCGCGCACACTCTGATGACGCAGCCCGGAATGGCGTCTGGACCCGTGGCTTTATGGATGTTCACTTCGGAAGGATCGGGTTACATCCGCAACAGAGACGGAGAGTGAACCATCCTCTGTAGCATCGGCCGCAAGTACTCTCTCCACGAGGGCGGTGTTATTTTCCTCAAAACGAGCATAAAATGTATTAAGCTCATCCGGAAGAGAGGCAGCGGTGTTCACGGCGGATTTTTCATTCCCTTTGTAGTCTGTGATGATGTTAATTCCCTGCCACATACTTCTAGAGTCGGTGGTGTTGAACTGTCCTTCAATTTTGTGCCTATACTGGCATTGGGCTGCTCTGATAGTGTTACGGAGGGCCAAGTGCCAGCTCTGTCCACTTGGTGCACGGAGAAACCCACGGGTTTGGTGGCCGAGTCTGGAATCTCCGCAGACATCCAAGTTTCCGTAAGGCAGATAACGCAGCAGCCCCTCGTCTCTCGTTGGAAAGAGATCCACGCTCTCAGCTCGCAGAGCTTGTTGTCCAGAGACTGAACATTTCCCAGTAGTATACTGGGTAGCCAGGGTCGATTTGCGTGACGTCTTACTCTGATGAGAATGCTGGCTTTCCCCATTTGTAAACAGCGGGTCGGCATTGAGGAATTTGAAGTCCGGTTTTCGGTGTGTAATTGCAGAACCAATGTCCAAAAGCGTTTGTCTGTCGTATACAATAAGGACGATAACATCCAAGACAAAAAAACAAAAAAATGTAAACAAAACAAACAATAAACTGCAGTGTTGTGTCGGAGCTCGCAACACAGCAGCCATACTCGGCGCCATCTTGAGTCCTTTTTTATGAGTTGGTTATGAGTCCTTCCTCTTTATGGTCAGCCTTATGTGGATTCTGCTTGAAGTATGCTGTGAGTAGCTTCAGCAGTTCTAGTGAGTTTTCTGCAGGTGGCTCATCTGGTTCGTGAGCAGTCTTTGTCTGTGTTCATGTGCAGGCTCAGTTCTGTGTCTGTCTGCACGGTGTTGCAATGGCTTTCGTCGTTGGTTGCCTTTAAGTGTCCATCTGGGTTCCCATGTCATCCTTTCTTTTGGACTGCTTGAGGGACGTGGTCTGTTTCATGGTTTCTCCCAGTGGTTGGACGTGCATATGGGTCTGGCACTGATGTGGGGGTCATGCTCTTGAACGCCACAAGTTTTACTTCAGTCTATGCTGAAGAAACTGGCTTTGAGATGATGCCACATATTTTCTGATGTCAGCCCTTGGTCTTGAGAGGTGAGGCTTGAGACTGACGATGCCTTGTGGGCCTTTCTATAGGCATTTCTTTGTTTAACATAAGCCTTGTGTGCTAAGTCTCGCAGCTGTTGAGCTGTCATCATGCGAGGACAGGCCGTGACTCCTAGATGATATCTCACCGTGGGATGCAGGTTTCAGAGGAAGATGGTTTTGAAGTCAAATACTTCTTCCATCTCAGGTTTGTTCCGAGACTGAAAGTAGTCTTGATGTAGTCTATGGTAGTAGGCTTGTATGGTAACAGTTCTTGTCCAGACTCTGGGTCTGAAAATGTTGAATGCTGTAAGAGAATATTACTCTGGCAGAAATCATTTAGCCTATCATAGTCATGCAGCCTTTTTTATTCAGTTGTGTGCAGAATTGGATGCCAATCCATTTGCAGACAAAATATTGATGAGATCCACATCATGACCCACTGAGCTTGTAAACGTGTAGATAATGTTTTGAGATTAAAACAAGTAAACGGGTCTGATTTGCCACTTTTGTCATACATTAAAAGAAGCTTTTAGAATCTATCATGTCCGAATATTTTATTTTACTATTAAAACCAACCCCTTATAATAAATTACCATTGCATTGAAGCATCGGTAGTAAAATAAACAATTCATAATTATACTCAATCTTTATTAAATTTTTCTAACACCTGATAGAAAATAATTATTTGTAGAGGAAAACTTCAGGAAATTGCAGTTATGAACTGTATACACTTTATACACTGTACTGTATACACCAGCTGTGCATCATACATTAGAATGAGTGCACTACTATTTCTGAGCTTGAAACATGCAAGAATCTGATTATCTATTATATCTGTTCTACTTAAAGGCTGATGTGTCCCCTGGCCTGTGTCATAATAAATGCACACCCCTGCTCAGCTGAATATGTAAGCCTGTATATTGGGAAAGCACATTTCCTTGAATCCCAGCAAACACACAAAATTCCTGCATCAAAACTAACAAACATGTATGATATTGCAAATCAATATGTCCTAATTTGCAGTCATTTTCAGCGACAGATAATGCACAGGAAAAAGTAATTTATAAATATTTTCTTTACGTTGGTTTAGTTGCATTTAAACATGATTTCATCTTTAAAAATGTTGTCATTACGATATGTATCCACTTTAAACAGAGCACCCCCACTATTTTCAGAAGCACCCTCATTGATTTTGGTCTGGAACCGGGCCCGCATGAAGTCCTGAATGTCATTGCACGTTATTTGCATATGCATCCTGAGATCCTATGCAGTATTCTCATAGATAACACTTTTCTTGCAAATTGCTCCCAGATGATGGACAGAGAAAAAAAAATGAGAACTCACAATTTGTGCATTCCGCAAGGTGTGTTTTCTCAAGTACGTGTATCTGTCTCTAGCGGCATTTCTTGTCGACAGTGGTGGGATAATGTGCAAAATTACCCGCCATTGCGCATGAATACCCTGGCTGTTAGGTTAGAAATATTTTGGGGGCACGACACGTAGTTTACGGAACAGTTAGGACTTTTTACAGCTAAACTATTTATTAAATCCATGTCAGACAGAATCTGCAGAATGACTTCTGACAAATCCTCTCCACAACACCTCTCAAATAAACTTTAGTATTATACATAATTGGAACATTGATCACAGAAGAGGATTTTAATGGATTTTGATATCCGGTGCATTAAAGGATGAAATGTAATGAATTAAAGAGACTAAATATTCTCAGAGAGAAAACCTGTTGTTTACCCAGTGTGGTACAGCTTCATATATTATATATTAATCATCGTAGCATTAAGATAAACAAACACAACATTAAAACCACCTGCATGATATTATGTAGGTTCCCCTAGTGCCACCAAAATAGTGCCAACCCACATCCCAGAATAGCATTCTGAGATGCTATTCTTCTCACCACAATTGTACAGAGGGGTTATCTGAGTTACTGTAGACTTTGTCAGTTTGGACCAGTTTGGCCATTCTCTATTGACCACTCTCATCAACAAGGCATTTCCATCCACAGAACTGCCGCTCACTGGCAGGGGTGGAAAGAGTAATGAAAAATAATCCAAGTAAAAGTACTTACATCTTAAAAAATGTAGTATGAGTAGAGTAAAAGTACCTGTCCTACAAACTACTCAAGTAAGAGTAAAAGAGTAGCTCATTTAAAAGTACTCATGAGTAGTGAGTATTGAGTACTGAGTTAACGAAAGCTATGCCCCTTTATAAACTCTATGCTGCAATTTAAAAATGTTGCACACACCATAATTTACATTCCATTTTATGTCTGTTTTCCAGAAAGAATAAATAAAATAGGTATTTTATAAGTGTTTGTGATTTACAACTTTTAAACTACATCACTTATCTATGATACTGTAAACACTACATGAATCTGATTTAAAATAAATAAATAAAAGGGCATCATGATTACATAAATGAAAAGATGAAAAAGTTATTTTCAATAACATAATGTATGAAACATTTACATTAAAATCAGTGTATGATTAGGGCCCCTTAATGCAGACTGAGAGAGTTATTGCTGCGCATAAAACATGTTCAAATCAATGCAAGGAATGCAAAAAATAAAAATACAATTATGAATACCCACTAAAAAAGCAGGGTCACTTGGTGCGTTATGTCCTGCACAATAGAGGTGTTAGAGCAGTTGTTTGGTACAGGGGCCACATCGGGCTTCAAAGGAATAATTCACACAAAAATGAAATTTCTCTTATCATTTACTCACCCTTATGCCATCCCGGATGATTATGGCTTTCTTCAGCAGAACACAAATTAAGATTGTATCAGCTCTTTTGGTCCATACAATGCAAGTGAATGGGTGCCAGAATTTTGGAAGCTCCAAAAATCACATAAATCAGCATAAACATAGCGTAATCCATGTCTTCAGAAGAGATATGACAGGTTGGGTAAGAAACAGATCAATATTTAAGTCAATTTTTAATATAAATTCTCCTCCTTACTCAGTCAATCTCCACTTTAACTTTCACTTTCTTCGAAGGCTGAGGAAAGCACATCTCCCACCCCCCATCCTCACTACATTCTATAGAGGGACTATTGAGAGCATCCTGAGCAGCTGCATCACTGCCTGGTTTGGGACTTGCACCGTTTCGGACCGCAAAGCCCTGCAGAGGATAGTAAGGACATCTGAGAAGATCATCGGGTTCTCTCTTCCCTTCATCAAAGACATTTACAAAAAACACTGTATCCGCAAAGCAACCAGCATTGTGGACGACCCCACACACCCCTCACACAAACTCTTTACCCTCCTGCCGTCTGGCAAGAGGTACCGAAGCATTCGGGCCCTCACGGCCAGACTGTGTAACAGCTTCTTCCCCCAAGCCATCAGACTCCTCAATACTCAGAGACTGGTTCGACACACACACACACACACACACGTGTCCTGAGTTGCACTTTAATTACTGTCACTTTATAACTGTCTGCTACCTCAATAACTGCTAGGTGCATAGAACACTATCTCATAGTATGTTATGTTTACGTTTTTAGAAACTGTCATCTTTTTGCACTACTGTGTACTGGTCGGCACTGCACTGTCTCTCACTGTGCATATTATCCTGTTTATTGTTCGAAATTTCTTGTACTGTCCCGTACTTTTTGCACATGTTTGCACATATGCACATATATATATATATAGGTATATATATATATATATATATATATATATATATATATATATATATAGGTATTTTATTTACTTAGTCTCATGTGGTTCTGTGTTTGTCCTATGTTGTTTTTATGTAGCACCATGGTCCTGGAGGAACGTTGTCTCATTTCGCTGTGTACTGTACTAACTGTATATGGTTGAATCGACAATACAAACCACTTGACTTGACATTCTTCTTCTTTTATTTTTAGTGATTCACATTCTTCATGCATATCTCCATCTATTGGTCAGGGTGATGAAGAATTTCTAGCAAAAATTGACATAAATATTGGTATTTTTCTCACCCACACCATTATGCTGATTTATGTGATTCTTGGAGCTTTCAAATTCTGGCAAATTTTGGCATCCATTAACTTGTATTGTATGGACCTACAGAGCTGAAATATTCTTCTAAAAAACTTCATTTTTGTTCTGCAGAAGAAAGTCATACACATCTGGGATGGCATGAGGGTGAGTAAATGACAAGACAGTTTTCATTTTTGAATGAACTATTTCTTTAAGTAGCATTGTATTCCTTTCAGATACAATGTTCAACACTGATTTAGTTCTTGTGTCTTTTAAGCCCAGAAATAGTTGTGTTCTGATTCTAATACATGATGCACAATTTTCTGAAGTTTGCGACTGGTGGAAAGTTCTGCCTGATGTATTGCTCTGCAAATGTTGACACTTGTCTATCAGGCAATAGAAAATAACATGATGAAGGCTAAGCATAATTATGAAATATTGTATCATCTCTAGTTTCCTGGTAATTTATTATACAAATTAACACAATCTCTACATCAGGAGTCAGAATTATATATAAAAAAAACTAACAATATTATTTAAAAAATGTCTGTTTTAGTCTATTACATTAATACTTTTAAAGCTACACAAGTTATTCAGCCAAAAGCAGAGAGTGGTTTTCTCGTTTCCTTGTTGTTTGATTAATAGCCTTTTTATGACATAGCCTACTAGATAGTGCTCAATTTGGTTACATGTACACTTCAAGTCCAACATTTTGATGCAAATATGATTTTTGTCCCACTGTTTAAGCTCACTGTAGTTCAACTGACTGCGTTTACATTAATGCCTCATCAAGATGGGCATTGTCAGAATTATAGTGTTTTTGATCATTTAGGCGTGAATCCGCAATAACGCTCAAACATTAGCCGCCTGTCAATCAAACAGCGCACAGCTACAGATGTCAGGAAATAAAAAGTCAATATTTTATATTTTATCTAGATCAACCAACCAGTGTCTTGTTATTACCATCGATGTAATGATGATGTAATGATGGTCTAAATTTAGAACATAGGCTAAGTATAGAAAATTAAGACATCTCTCTCTCTCTCTCTTTTTCAGATAAACATCAAGATTGTTTTATCACGCAGCCCTTAATCTCTCACATCAACCCAATATTATCAGAGATAGATAGATAGATAGATAGATAGATAGATAGATAGATAGATAGATAGATAGATAGATAGATAGATAGATAGATAGATAGATAGATTGATAGATTGATTGATTGATTGATTGATTGATTGATTACCGGCTACATTATAGACACACAGAATCTAGTAGAAATATTACATTTACCTTTATATGTTTCTTCAAATTAGAGGCAGGATTAATGCTGATATTTGGCTTGAGCAAGTTAAACTAACATGACACAATCATGCAATTGGCCTTTTTCACTGCAAAAAGCCCTTTCAGGTGTTGAACTGTGCTTGAGGCATCCTCCACAGTTGGCATCCTCTTGTCACGATTCCCTTGTTGTCTGCCCTGGGTTACCTTGTCTTGTTTTACCTTTGCCCCTTTGTTTACCATTTTGTCCCTTGTTTACTCCTTAGGTTTCACTTTTGTCCCTTGTTTCACTCCATACTCTCCTTGTCAGCTTCGTGTTCATTGTTCATTGTTTTCACCTGTCCCTCGTTAGTTTGCTTTTGATTTCTGTTTGTTCCCTGTGTATTTAAGCCCTGCTTTTTGTTCACTCCTTGTCTTTCGTTGAATGTTGTTCAAGCCTGGTGTGTGTTCCTTGCCCGAGTTCTTAGTTTGTGTTTGTTGAGTTCTTAGTTTGTGTTTGTTGAGTTCTTAGTTTGTGTTTGTTGAGTTCTTAGTTTGTGTTTGTTGAGTTCTTAGTTTATGTTTGTTTCCCCATCGAGGGTTTTTCCTTTGTGTTTGTTTTGTATATATTGTTTGTTTAATAAAGAAGCCTGCAGTTAGATCCGCATCTCCTCGTCTCCTCGCTGCCTCATTCGTAACAGAACGAAAGACCCACAATGGATCTAGCAGCTTTCCTCAATGAGCTGACCCAAGCAGATCTGTCGGTCCGCGAATACACCTACTTTTTTGTCGCCGTGACCAGCATTGGCGGATGGAGTGAGGAAGCGCTCAAAGCGACTTACCGAGTCGGCCTGCCTACGCACCGGTGGCAAGAGTCACCCGGAATCGAGGGTTACACCTGGCGGGAGTACGTCGATCTGATCTTGTCGACGTTCGCAGCTGACGAACCCGGGTGTGCTCTCCACAGGAATCAACACCTCCACGCTGCCAGCTTGGTCCGCTCCAGAGTCGGTGTGCCCAGCCCCCTCTGTTCCCGAGCCGGTGTGCTCAACTTCGCCCGCCCTAGCGCCAGCGCGCTCAACCTCGTCAGCTCGAAGGAGGAGGAGGAGGGCAGAAGCTTCTGCTCGCTACTCCATGCCTTCCACGGTCAGCGAAGCTGTGCCCAGGCCTTCCACGGTCAGCGAGCCAGAGCTGACGCCTTCCGCGGTCAGCGAGCCAGAGCCGACGCCTTCCACAGTCAGCGAGCCAGAGCTGACGCCTTCCGCGGTCAGCGAGCCTGTGCCGACGCCTTCCACGGTCAGCGAGCCTGTGCCCATGCCTTCCACGGTCAGTGAGCCAGCGCCTGTAGCCTCCGATGTCAGTGAGCCAGCGCCTGTAGCCTCCGATGTCAGTGAGCCAGCGCCTGTAGCCTCCGATGTCAGTGAGCCAGCGCCTGTAGCCTCCGATGTCAGTGAGCCAGCGCCTGTAGCCTCCGATGTCAGTGAGCGAGCGCCTGTAGCCTCCGATGTCAGTGAGCCAGTGCCTGTAGCCTCCGATGTCAGTGAGCCAGTGCCTGTAGCCTCCGATGTCAGTGAGCTAGTGCCTGTAGCCTCCAACAGCAGTGAACCTACGCCTGTAGCCTCGACCGTCCCTGAGCCAGCATCAGCAGCCATGACCATCCAAGAGCCAGTACCCCCCGAGCTTTCCAGAGCTCCACCTTCCGAGCTTTCCAGAGCTCCACCTTCCGAGCTTTCCAGAGCTTCGCCTCCCGAGCTTCCTAGAGCTCTGCCTCCCGAGCTTCCTAGAGCTCTGCCTCCCGAGCTTCCTAGAGCTCTGCCTCCCGAGCTTCCCAGAGCTCCGCCTCCCGAGCTTCCCAGAGCTCCGCCTCCCGAGCTTCCCAGAGCTCCGCCTCTCAAGTCTCTCGAGCCTCCCAGAGCTCCGCCTCCCGAGCTTTCCAGAGCTCTGCCTCAAGAGCCTTCCAGGCCTCCGCCTCTCGAGCACCCTGAGACCCTCGAGCCTCCTACGGTGCCACCTCCATCGGCTCCGCCTCCCGAGCTTTCCAGGGCTCCTCCTTCCAAGCCTCCTAGGGCTCCGCCTTCCAGGGCTCCACCTCTCGAGCCTTCCAGGGCTCCGCCTCTCGAGCCTTCCAGGGCTCCGCCTCTCAAGCCTCTTGAGCCACCCAGGGCTCTGCCTCTCAAGCCTCCTACGGCTCCGCCTCCCGAGTCTCCTACGGCTCCGCCTCCTGAGCCTTCCAGGTCTCCGCCTACCAAGCCTCACTCTGCTCTGCCTCCTGAGCCTCCCTTGGCTCCGCCCCTGAGCCTTCCAGAGCTCCGCCTCTTAGGCCTTCCTCGGCTCCGCCTCCTGAGCCTCCAGAGCCTCCCTCAGCTCTGCCTCCGGAGCCTTCTACGATGTGGTCTCCTGAGCAGTCCACGGCTCCCGTACTCGGCTCGCCTCAGGGCCTCCCTCAGCTCGCCTCCTGAGCCTCCAGGGCCTCCCTCAGCTCCGCCTCCTGAGCCTCCAGAACCTCCTACAGTTACACCTCCTGAGCCTCCCTCAGCTCCGCCTCCAGAGCCTTCGACGATGTGGTCTCTTGAGCAGCCCACGGCTCCGCCTACCTCGGCTCCGCCCTCTGAGTTCCCCATGGCTGTGGTTCTGAGGCCGCCTCCCAGGCCACCTGATCCAGTCCTCTTGTGGCCCCCTTGGACTGTCTGTCTGCCCCCTGTGCCTCCTTGGACTGCCTGTCTGCCCCCTGTGCCTCCTTGGACTGCCTCTCTGCCCCCTGTGCCTCCTTGGACTGCCTGTCTGCCCCCTGAGCCTCCTTGGACTGCCTGTCTGCCCCCTGTGCCTCCTTGGACTGCCTGTCTGCCCCCTGTGCCTCCTTGGACTGCCTGTCTGCCCCCTGTGCCTCCTTGGACTGCCTGTCTGCTCTCTGTGCCCCCCTGGACTGCCTGCCTTGTGCTCCCTTGGTTTGTCTGTTTGCCCCTTGTGCTCCCTTGGTCTGTCTGTTTGCCCCTTGTGCTTCCTTGGTCTGTCTGTTTGCCCCTTGTCCCCTCCTTGCCCCCCACTCCTTGGACGCTTTTCTGTCTTTTTCAGTACTCCTTTTTCTTCTTTCTTTTGAGGAGCGTCTGGAAGCCAGCTCCTTTGAGGGGGGTTATGTCACGATTCCCTTGTTGTCTGCCCTGGGTTACCTTGTCTTGTTTTACCTTTGCCCCTTTGTTTACCATTTTGTCCCTTGTTTACTCCTTAGGTTTCACTTTTGTCCCTTGTTTCACTCCATACTCTCCTTGTCAGCTTCGTGTTCATTTTTCATTGTTTTCACCTGTCCCTCCTTAGTTTGCTTTTGATTTCTGTTTGTTCCCTGTGTATTTAAGCCCTGCTTTTTGTTCACTCCTTGTCTTTCGTTGAATGTTGTTCAAGCCTGGTGTGTGTTCCTTGCCCGAGTTCTTAGTTTGTGTTTGTTGAGTTCTTAGTTTATGTTTGTTTCCCCATCGAGGGTTTTTCCTTTGTGTTTGTTTTGTATATATTGTTTGTTTAATAAAGAAGCCTGCAGTTAGATCCGCATCTCCTCGTCTCCTCGCTGCCTCATTCGTAACACCTCTACAGCTGCTGTTCAAGTTTGTGATTTGATTTGACGGAAGTCACAAGACTCTCTCTAGCCAATCACATTGATGGATAAAAATAAAATCAGGAAAGGAAAGTAGCGAACACAGATGGTGGGAAAATAGCACAGTAAAAATACAGATACAGCACTTAAAATATACTCAAGTAAAACTTTTAAACTACTTAAAAAAGAACAATTCCTGGGAAAAACTACTTAATTACAGTAATGTGAGTATTTGTAATTCATTACTTTACATCCCTGCTCATGCTATTCTGAGATGCAAGTTGGCACTGTTTCAGCAGCACGAGGGGAACCTACACAATATTAAGCAAGTGGTTTTAAAGTTGTGGCTGATCAGAGTATATATATATATATATACAGTATATATATATATATATATATATATATATATATATATAGTTAAATAAAAAAAAAAAAAATTTATCAGGGAGATGATTTTAAAATAATTTTGCTCAAGAATTGCAATTTGTAACAGAACAGATTATTCAGATAAAACTGCAAAACGATTCTGGCTGTTCTAAATATAGAAATACCTGTTTGAGCAATTCATTGAAATTAACGACTCAAACGAGTGATTTATTCCTGAATCAGGTATTTCTATTTCCATTTCACTATTTTAAACAGTGTCAGAGTGTCCTTGTGAAATAGCGACTTACTTTACATTTTCTTCGTTTCACTCAACATTTGGGCAGTTATGAACAAAAAACATTCCTGGCTTGCCCCTGGTGGTGAGCTGCAAACAAAACATTGCTAATTATATTGCAGCTAATGGGGCAATATCTTTTTTATTGCATGAATATGTGAGCCATACACTTATGAACACTCAATGGATGTCAAGATTTTCACTGAAATATAATTTCAATTTTGAGTTGTTTCTTATCAAAATATACCGTATGTCTTCAGAACACTCGGAATACGAGGCATAGACTAATTTTATGATACTTTTGGGAAATTGTTATAGTTTACCTATAGTTAGTTACTCCACAACACTGGTATACACCATATGATTATGGAGTTCAATTTTTACTACAGCTGTTAACATTGCAGCAACAGTTTTGACTGTTATTTATGCCCTGAACTTTCCAGAAATAATGTGATACCGGAATCTGCTCATTTGTCATAACCCTATCACTCAGTATTCATAAGCACTCATAAATCAACATGTTATGATGTAATTGCTGCTTTGATCCGCCAAAGTGGGAAAGTAGTGGCCTTCGTAAATTGTAAAAATTGACTTGGCAAAATCCTTGCACTGGCCATTGCCCAAAAATATATTTTATAGCTCTTAAATGGATTAATCCAATATATTTCCAGCATGAATGTCAACTCGGCTTTTGGTGATTTAGGGGACTGAACTAGGAAGAAATGGGTGTTATGAGGAGGAATATAGCAGTAGATAAAATGATCTTCTGATAGAGTAACTTTAGGTTAAAGCAGTTAGACTCACTCTGCTGAGCGCAAAGACATTAAGTGATTCATATTCAACATGAAACATTAGCAGAGTAAATGAGTTGGGAAATATTACAAGGTTAGACATGTGATGTAGAAGATATGCTAAAACTACAGGTCAGAGCAAACACCGGCCAGATTGGGTCATTGTACAGTAGCTCTGATCTCCTTATGGCGTTACACATGTCACTTGAATATGTGTGAAATTATAGTAGGCAGAGCATTTAATCAGTGGTTCTCAATTGGTGGGTCGCAACCTTCAAACAGGAAATAGGTCTGTTTGGATAGTGTCATGGACAGCAGTTATACAATATTCTAAATGCAAATAATAAAATAAAAATAGTTAGGTTTATCAACTTTAAAAGAGAGGAGAGAGTCCATTTTTAGTTGTTGTCGTCAATGGCCATTCATAAAATCAATCGCACAAATTCATCTGTCCATCCAAATTAGGCAGATGTCAACATGAATGTGCTGGGTTGCTAATTGATGGCCAATGTACAATTTGGGTCCTGAAGCAAAACCAGTTGAGAACCACTGCGATAGGGTGTTTGGGATGTTGGGTGTTCAACAGTGAAAGTCCAGAAAACTTAGAAGAGGATCCCCAAACCTAGACTAGGGATATCAATCTGCAATCTGATTACCATGATTTTGCCAAGTATGTTCCTGGACCAACATCCTTGTTAGTACTGGAGCAATATTCATAACAACCAATCAGATTTTAGAGTTAGATTTAGGGTTAGACTCAGGAATGAAGTTGGAACTTCAACGACATTCTTATCAGAATATAATTTCCTTGTCTTTCCATTTCTTCCGTGAAACAAAAAGATTAATAATTTAATAAATATTAATTCAATATGATTGTAGTACATACACTTTAGAGATTCTATTTAGTGCTTAATAAAGCACTAGTGCCCCCCCTACTGATTTACTTGAGCCCTGTGCAGTCTATCAGGGACTTTACCTTCTTCTTTAAGAAAAGTACTAATTTAATTGCAGCTGTTTATCAATATATTTCAATTCAGTTTATTTATGTATATTAAGTATACATTTATTTTCAATCTCAGTCTCCACATTTGTTTAACACTTACAAAAATTTGGCCTAACCATGGTTTTACTATAGTAATATTGTAGTGACCGTAACTGTAATATCCAAAGTTTTTTTTTTTTTTGTCCCATGTATTTTATTTTCAGATGCATTTTGTTTGACCTTTTTGACGTTTATGTCAAAAAGCTGAGAGCCTTTTTTTGTTTATTTTTGTGCTGGTTCCGCCTAGCAGCTGGAGTTTGTTTTGTGGAATAACACTCCTTTGGGACCATTGTGTTCTACACATTTTTGTGCTTATGACTTATATTGGCTGGAGTTCCCTTACGAGGGAACTCGCGATGCGTCGATGAGGCTTTGGGAACCCCTGAAGCACGTATGTCAACTAGTCAATGGAATGAATGAACGCCACAGGCAGGTGACGTCATGACCAGGAAAGGATATAAGCACATCTGGTGCGTTACTCTCGTTAGCTTTTGTGCCTCAGCAAAGCGCTCTGTGTCAAAACTGTCTGTCTTATTTATTGTTGTCTGTCTCTCTTTATATTGGATATTATGGCGAAACAACTATTTAAAGCCTGTGCTTCTCCTTGCCCTCGTTATATCACGGGTGGAGATACACATGAGCTTTGTGTAGTTTGTTTGGGAGTGGAGCATGCGATGTCAGCCTTCGAGGGGTCTGACTGTCAGCATTGTGAGCGTCTGCCGCTCCGCGTGCTCCGCTCCCGTCTGTCCGCATTTGAGGATGAACCTCAGGGTTCTGGACCCGCGGCTACCGAGGCAGCGTGGAGAAAGCTCACTTGGGGTTCACAAATGGATCTCTTGGCGGGGTTGGAGACGGGCTCCGCATTATCTCCTCCTTTACCCAAGGGATCCATTGCTCTCTTGCCGGTGTCGGAAGCCCGCGCTGCGGCTTCTTCCGCCCGGGAAGAGAGCCCGATGCTTTGGTGCTCTAGCTCTGAGGAGGTGGAGTTACTGAGCATTGTTGAGAGTGACACAAACACTAATACAATAAGGGGAGAGGATTCGCCATCCCTCTCCCCAGCATATGAGGAGCTTATTGAGGTGATAACTCGTGCTGTTGATAAATTAAATATTGACTGGCCAGCAGAAAAAAGATATACTCGTCCTAAAAGCAAATTAGATGAGCGTTTTCTCACATCTAATGTTTCATCTCAGTCACGGGCCCTTCCATTTTTTCCTGATCTACATAGTGAGCTATGTAGATCATGGAATAAACCATATTCGTCACGTCTTTTTAGTCCCCATGTTCACACATATTCAAATATAAAGGGGCTGAAAGATTTTGGTTATGGGTCGATGCCCCCAGCGGAACAGACGCTCGCGAGCTATCTGTCTCCTGGGTCAGCATCGTCCCTGAAGGATCCCGTGTTGCCGAATAAACCACTAAAAACCACATCCAATTTAGTGGGTAAGGCTTATACGGCAGCAGATCAAGCTGGAGCCTGTCTGCACACGATGGCAGTGCTCCAAGCCTATCAGGCAGATCTGCTGGGATCGATAGGAGTGAGGGAGTTAGTCCCGACGAAATTCGAGAGCTTCGTCGGGCTACAGATCTTTCTCTCAGAGCTACGAAGGAGACCGCCCGTGCTATTGGGCGGTCTATGGCAGCCCTCATAGCTACTGAGAGACATCTTTGGTTAAATCTTGCAGAGATTAAAGATAAAGAGCGGGCTTTTCTTTTAGATGCCCCTATGTCTCCCTCTGGTCTTTTCGGTGACTCAGTGAATACGGTTGTTGAAAGATTTCAAGAAAATAAAAAACAATCTGAGGCTTTTAAAAAATTCCTTCCTCGCCGAGTCCATCCCCTGGAGATGCTGGGCATGAGCATCCCCAGCCAAGTTCCTCTCACTGTGTGCAACAGAAAATAAGTGTTGCGTCTCGTGCTCCCCCGAATAAATCTTGGGGACCGAGCCAACGCTCTCAGCCGAAGTCGGCTAAGTCTAAGCCGGATCTGAGGACCGTACTTACGGCTAAGAAGGCTTCGGCTCAGAAAAGGTCCTGATGCATGCACATCAGACCATCGAGGACAGCCCCAACCGGGGTGGAGCGGTGTACACCTCAGAATACAGTGCCCGCTCCACTTCGGGGTCCTCATGGGACCAGTCTGCCAACCCCGCCACCCTTGGTGCTTCGGGGCGCAGTGGTATCCAGCGAAAGTTCGGCGCAATGTCGACTCGACGTTGCGTCGGACATGAGCCCTCTGAGGCGGGTTCAAAAACAGTCAGTTCGGTTGTTTCCTGCCAATCTGCTTCAGTTCGCCGAAGTGGCTGTTCCTTTAACACCAGAGGCCAGTCTCGAGAGACTGGTACCCTTAGTAGATTTTCTGACAGAGTGGAAGAATCTGACGAATATATCTCCTTGGGTCCTGCAGATAATAGAGAAAGGTTACAGAATCCAATTCGGTTCTCCTCCGCCTCGTTACAATGGGGTGTTACTCACGGTAGTACATCCCGAGCAGGCTCTGGTAATGGAGCAGGAAGTAGAGTCTCTCTTAGCAAAGGGAGCTATAGAACAGGTGTACTCCCCCGACAGAGAATCAGGGTTTTACAGCCGATACTTCATTGTTCCAAAAAAGGATGGGGGGTTGCGTCCAATTTTAGATCTCCGTTTGCTGAATCGTGCAGTCATGAAAATTGAAATTCAAGATGCTCACACTCAAACAGATAGTGACTCAAATCAGATCCGAGGACTGGTTTGTCACGATAGATTTGAAGGACGCTTACTTTCATGTCTCCATCCTCCCTCAACACAGGAAGTTCCTGAGGTTTTCTTTCGGGGGCAAAGAATACCAATATCGGGTGCTTCCATTCAGACTAGCTCTGTCACCCCACACATTCACGAAGTGCGTAGATGCAGCTCTGGCCCCGCTCAGGCTGCAGGGCATACGCATTCTGAATTACATCGACGACTGGCTGATTCTGGCGGAATCAGAGCAGTCAGCGGGTCGGCATCAAGATGTCGTTCTCGCTCATATGAACAAATTGGGGTTGAGACTCAATGCCAAGAAGAGTGTGCTTTCTCCATTGCAGAGAACCACTTTCCTTGGTGTGGTATGGGATTCAGTCACGATGCGGGCCACACTATCACCCGTTCGTGGAGCTGCTGTCATCACAGCCACAAAAGAGTTGAAGCTAGGCCAGTCACGCACTGTGAAACAGTTCGAGAGACTGTTAGGCCTCACGGCAGCAGCATCCAATGTGATCCCCTTTGGCCTGCTGTACATGAGACCTTTGCAGTGGTGGCTCAGGACCAGAGGGTTCTCCCCGAGAGGGAACCCGCTTCGTACGATCAAGATCATGCGGCGGTGCATCCGCGCCTTGATAATATGGAGGAAACATTGGTTCCTGTCCCAGGGTCCGGTGTTGGGAGCTCTTTGAAATCGAGTTGGCCATCTCGACAGACGCTTCTCTCACCGGCTGGGGAGCGGTAATGGAAGGCCACTCAGCTCAGGGTCTGTGGAGGAACCATCATTTCTCTTGGAAAATAAATTGCCTGGAGATGATGGCCGTCTTCAATGCGTTGAGACATTTCCTCCCAGATCTGAGGAGCCATCATGTGCTTGTCCGTACAGACAACACATCGGTGGTCTCTTATTTAAATCGACACGGGGGGTCTGCGCTCGTGTCCACTCTGCAAACTGGCGCACCAGATCCTCTTGTAGAAGAAAAAAAAAGAAGAAAAAAAGGGGGAACCCACTTCGTATGATCAGGATCACGCGGCGGTGCATCCGCGCCTCGATTATATGGAGGAAACATTGGTCCCTGTCCCAGGGTCCGGTGTTGGGAGCTCTTTGCCATCGAGTTGCTATCTCGACAGACGCTTCTCTCACCGGCTGGGGAGCGGTATTGGAAGGCCGCTCAGCTCAGGGTCTGTGGAGGAACCATCATCTCTCTTGGCACATAAGTTGCCTGGGGATTATGGCCGTCTTCAATGCATTGAGACATTTCCTCCCAGATCTGAGGGGCCATCATGTGCTTGTCCATACAGACAACACATCGGTGGTCTCTTATTTAAATCGACAGGGGGGTCTGCGCTCGCGTCCACTCTGCAAACTGGCGCACCAGATCCTCTTGTGGTCCCTGGGGAAAATACTCTCCCTGAGGGCAGTGTATATCCCAGGGTACCAGAATATAGGAGCAGACACCCTGTCGAGGCAGGTGCTGAGGCCAGGGAATGGAGACTCCACCCCGAGGCGGTGGAGCTCATTTGGGAATTTTACGGCCAAGCAGAAGTGGATCTGTTTGCGTCTCAGCTTACGACGCACTGTCCACTGTGGTTCTCCCTCACGCAACCAGCCCCCTTGGGGTTGGACGCTATGGTACAGATGTGGCCGATGCTACGTCTGTACGCATTTCCCCCTGTTGCTCTGCTCCCAGGAGTTCTGGAGAGAGTCCGCCAGGACGGAGTAAGTCTATTATTAGTAGCTCCACGCTGGCCGAGTCGAATTTGGTTTACGGACCTAATTCATCTCCTCGACGGCCCTCCTTTCGAGGTACCTGTTAGGAGAGACCTTCTGTCTCAGGCAGGGGGCACAATATTTCACCACCGACCGGAGATTTGGAACTTATGGGTTTGGCCTCTGAGGGGGCCCAACTTTTACAGAGTGGTCTCCCGACTGAGGTCGTTGAGACAATTCTTAGCTCCAGAGCTCCAGCCACGAGGAAATTATATACACTTAAGTGGAAAGTTTTCACGTCTTGGTGTCACCAGCTTCAGCGAGATCCAGTTAACTGTTCAGTCACACAGTACTTGAGTTTCTCCAGTATCGTTTTACATCAGGTTCATGTCCTTCTACCTTAAAGGTTTACATGGCGGCCATTGCGGCTTTCCGCGCCCCTGTGGGTAGTACATCTTTGGGTCGAGACCCCCTGGTTATTCATTTCCTTCGTGGCACCTTGAGGCTGAGGCCTGCGGTTCGAACTAGGGTGCTGGCATAACCAATATTCCAAGGCCTATTGTACTGCAGGCATTCTGTCCTCCTCCGTTTACACCTTCGGACCAGGAAAAACTGAATCTCTTGTGTCCAGTGCGAGCACTGGACACTTATGTCCACAGGGCTGCCCCGTGGAGGAGATCTGATCAGTTGTTTGTCCGTTTTGGTTCACCTAAGAAAGGTCTTCCTGCTTCTAAACAGACAATCAGTAAGTGGATAGTTGAGGCTATTTCTCTTGCATATGAGTCCTCTGGCCAGCCGTGCCCTTTGGTGGTCAGAGCTCACTCTACTCGAAGTATGGCAGCCTCTAAAGCCCTCTTATCAGGAGTTTCCCTCCAGGAGGTGTGTGATGTGGCAGGTTGGTCCTCGCCGCTAACTTTTGTGAGGTTTTATAGCCTGGACCTGGAAGCTGCCCCAGGATCCCAGGTGCTTTTTACTTAATTTGCCGACAGTTTTTATCTGGCATTTTGTAATTATGGCGGTTTGGGTATTATCGTTCCCAAAGCGTCATCGACGCATCGCGAGTTCCCTCGTAAGGGAACGTCTCAGGTTACGACTGTAACCCTAGTTCCCTGAGAAGGGAACGAGACGATGCGTCGTCCCTGCCATACTTCCTGCATCCCTGCGATCGACTTTGCTTCGGCTCTAAAAGCTAACGCGAGTAAAGCACCGGATGTGCTTATATCCTTTCCTGGTCATGACATCACCCGCCCGTGGCGTTCATTCATTCCATTGACTAGTTGACATACGTGCTTCAGGGGTAAACACGCAAAGGCGTTCCCAAAGCGTCATTGACGCATCGTCTCGTTCCCTTCTCAGGGGACTAGGGTTACAGTCGTAACCTGAGATGTTTTTTTTATAGATTGTTTTCTGTTGTCTAATTCTGTCTCACAAAAGTTTTATAGAAACACCGGACTTGAGCAATCCGATGGCACATTTTTCGTGGGAGCTCTCATAGGTGTACGTGGACTGTTTGAGTTTAGACGGATGGACACCAGTTGGCGCTGTTGTGCTCAGGGTTAATGTGTACGTTTTTCTTTTTCAATTAGTTTTTTTTGTTCGGGAGGATATTGTATGTTTAATTGTTGCATTATTGTGGAATGCAGTCATTATAATTGTAATTTTTAAACACAATCAATTTTTTCTATTATGTCAAAATGCTATGAGTGGATTGTCTCTCTCCATGTGGAATATAAATGGGTTGGGCACCCCATAAAAAAGGAAGGTTATTTATTTTCTTAAACGAAAGAAACATTATGTAGTGTTACTTAAAGTAATGTAGCTTTCCCTGCAGGAAGCTGAAAAATCAGTGGCAAAGGTAGATTTTAGCTAATATTTATGCACCTAATGATGATGATCAGGGCTTTTTTATAAATATTGAAGTGATGTTGCAAGCTGCTGGCACCCCTCGTGATTTAATATTGGGAGGACACTTTAATCTTTTGATGGACTCGAATTAAGCAAAAGTGTGTAAACTACCTAGAGCAACATTGACACTTCACAGGATGTGACAAATCTTGGTCTTACAGATATTTGGAGACTTTTGAACCCATCTGGTAGGGACGATATAAACATTTCCTTAATCCATAAGATTTATACTAGAATCTTTTTGTTTATATTTAAGTCCCTAATTTCATCTGTTGTTGATTGTAGTCTAGGCCTACCCAAGATTTTGTATTTGGTCTCAGACATTCGGCTCATTGGTCGCTTCCACCTGAGAGAGCCCCTCCCTGGTTTTGTATTGAACAGGAAGTTCTTGCCCCTATTTTGCCATTGTAAAGTCCATCCATCCATCCATCCATCCATCCATCCATCGTCAACCGCTTATCCTGTGTACAGGGTCGCGGGGGGCTGGAGCCTATCCCAGCTAACATTGGGCGAAAGGCGGGGGACACCCTGGACAGGTCGCCAGTCCATTGCAGGGCATTGTAAAGTCTTTCTATCAAAATAATATGAGAAATTAAGTTACACCCCGCTATCTCACATTTGCACTCTGTATGGACAAGGGTGTCCAGAGTGTTTAATTCGGACATTTGTTTAAATGTTGCGAAACCCTAAATTATGTATTAATAAGTCACCTTTCTGTTGGCCAGAGTGGATTGTTAAGGGGGTTACTACACTCAGTGACCTATATGAGAGTGGAGTGTTGAGATCTTTTGAAAATTTGGTTCAACATTTTGGGATTCTCAGTTCTGTAGGTATTTACAGCTGCCCAACTGCTCTGTATTGTTTTTGGGAGTAGCACACACACACCTAAAGTGGCAGATACTCTGGGAGAGGTGATTACTACTGTAATGGGAGAAAGATTTTAACTTGGTATTGGAGGAGGGAATGTGGGCTAGGATTAAAAAATTGTGGTCAATAGATGGGTTGCACGGGATCACAATGTAAAGGTATTCAATGGAAAGGAGGTGAGAACTGGCTTGACGATATAAATTATAGTTTAATGAGAAACTTAAAAGACAACATAAACACACACATGACGGACATGTCCGCTAACGACATCTCTCTCTCCCGCACGACACCCTGCAGTCGACCTTTAAACCTCAGCGGCTTGATTAGCCCAATAGGGACCGGGTGCATAGGATCACGACCCGGCCCCGCCCTCCGCCCTGCCACATTCCTCCCTCGTTCTCTCAGGCTGGGGAGCCCCCGGACTGACGTACACCCCCCCTTCCCCTGGGGGAGGACGCGCCTTCCGCGCTGTCTGCCAGTAGGTCATCCCCATCTACCTGGACGAGGGAGGGGACAAGGGGAGGGAAACAGAAATAATTAAAATGGGGGGTACTTCCTGTAACAGTGTAGTACCCCCCAAAAAACTGTACAATTTAAAAGAGTATAAAGGCCAACGCAGAGTGACAGTGAGACAGAGCGGAGAGAGAGATGAAAAAAAAATAATAATCTTACTCGCCAGTTCTCCGATATGCCGCAGCTTGTTCCTCGGCCACTCCTTCACCCTTTATTGGACGACAGCCGCGCCTCTCTGGGCGGATCCGAGGCAGTCCTCCAGCCCCTGGTGGACAGTACACCCCGCCACGTTCTCGGGGAACAGAAGGGGTCTCCCCCGCCAGTGGCAGCGGTCCTCTCGTTCCAGGCGGTCGCCAGTGAGCCCCTCCCCGCTCGCGGTCAGCGGTCTTAAACCCCGCCGCGTTTCAGTGGCCGGTAGGCCACTCCTGCGCCCCTGGCAGCAGCCCTGACCGCTCCAGGCGGTCAGCTAGGAGCCCCTTCTCCCCTCGCGGTCTGCGGCCATCGTCCTCGTTCAGGCGGCTGGGCTCCCCAGGCAGATGGCCGCGGCTGCTCCGTTGGGGTGGACGGTAGTGGCGAGAACTCTACTACGGCGTATCCCTCCTCCTTCCCGGGCTTCGGCACCAGTATAAAGGTATTCAATGGAAAGGAGGAGGCGAGAACCGGCTTGATGATATAAATGATAGTTTAATGAGAAACTTAAAAGACAACATAAACACACACATGACGGACATGACCGCTAACGATCTCTCTCTCACGCACGACACCCTGCAGTCGACCTTTAAACCTCAGCGGCTTCATTAGCCCAATAGGGACCGGGTGCATAGGATCACGACCCGGCCCTGCCCTCGGCCCTGCCACACACAATAAGTACTGTCTTGGCAAGGTTGAGTTTTAGGTGATGTTCCTTCATCCAGGCCGAGATTTCCAAAAGGCTGGCAGATATACAAGCTGAGATGGTAGGGTTGTCAGGCTGAAATGACAGGTAGAGCTGCCTGTCATCTGCTTAGCAGTGGTAGGAGAAGTCATGTCCCTTAATGATAGTTCTGAGTGATGTAGTGTAGATCAAGAAGAGGAGGGGTCCAAGTACTGATCCCTGAGACACACCAGTGGTCAGCTGATGTGACATGGACACCTCTCCTCTCCAGGTGACTTTGAAGGATCATAAACATTTTCCTATTCACTCACTGGCCACTTTATAAGGTACACCTGTACATCTACCTATTCATTAGATTATCTAATCAGCCAATCATGTGGCAGCAGTTTAAAGTATGAAATGTTCACATCAACCATCAGAATGGGGAAAACATTTTGATCTCAGTGATTTAGACCGTGGCATGATTGTTGGTGCCAGATGGGTTGGTTTGAGAATTTCTGTAACTGCTGATCTCCTGGGATTTTTAGGCACAACAGTTTCCAAAAAAAAAACATCCAATGAGTTTCAGTTCTGTGGACAAAAATGCCTTGTGTATGACAGAGGTCAACAGAGAATGGCCAGACTGGTTCGAGCTGACAGAAAGGCTATGGTAACTCAGATATCCCCTCTATAAAACTGTAGTGAGCAGAATAGCATCTCAGAATGGACAACATGTCGAATCTTGAGGCGGATGGGCTACAACAGCAGAAGACTACTTTGGGATTCAGTTCTGTCAGCAAAGAACAGAAAACATAGGCTGCAGTGGGCCTACCATTTATGGAGGACAAAACATGCAAAAATAATAAATAAATACCTAAATAAATAAATGTAATAATAAGAAAATAAATAAAGGAATAAATGTCTTGATAAAACAAATATAATTAGTTTTTAATGAATGTTATTCCTGAATTTATTTTTGTATGACTTTTTTTTCCTTTATTTATTATTTTCTCTTTTTATTTATTATTTTCTCTTTTATTTTTATTCTTTAAAACATTTTTTATTCTTTCATTTGTTTTTGTTTTTAATCATTATTTATTTATGCATTTATTTATTTTTATATTTATTCTTACATTTCTGTCTCTTGTATGATAATGATGTGGGCGGGTCCTGCTTACCATTGGCTTATTGTAGATTGAAGCGTGTGCTCGATTACTCTTGACTTGTTTTGATGTGAGGATAGGTCATAACCATATTGTGTAAACTATAGCTATTTGTGGGGCTAAAAACATAAGAGCTTAAGTCAATCCAAGATTTATTGGTTTTACTAAAATCACAAAATAAATGGGGAGCTGTTTCTTCAACAAAACCACAAAATGAGCAAGTTTCATAAATTATATGATTTAACCTTGTTCTTTTCTTTTTTTCTGCATATATAACTTCATATTTTGATGTCTGCAAATCCATAATATTGTTTTCTGTTGTTATGATTGTTCATTGTATTTATTCATCTTATTTATGTGTCATCAAGGGCATGTAAACTGAAGCACAGTGCCATTTCATAAGGATTTTTTGATTGAAGGGAGTAGGAGCCATCTATCTGTCTCTTAAAGGATTAGTTTACCCAAAAATAAAAATGTTCTCATCATTTACTCACCCTCATGCCATGACAGATGTTTATGACTTTCTTTCTTCAGCAGAACACAAACGAAGATTTTTAGAAGAATATTTCAGCTCTGTAGGTCCTGAAGTGAATAGGTGGCACATTTTTGAAGCTCCAAAAAGCACATATAGCCATCATAAAAGTAATCAATTGAACTCCAGTGGATTAATTAATGTCTTCTGAAGCTATACGCTAGGTGCGTGTAATAAATAGATAAATATTTATAAAAAAAATATTTTTTTACTCAAAAAGTACACTTCCTAAAATTTTTTCTATTCAAGTTGGACACTTTGATGCTGCATCAGTAGCTGACGCTAGAAGAATTGTATACCATAACATTGTTCTACTGATTCAGTATGGAAAAAGCATTTGAATAGCTACCTCTTTGTATTGATAAATAGGGAGAAAGATGGGGGAACATTACAGAGTTGTGATGAATACAACAACATTCCGGGCAGTGAAACGTTGGAAAGAAAAACTCTCCTTTGGATCATAATGGGAAGTAAGAGAAAGCTAAGGTCAAACAACCTACAACATGAACGATGACACCAGCTATCAGGGTAGTGAGACATTGCTATATTAACCCACCTACACATTTGACAAAGTCAGAATATATATATATATATATACATATATATGGGTCAATGACGTGATGCCTAAATTTTCTGTCCAACTGCATTTTTTTCAGTTAAAAAAAGGTTTAAATGCATAAAAAGATACATATATGTAGTACCTCTCTATTATATGTACTCACTTTAACTTTTCAAAAACCTTTCTTTATTTGTAATTTTTCTGTTATTTAAAGTGTCAAAATATCATGTGGTGCGACCGTCTGGCCATGACTGCGGTTTTGAAATCATCTTTGAAATGACTCTAAATGTATTAAAATGTATTTTATGCCCTATTTGGCATTATTTCCAAAGTGTTTGTAGTCCTGTACAAAATAGCAAAGCATTTGTATTTATATTTCCATCATAATATTCAAACAAACTTTGTCCGATGATGTCCGTTTTATGAAATATCATGTGGTGCGACCATCAAGAAACGACCACTTTGGGACTTTTATGTTGATATCCATTCAAAGACAGGAAGTTGCATGATGTACCAGTTTGCCAAGGACCCATGGAAGCAGCAAGCAGCTTTGTAACTCTCTCTCAAATTTGAAAAAACGGCTGGTATGTAGTTGCCACATTTGGATATCATGTGGTATGACCTCAAAAAAACATTGAATATTATTTTCTTTCTACAAATATATATTTTGATTCTAAATTTCATAGTGACTTTTTGTGGGAAGCTAGCTTGTTTCATTTAGGTGGTTAATTCTGTGCCAGTAAATTTAAACCGAACTTGAAAATATCATGTGGTGAGACCAAATATCATGTAGTGCGACCATCGCAGAGTGTTTTCCATGATAGATATATGTCCTAGATTTGCAGTTTTTGTGCTTTTATATTCAATTAATGATTTATATACATAAAGTACTTTATTTTAGTATTATTTGGACTAGATATTTATGCAGTCATTTGAGTATTTTTTTCTAATATTTAAGACACAATGGTTTGTTTTATCTTTGTACAATATCATGAGAAAAATACAAAAATATAATTTAGAAGGGTACATAAAAAGGGATTTTTTTGGAAAACTATGCCTACAAGGTGAGTACAGAAATTCAAAATTATCAATTTGGAGGCAGCCGAAAGCAGGCCACAATACACACTTCTGTCCTCTACACGGTCCATGGCACCAAATCGTATGCAACACTGTCAGACAGCCTCCGCCATGATGAGCGGGCAGTGTGGGCACACCTGGAGCCCATACTATTTTATTTAATGTTTATTTGACAGGGACAAATGCATAAAACATTGCTTTATAAAAAATACAAAGTAGATGCCATGCATACAGGTTTCTAGCCATGACTAATTTGCAACCCCTGTCCCTGGTTAGGCTTTTAAAATTAAAACAAAAATTACAAAGTGTTGAGTTTAAAATTTATAACTATAAAAATACATACAATAAATACATCCCATACATGAAATAAGATATGGGCTTAAGTGGATGTAGAAATCACTATAAACAGAGTTTAGACACATTTAACAATACAAGAAGACAAAAGTGTGCATATGTCTGTGCGTGCTAACATATGCAGCATTATGTTTGTATGCGTTGTGTTGTATCCTATACAGTCAGTGTTCACAGAGTTGTTTCAGTTTCAGCCATTGCTTTAAATGTGTATTAAAAACCTTGAGTTCTGTCAATGTTTTAATTTCGGATGGTAAAGCGTTCCACAAACGTATGCCTCTTACTGAAAATGATGTCTGACCAAATGTTATTCTACGTTTTGCGGCTATACAGTTTCCACTTATTGTGCCTCTAGTTCTTATTCCGCTTTTTTGTTTCTCTACTAGTTGACAGAATATTTCTGGTGCAATGTTGTTCACACACTTAAAACACACGTTTTAGAAATGAAAAATGTACAAAACTGTCAAAACTCAGTATATTATGCTTCCGTAGAATGATGCAATGATGCCATCTTACTGGTTTCTGTTCCATTACTTTTAGTGCCTGTTTATATAATGACCTAATGGGTGTAATTGTTGTTTGGTTGGCCTGACCCCAAACAGTTATGCAATATGATAAATGAGAAAATATCATAGAATGCATAAACTGTTGTGCTGCCTTAAGGGGTATATATGTGTACAACATGGCGCCGCAGATGGCCGCCTCGGTGTGGAGCTCTTCAATTCTTTTGTTGTTTTTGTTAGTTTGTCCTGTGTTTAGCAATCTTTTACCAATCAGTTTTACCAGGGACGAACTGCTGAACATTCGGCAGCACATACCAGATAATCTTTTCCAGGTTTTTCAATATTCGGACGTTTTGCTGGACATTTTAGTTGGAGGCGCTGCTGTGTTGTTTAGATGAGCTACGAGACGCAGGCGAGGGAGACGAGCTAGCGCGCTGGTTAAACTCCGACAGCGCGGCGTTAGAACAGCACTGCCGAGCATTCGTCTCGCAAATCTCCGCTCTCTTCCCAACAAAACGGACGAACTACATCTCCTCACACATACTAATAAGGACTTTTCAAACTCTGCTGCACTGTGCTTCACTGAAACCTGGCTGAGTGAAGCCATTCCAGACAGCGCATTACATCTGCCGGGCTTCCAGCTGTTCAGAGCGGATCGCATCGCGGAGTTAACGGGGAAAACGAGAGGCGGTGGAACATGCATTTACATCAACAAAAGTTGGTGTACAGGTGTAACAACACTAAAGAGGATGTGCTGTCCTAATCTGGAAGCGCTCTTTATTAACTGTAAGCCGTTCTACTCGCCGTGGGAGTTTTCTTTGTTTATTCTGGTGAGTGTTTACATTCCTCCAAACGCGTCTGGGAACTTAGCGCTGCAACAGCTGGCTGATCAAATCACAGACACAGAACAACAATACCCGGACTCAGTCATTATTATTCTTGGGGACTTTAACAAAACAAATCTCACACGCGAACTGCCCAAATACAGACAGCACATTACATGCCCCACCAGAGACAGGAATATATTGGATCACTGCTATACAACATTAAAGGATGCATATCGCTCTGTCCCACGTGCAGCTTTGGGACTCTCTGATCACTGTCTGGTTCATCTTCTCCCGACCTACAGGCAGAAATTAAAATCAACAAAGCCAGTTGTAAGGACTATAAGGAGATGGACTATTGAAGCAAGCAGAGCTGGAACTACAAGCCTGCTTTGACTGCACTGATTGGAGTGTTTTTGAAGCTGCAGCTACAGACCTGGACGAGCTCACAGATACTGTTACATCATACATCAGTTTCTGTGAGGATATGTGCATCCCTACTAGGACATTTTTGTCATTCAACAATGCTAAACCATGGTTCACAGGAAAACTCAGACAGCTTCGTCATGCCAAAGAGGAGGCTTACAGGGGTGGGGATAGAGTCTTGTATAATCAGGCCAGGAACACACTGAATAAGGAAATCAGAGTGGCTAAAAGAAGCTACTCTGAAAAGCTGAAAAGCAAGTTTTCAGCTAACGACCCTGCATCAGTGTGGAGTGGCCCGAAACTACTTACTAATTACAGGACTCCTACCCCCAACCCTGTGGCGGACCAACGACTGGCTGACGACCTG
Source organism: Xyrauchen texanus (assembly GCF_025860055.1). Lineage (NCBI taxonomy): Eukaryota > Metazoa > Chordata > Actinopteri > Cypriniformes > Catostomidae > Xyrauchen > Xyrauchen texanus. The sequence goes on along the minus strand of NC_068318.1, from coordinate 7,056,158 downwards.
AATGTGTTTTACTGCAGATTTGAAAGGCCCGATTTCACACCCCACATGCACTCGGACCTTCATTTCACACAACCATTAACACCTCCTGCAACCCCCCTCCTCCCCCCTCCTGCTACACTACCTGCACTCAAGATCTGTGAGGACTATGTGTGCCGTGTCTTTCAGAAGCAAAGGACAAGGAAGGCTCCAGGACCAGATGGCATCTCACCAGCTTGCCTTCGTTCCTGTGCTAACCAACTGGCCCCCATCTTCACTCAGATCTTCAATAGCTCACTAGAGCAGTGTGAAGTCCCATGCTGCTTCAAACGCTCAGTCATTATCCCCGTCCCTAAGAAACCTAAAATCACAGGACTTAATGACTACAGACCTGTCGCCCTGACATCTGTGGTCATGAAGTCATTTGAGAGACTGGTGTTGGCCCACCTGAAGGACATCACTGGACCCTTTCTGGACCCCCTTCAATTTGCTTATCGAGCAAACAGGTCTGTGGATGATGCAGTCAACATGGGTTTGCATCATATCCTGCAACATCTGGACAGACCGGGGACATACGTAAGGATCCTTTTTGTGGACTTCAGCTCGGCTTTCAACACAATCATACCAGATATACTCCGGAATAAGTTAAACCAACTCCCTGTTCCCACCTCTACCTGTCAGTGGATTACCAGCTTTCTGACGGACAGGCAGCAGCTTGTGAGGCAGGGAAAATTCACTTCCACCACCTGTACCATCAGCACTGGTGCCCCCCAGGGATGTGTGCTCTCCCCACTACTCTTCTCCCTGTACACCAATGACTGCACCACCAAGGACCCCTCTGTCAAGCTCCTGAAGTTTGCAGACGACACCACATCCGAGATGATGATGAGTCTGCATATAGAAAGGAGATTGAACGGCTGGCTGTCTGGTGCAGTCAAAACAACATGGAGCTGAACACGCTCAAAACAGTGGAGATGATTGTGGACTTTAGGAGGAACACCCCAACATTGTCTCCCCTCACCATTCTAAACAGCATTGTGGCAGCAGTGGAGTCATTCAGGTTCCTGGGCACTAACATCTCACAGGACCTGAAGTGGGAGATACACATCGACTCCATTGTGAAAAAGGCCCAGCAGAGGTTGTACTTCCTTCGCCAGCTGAGGAAGTTCAAACTGCCACCAGTGCTGCTGAAACAGTTCTACTCAGCAGTCATTGAGTCTGTCCTCTGCACTTCAATAACTGTCTGGTTTGGTGCAGCTATGAAATCAGACATCAGAAGACTACAAAGGACAGTTCGGTCTGCTGAGAGGATTATTGGTTGCCCCTGCCCCCTTCAAGAACTATACACTTCCAGAGTGAGGAAAAAGGCTGGTAAAATCACTCTGGACCCCACTCACCCTGCCCACTACATTTTTGAACTGTTGCCTTCTGGCCGGCGCTTCAGAGCTCTGAACACCTGAACCGTCAGACACAGGAACAGTTTTTTCCCTCAGGCCATCCATCTAATGAACAATTAAATTGCCCCATTGAGCAATAATTATGTGCAATACACAGTTTAATTTTAATTTAAATTTATATTATCCAACTTATCCACTTCTGCCATTACTTACATTGCTCTGTACATAATATACAGGTTTTTGTTCTTTATATAACAGATTGTATTAGATTTGCACTACGTGTGTATGTGGGTATGTATGAAGGTGAGTGTATGCACGTATATGTATAATTATTTATTTTGTGTTCTTTTTTGTTTTTAATTACCTATGTCTTCCTGCTGTTTTTGGTATTGTTTGTATTGTTGTTGACTGGAAGCTCCTGTCACCTAGACAAATTCCTTGTATGTGTAAGCATACTTGGCAATAAAGCTGATTCTGATTCTCTGATTCTGATATTGTCTTATTAATCGGAAGCAGTTTAAATTTGTCTTGACAGTTCTGCACAGTCTCTTTACATGACTATCAAACTTAAGATGAGAATCTAAAGTAACCCCTAAAAATTTTAATTCATGTACCTCATCTATTTCCTTCTCATCAATCTTTATTCTAAAATTTTCATTGACATTTCTTTTTATTGAAAAGCACATAGAGACTGTCTTATTATAGTTCAGGGTCAGATGACTATCTCGGAGCCACTGTGATACACCATCAAGTTCTTTTGAAAGCATCTCAGCTGCAATCTGAGGGGTTTTTGCTGAGACATATATAATTGTATCATCTGCATACATTTGGCATTTAACCCTTTTGCAACTGTCAGGAAGATCATTTATATATAGACTAAAAAGTAAAGGGCCTAAAATTGAACCTTGTGGAATTCCGATTTGACAAGTTTGAACAGATGACTGGGTGGATCCTATTTTAACACACTGCTGCCTGTGTTCGAGATATGATTCTAAACCAAGTTATTGCATCATCTGACAAGTTACAATTTTGCAATTTATTTAAAAGAATTTCGTGGTTCACAGTGTCCCGCGACCCTGTACGCAGGATAAGCGGTTGACGATGGATGGATGGATGGATGGTTCACAGTGTCAAAGGCTTTTTTCAAGTCCAGAAATACTGCCCCCACTACATTACCTTTATCTAATGACTGTTTTATCATTTCAGTAAGGTAACAGTTTGCCAGCTCTGAGTACCGTGGTCTAAACCCAAATTGTTTTGTGTGTAGGAGATGATTACTTTCAAGATAATCAACAAGTTGTTTGGCAACAGTTTTTTCAAGAACCTTTGAGAGTGCAGGTAAAATTGAAATCGGTCTATAATTCGAGACCTGGTCAGATGCTCCAGATTTAAGGACTGGAGTTATAATAGCCGTTTTCCATTGCTGAGGAAATTTATTTGCTCTAATGGATAAGTTTACTACATGTGTAACTGGCATTAAGAGGAGAGAACTGTGTTTTTTTATTAAAGCGGTATCCAAGCCAAAGTTATCCTTGGCCTTAGATTGCCGTAACTGTCTAAAAACTTCAGCAGCTTCACTTTGGTCTACCCCTTTTATACAAAAAGATGTTGATTGGTCTCTCAGTGTGTGTTTTAATTGTGCTGGTTTGAAATTGGCAGCCAATTCCTCAGCTGATTGATAAAGAATCTATTAAATTGGTTTGCAATTTCAGTCCTTTCATTACTGACGGTTCCATTTATATTTAATTCCACTATTAATTTTTATTGTTTAGGCACTCGCTTAGTTAAAATATTTAGGTGTTTCCAAAGTTCTGAACTTTTCCCTCCTGATTCAGCCATCAGTTTCATAAAGTAGATTGTTTTTGCTTTGTGTAACTCCTTGACTACTTTGTTCCTTAATCCTTTAAAAACAAGTATATACTGAAAGAGCTTCCGGCAACCTGCCCACAGATTACAGTTCTACATATAATCAGCGATAGACCCGTTACACAGTACAGGAACAAAGCAAATTTTTACCTCCTTAGTACTGTGCCTTTCCTTTCTGGGTTCAAGCATGTTACATGGAATTATTCAGAAAAGTCCCATGGAAAGGATGCCCCGGATGGCATTGGTGGTGCTGTAAAGAGGGCTGCAGATCTCTGCGTTCAACGAGGAGGCGAGCTGCAGACTCCACTGGACTTGTATGAGATGCTGGCCAAAAAATCAGGGTCAACTATTTCTCACCATTGGATGGTATGATGTGCTTACTCCAGGCAAATTGACGGCTGTGAGGGGCACCTTAAAGATACACCAGGTTTTGTCTTCACAAGCTGCACAAATTAGTCATAGGGAGGTGTCATTGTTCTGCAAGCATGCAGAAATGAAGAAATGCCTATTTTACCAGCCAGTGAAAGTAGACCTGAGGGACACCATGTGCCACACTGAGGATCCCTCAAGCACACCTGAGCCTCCAAGGGAACAAGCTAGTTTTCAAGACTTGAGTGGCAGGTTTGTGATCATAACCTATGATGAACTTCCATTTGTAGGCCAGGTCCTTGAGGTTGTGCGAGAGGAAGTCCAGGTTAGCGCCATGCGGCAGGTGGGTGAAAATAACTTATTCGTGTGGCCACAAATTCCAGATGTAATTTTCTACTGTAAAAAAGATGTTCATGCTGTCATCTCAGAACCTGAGCCAGCAACCTCACGCTACTCTAAGTTGAGCAGCCAAGATTGGGCAAAGTTCAGAAATAACTGGGGTTAATGAATGCTTGCAGTTAACACCATGTACCTCACTTTCACGTGGACATTCCAAATACCCATCAGTAACATGATGTTTGTCAAGTTAAATGAAATGTTTGTTCAAAACAAAGCCATGAATGTGTGCTGCACTTATAAATGTTTGTGATGAGAAATTTATGAAATGTTTGTGTTCATGAAAATTCAGTGAAATTTAATAAAATCTGGTTTAAATACATTTTTTGTATGGAATTTATCATTTATTGATCTCTTTAAATATATTTTGAACTATATGAGGTCTTTGTGTCATTTGGAGCGACCACTCATCATGTGGTGCGACCAAACCTAGCAATGTGACTGAAATATTAATCACTGATACTGTGTGCTAAAGTGGTATGGTATGGAATGTATTTTTTTTTTTTTTTTTTATCAGTTTTATGCTTTATTTACATTTAAGAAGGTGACTGTGACATTGTAGAACAAAAATATGAGATCATTATTTATATAAAAATCACAGCAAATGCAAATAATTTATTTCTTAACACTTTATATTACTGAGAACTTGTTAAAAATGTTAAGCATGTTAAGTAAAAAATTAATGCATTTTAAGATAAATCATGGTCGCACCACATGACATTTTTCTAGGCCATGGCCAATTCATCTAGATGAAAAAACACTAAAATCACTTAATTTAAAATTTGTATAACATTCTTAATGTTTCTGCAATAGATATCCTTCTATTGCAGAAGATCAGCTGGAAGGATCTGTGGGCCATGGAAGCAAGGCGGTTGAGCTTTTCCATCAGAGCAACATATGACAACCTTCCAACACCAGTTAATCTTCACCAATGGTATGGTGAAGATTCGGACTGTGCCCTTTGTTCCATGCCAGCCAACCTCAGGCACATTCTCACAGGGTGTAAAACAAGCCTCACCCAAGGACGCTACACTTGGCGTCACAACCAAGTCCTTAAAAACCTTGCGTCCGCCCTGGAGGACAAGCGAGCTGCCACCAACTCCCTATCACCCCCAGCAGTATCACACCCCTTATGGATGACCTTTGTCCGCGTAGGGGCTAAACCACCGAAGAGCGGCTCTACACCATTAGAGCAAGACCAGCTGCGCTTGGTCCGCGACTGGAAAATGCTAGCTGACATTGGCCGGCAACTTGTGTTTCCTCCGAAGATCGCAACCACCACCCTAAGACCTGACATGGTGCTCTGGTCCCGTTCGCTCAAGGCGGCAGAAGGCAGCAGTCAGTGGCTCTGGATGAAGAGGAGAGACCCCAGCTGGGCCCCGAAGTGAGAGGGCCAGGAGGTATGCGGTCAACAACTTGACTCAGGGAGGAGGACGCCCCTGCCATGCATAGTCCCATAGGATGTTGGCTATCAACAACAAGGCAACTCCTATGACTAATTGAGAATGGGACGCAAGCATAGGATTGATCACCCTGTTGCTGGCCGCCTTTGGGGAGGGTGTATAGTGTGAAAGGCCGAAACACCCTAGGAACCAAAGGTACACTACTTATGATGCGCTCCCCAAATTTCACCTGGCTCACTGTTCATGAACTCTTGGAAGTGCTTGCACAAGGATAGTAACATCTCATCCTGTGTTCTTGGAACCTTATATTTTGTATTTTAAAATTGGCCTTTTGAAAATCGATTATCCCGTCATGGTTCAATAGCTATGTGTCTGCGGCTAGTTCCCGCCTCACCCATCTGCTAATTTTGGGTATGAATTGGCCAGCATTTACCACTCTATTTAGAAAAAGTTGTGTAGATGGGTCCTGCAACAAAGCATCTAAGTGTCTATGAGGGGGACGTTTCGGCTTCTCCAGCCCTTAGAGGATTCCCCGCTGGGGATTGCCCTCTGAAGCAGACACAAGACAAAACTCTCAGACACATCTCCAACCAAGTGAAAGTGATTGAGTGTCAAAGTCTTCAGCCAGACATTGCACCCTCATAAACGTATTTTTCTATTATAAATGATCGGTGGTATCGAGTGATACAACCCAGCTGTTTGTACTGAAGAGCCATCAGGAAATGCTGTTCCAGACGGCTCATAATAATTCGATGGCAGGACACTTAGGGCAAGAAAATACAACAAACCGTCTTATGGCCTGTTTATATTGTCCAGCCATTCATGGAGATGTCCACCAGTGGTGTGCAGCATGCTGAGAATGTCTGGTAAATTTGCCTGCCACCCAAAGAGCACCCTGGCACCATTATTGCTCTAATGAATTGGCATGGACCTCGTCAGGCCATTAGAGAGGAAGGAATACGGGTATCATTTTTTGTTGGTTCTGGTGGAACACCAACACAATATCCGGAAGCAGGGCCTCTGCACACAAATTCACACAAAGCGCAATTGTGTAAATCTGAAGTTACACATCTTGGACAACGTATCGGGGTCCATGGAAGAACACTTTTACCTGAGCTTAAACAAGCTTTAATATCCCTTCCAAAACCTTATTCTGTCACAGGCCTCTGCTCTGTCATGAGTCTTTTAAATTACAATCATTGCTGTATTTTCTGTGATCGCAAAGCCTCTTAATGATGCCCTCAAAGAGGTATACTTGGCTCTTCTCCCAGAGATGAATGAATCCTTCTCTGCCCTGAAAACAGCACTGTCCTCCTCTCCAGCCCTGAAACATCCTGATGTAGACAAAGACAGTTGTAGCACAGTTGCAACGAGACAGACAAATGGGTGTGATTGGATTTTACTCCTCTCTGATACCAACTACATCACCAAGATCATCCTGATTTTATTTTGGCTCTAGACTGTGCAGAGTGGTGTATTTAAACAATGGAATATATTGTGTGCTACCATAATATTCACCTTCACACTCCCTACCACTTCTTAAGGCTCCTCAGCAACACATGGACAAAAACATCTCCAATCAGCACTGTGCATGATGGGAGTCTGTTCTCTTCTCACCAAGCATATCTGTAACTGCTGATCATCAATCCTGCCTCCCGTATGACTGACTCTGGCAATCCTGATAATTGCAGTGAGAGCATATTAATTCAAAGGGACATTTTATCATGGCGAACCCATGGATAATGCTATTAACATTTACTGGGTTGGCCTCAGTTATTATGAGGGTGACTGCCACTACACTGGATGGGCTGTCATAAGGAGGGGAGAGTGGAGAAGTCATCTCAAACAATTCCCTTGTTGGAGGCAATTATTACAATGTAGTCCATGTGTGGAAGAAAGGGGGCTATTTGATAGTAGGCAACACCCCTGTTAGTCACAAGGATGTCATATTACAAATCATGGATATATGCTCAAAAATTAATAACCCCAAAGTGTCTGTATGTAAAATGACTGGACACAGTACATTTTCCAACACCCATGCCAAAGGGAACACCCTAGCAGATGAAGCCGCTAAATTAGCAGCTAAAAACTCCAATCTGCAGCTAGCCCTTCTCAGTTCATGGCAGAACAGCATCAAAGGAGGAAATCTGAGAATACTATTATCAAGAAACTCCTGAGGAAATTATAAAAATGGAAATCAATGGGATCTGAGCAGAGTGATGAAGGTTTCTGGAAAATAAATGGAAAGGTATTTATGCCAACAGCCTGCAAAAATGAATGAATACATTTATACATAAGTTCCTCCTTACATTTGATGTCCCTATATTCCATGTAATTTGTGCAGGCTGCCACACATTCTTATGCTGATTTAAAGAATATTTCTATCTGTTGGGTGTGTCACTATCTCCCCCATTCTTTTTATTACAAACCATTTACTTCAATGCCCTTAAGGCCCCTGGTGACACAGGCAACTTTACTACGAGGTTTAACACACTTGGGGAAACATCCATAGGTTGTAAATATATGGCCGTAGGTGACAGTAACTGTAGTTTGATGATCCACTGTACTTATAACTCTGAAATGAGCTGTTCATTGTATAATCAGCCCCATGTTACTTACAATGGTACATATTTAATATGCGGACATCAAGCTTCTCTTTTTTTTCTCTTTGGTGTACAGTATCCTGTTACTTAGGCTACATTAGTATGTCTACATTAATCCAGATACATTTGAAAACGGCATTTTCGTAAACGTCCCTTTGCATTTGAAGTAATGCAATGTGAAGGTTGTACAAAGTGACATTTATTTTTTAACTAAGCTATCAAAGTAAGTATCAGGCACAACAGTGCTATAACGCAGGCCGCCATCTTGATTGTTTTGGTTGGAGAGATCACATGACTAAAAATAGGTCATCGTTTTCCAAAGCATCCGTTTCCACAGTTCACACTACAATGACAAAACGGCGTTTTCAAATGTATCACTTTGGAGTGCATTTTTAAAAAGCTCAAATACGCCATCTCAGTGTGGACGGAAGGCCAAAACGGAGAGAAAAAGATGCATTTTCAAACGAAAACGTATTAGTGTGGATTAGTCTATGCCTTATCTGCTGTCCATAGTGTTGATGACAGCTATGTTTACAATAAACTTCGCATTCTTTGCCCCAAGAGGAATTTATGCAAAACTGAAAAGATTTTTAGAGCTTTCTTCTCTCCCTTAGGTATTACTGATCTCCAATCAGAAGTTGAAATCCTTACTCAAGTTGTTGAATCCACTGTCAATCAAATGCTAAAAACGATTAATTCAATGTAAGATGAACTAGTTGCAATGAGGAAGGTACTTCTCCAGAACCGTGCAGCCCTTGATATTCTACTTGCTGTGCAGGGAGGTACATGTAAGGTTATTGGTGAAGAATGCTGAACATATGTTCTGGACTCTTGCTCAGATGTCATTAATTTAGCTCAAGCAATAAATGATAAGTTAGAAGATCTCCAAGAGGATCATGGAATCTTCACTACTGATTGGGATACATTGGTTTTCTTTTTTTGGCCCAATTTTGGAACTACTTAGACGTCCTGTTATTATAATAAACCTAGGTGCCCTTGTAGTTTTACTTTTTTACATTCTGTACAATGTTGCTTTTAGTATCATCACAAATTCCACCAAACAATATGCTGTCACTGAAATTCATATGCAGTATAAACCCCATTACGACGTTATTTAAAGTGGATCCTATAGGATCCTAAGAGGGACTGGTGAAGTCAGAAAAATAAAATAAATATTATATATATATAACATATTTTCAATACTTTGGATTACTTCTACAGCAGTGGTAGATTTTTTCACTGTTTTGACTATAAAAACTCTGCCAGTACTGTAAGACAAAATTCACATATTAAAAATTCATTCTCTGAAAAACCTAAATATTTTATGCAGTGTTGTTTCTAAAACAAGATCAATCAAATTGATCTTGTTTTAAGGATTTTTAGATTTTTTTTTTTTTTGCAGGAAAACAATACAAAAATTATTATCAAGAATAAGATTTTTGCCCTATTATCAAAGGTCTTACTAGAAAAAATGTATTATGATCCAATGTGAATTTTCTTGATAAAAAAAATATGATCGTGCCTGGTAATATATGCATGTAAAATGGCTAGAAATAGCATTTTAGCATAGCGTAATGCTGACAATTTACACAAGGTTAATTTATATTTCTTGTGCTCCAAACGTACTTCTCTGTCCACTCGTATGTTTGTGTTTCATAAGAAAGTGTTTCACCACTGTTCAAATGCACTTTGGATCGCATCATTTATATGTATACATTTTTCCATCTGAAAGGACTAAATTAAATTAAACAAATGACAATAAAATGCAAAGTAATCTCTTCAGTAATCAAAATACTTTTTGAATGTAACTGTATTCTAAATACCAATGAATTATATTGTAACTGTAGTGTACAGTTACTTATATTTAGTATTTTAAATATGTAATCCCATTAAATGTATTTCATTACTCCCCAACCCTGTGTGTATATACACTTGCCTAAAGGATTATTAGGAACACCTGTTCAATTTCTCATTAATGCAATTATCTAATCAACCAATCACATGGCAGTTGCTTCAATGCATTTAGGGGTGTGGTCCTGGTCAAGACAATCTCCTGAACTCCAAACTGAATGTCAGAATGTCAAAGAAAGGTGATTTAAGCAATTTTGAGCGTGGCATGGTTGTTGGTGCCAGACGGGCCGGTCTGAGTATTTCACAATCTGCTCAGTTACTGGGATTTTCACGCACAACCATTACTAGGGTTTACAAAGAATGGTGTGAAAAGGGAAAAACATCCAGTATGCGGCAGTCCTGTGGACGAAAATGCCTTGTTGATGCTAGAGGTCAGAGGAGAATGGGCCGACTGATTCAAGCTGATAGAAGAGCAACTTTGCCTGAAATAACCACTTGTTACAACCGAGGTATGCAGCAAAGCATTTGTGAAGCCACAACACGCACAACCTTGAGGCGGATGGGCTACAACAGCAGAAGGCCCCACCGGGTACCACTCATCTCCACTACAAATAGGAAAAAGAGGCTACAATTTGCAAGAGCTCACCAAAATTGGACAGTTGAAGACTGGAAAAATGTTGCCTGGTCTGATGAGTCTCGAGTTCTGTTGAGATATTCAGATGGTAGAGTCAGCATTTGGCGTAAACAGAATGAGAACATGGATCCATCATGCCTTGTTACCACTGTGCAGGCTGGTGGTGGTGGTGGTGTAATGGTGTGGGGGATGTTTTCTTGGCACACTTTAGGCCCCTTAGTGCCAATTGGGCATCGTTTAAATGCCACGGCCTACCTGAGCATTGTTTCTGACCATGTCCATCCCTTTATGGCCACCATGTACCCATCCCCTGATGGTTACTTCCAGCAGGATAATGCACCATGTCACAAAGCTCGAATCATTTCAAATTGGTTTCTTGAACATGACAATGAGTTCACTGTACTAAAATGGCCCCCACAGTCACCAGATCTCAACCCAATAGAGCATCTTTGGGATGTGGTGGAACGGGAGCTTCGTGCCCTGGATGTGCATCCCACAAATCTCCATCAACTGCAAGATCAATATGGGCCAACATTTCTAAAGAATGCTTTCAGCACCTTGTTGAATCAATGCCACGTAGAATTAAGGCAGTTCTGAAGGCGAAAGGGGGTCAAACACAGTATTAGTATGGTGTTCCTAATAATCCTTTAGGTGAGTGTATATAAATATGTATACATAGTCAAAATGTTCAAATGTTTGAATTCCATTGTTGTACCCTCAATTCCCTTCCCCTGACACTAGCTCTAACTATGGCTAACTAACTATGGCCCGTTATCTAAGTAACAACTACTGCCTCAATATGACTGGATGCTGACCAGGAACTTCCTCCTTTTACATTTACATTTATGCATTTGGCAGACGCTTTTATCCAAAGTGACTTACAGTGCACTTATTACAGGGACAATCCCCCCCGGAGCAACCTGGAGTTAAGTGCCTTGCTCAAGGGCCCAACAGTGGCATCTTGGTTTTGTTGGGGCTTGAACCCCCGACCTTCTGGTCAGTAACCCTGAGCCTCAACCACTGAGCCACCACTGATCTTTTATGGACACACCTTCCCAGTATATAATGTACATTAACCCTTTTTATTCTCTTTCTATTTTTCCTGCTCTGCTTTCCTATGTGGCCACAATCTTTGTATCGGTAACAGTATACTCTCTGTAATAAACTTTTGCACAAAGATGAATTCTCTACAGTCAAACTGATTCCTCTGTCAGACTGATTCCTCAGTGCACCAACAGTCAAAATCTGAAGATGTCCTCCAGGGACACGGCCTAAGCCCAAGCTCACGATGAGGCTATGCTCTTGGTGGATTTGGCCTTAAACCCCATGGGACACTTAATGCCTTGTGAGTCATAAGCAAGCACAATGGCATCAACAACCTAGTGAGAAAGTCTTTGCTTGGAGAGCAGACTCCAATGCATACAAGAACCTGATGATAGCCTGAATTGACTTGTTTGATCGATGTACTTGCACAATGCCCACAATACCATCCCCTTGAATGTGAATCACAAGAATGGCCTGTGGCAAGGGGCTTTTTGAAAATTAACGTATGCATCTTTAAGTTCAGTTGGCACAAACCAGTCTAACAGAAAGACATAAGAGAAAATCGGTCTCTAAATAACTATCTTGAACAGAGACTTCCTGAGTGTCTGGATCAAGCACCTCTATTCAAGTTTGGGCTACAGCCCACTGTCCTTCTTTTCAACCAGAAAATAGTACCTGTAGAATCCTTTCTGTGCATTGCACACTGAAACACTCTCTATCATATCTGTGTTGAGGAGACACAGTACCTCTGAGCATAATAGCAATGTGTCCCATACCTTCACGGTGGAGGAAAGGATGTGCTCAGTACCCAGCTGTAGAGTGTCGGTCTGTTGAAGGGACGCTGCACAGAGGAAGACAGAAAATTAATCAGCAACCCTTCAATGCCAACTCGACTCAACAAGATGTGCTTGTATACAATCGACTGCTTCTTAATCTAATGGAATCACACAGTGAATGCACTCATGGCATTACCAAAGATTTCCTGCTGCGACACCTGAGCGTCAAGCAACATGGCTTTGTCCTTGTTGCTTATCTCTGACAAATTCAGCTAGAGATGAGGCTCAATGGACACCAAGCTTCCCATAGATCTGGCAATAGACTTGGCAGTGATCCTGGTAGCCTGGAGTGCCAGATCCATGTTGTAGCACAGCTCTAGGAAGGACTCTACATCTAGGCCTCTTTTGTCCATGTTCTTCGGTAGGCCTGCAAGACTTCCATGGCATGCAGTGCCGAACCAGCTTGGCCCACCACAGTATGAGCCTTACCCAATAAAGCAGATGTGTGCCTACATAGCTTGGATGGATGCACTGGCTAAGATTTCCACACCAGTGTGGAAGAGAAGGGCACAAGTGGACCAAGACTGCCTCTTCAACTAAGGGAAGCTCTGTATAGCATCTCTTCCCTTTGTGTCAGCTACTGACACAGCTATGAAGTGAAAGACTTGATACGATTACCCATGGCTTTACTATAGTAATACTGTAGTATTCATATATTTGCTATGCTTTTGCTATAGTATCCCAGTTTTGTAGTAACTATGAATGTAGAAAATAGGTTAATTTTGTGGTTACAAGAGTTTTATTACATATACCAAGGTGAAACTATGGTTACTGTAGTAAAATATGGGTAATTTTCTCAAGGACTGTCACACTAATTAAACATATAACTATCAGGAGGCATTACTGAATTAATCAATCGCATCTTCTAATATGATAAAAAAAACGTCTTATTTGTTTGTTTGATTGTTAAATGTCTAGAAAAGATAGCTTTAAATAGCTTCAGTTTTTTTAGCTTCAGCTACTTTTTGTTAGTAGCTTGAAGTGTAGCTGACTACTTTTGCAAAAAGAGAAGCCTGACTGTTAACTGCTTTAAGTTAAGAGTAGCTTGTAGCTTGGGAGTTTTGTAGCTTCAGTTTCTAAGTAGCTTCACAAACACAGGCTGAAATTCAATATGGCAGCTAAATCGATGACATCAAATGTCATAACATGTGGTAATAAGACACGCACAATTTATTACATTCCTTAAATTATTTGCTTTTGTGACGTGCAGAAAATAAAAAGGCATATGGTTTGGAACAAAATAGTGGTAAATAAATCAAACTGCAATAACTTGCTCCACCTCTAAATCTTTCCTTTTCAGATGATGTCACCTTCTTATTTTTCAACCCCTCCTTCCAGTGGTATACAACACCCTCTTTTCATGATTAAATAAATTCCTGATGGATAAAATCACATCCTGTCCTAAACTAAAAATCTCATTGAATGTACCCTGTCAAAAAGCTACACTTTGATGCAGCGTTGACTTAGCGCCTTGGGGAACAATTTTAGGTGTTACCAGCTGTGAATATGTTTGCAACACATCAATGAAATTGACCAGAATTTAGAGCCTCTGCTGGTGACATCATTGGATGAACCTGTAGCAGGGCTATACATATATGCGTCACAGGTGCATCATCAGATCTTTTGTCTTCAGATCACTCTGTGTGTGTGTGCTTCATGAGCCTGTCAGAAACTTTCCTCTGTTAGGAGTTAGATTTTGTTAGGCAGTGCACAGAAACCTTTTTCTTTTCTCTAAAAGAAAAAGAAAATTACTGAAAGACAGAGCAAGCGGTGTGTTCCCTTGTTTACGCTCTATGGCTGAGAGGGATACACATCAGTTTTGCTTTATATGTTTGGGGGAAGAGCATGCTGCTCTTGCGTTGGGGCGGGTGCAAGCGGGTGTGAGTCAAAATGCTTTGCACTCGTCTTGCTTACTTCCGAGAGTCAGTGCCCACACTTCCATCCTGGGGCTCTCGTATGGATCTGGCTGAGGATCGAGAGACAGGCCCGTCCCTATCGCTCGATCTCTCTCCCCAGATCCAGCTGGTCCTTCCCGTGATCCTGAAGCACGCTCCGGCACCTCTTCGGTTGATGAGGGGGACCATGAATCTCTTGAGTCTGCGGACTTCGAGTTACCCAACTCCAAGCATTCCAGACATGATAATAAATCATTGGAGGAATTACTCGAGGTGATTACTTGTGCGGTGGTCAGGCTTCAATTAGACTGGCCACGCAAACAAGAGACTCCCAAATGCTCCAAGTTGGAGGACAGATTTCTGTCTGGTGGCCAAGGGAAGGGAACGCCTCATCAGTCCCTTCCTTTCTTTGATGACCTCCATGACAAGCTCTCTCGTTCATGAAGGAAACCGTATACTTCCCATGTCTTTGTGCCCTCGACATCGATATATTCGACTATCGTGGGTGCTGAGGCGTGGGGTATTCGGTGATGCCGCCGGTTGAAGAGACACTTGCGGGTTATCTCTCGCCTGGCTTTGCATCATCATTAAAAATACCCACTCTCCCCACAAAGCCGTGCAGGACCGTGCAGATGTTAAAGGCATACCAGCATCTGCTGAAGGACCTGAGTGCGGGCACCATGGTCGACAAGGAGGCCCTCTCCGAGCTTCATCAAGCCACGGACCTGTCTCTCCGCGCGACCGAGCAAACGGCCCGTGCCATTTGCCGGTCTATGTCTGCTATAGTCAGCATGGAGAGACACTAATGGCTCAACCTGTCAGGCATCAAAGACAAGGACAAAGTTTTCGTTCTCGATGCCCTGGTTTCGCCTTCTGGCTTATTTGGTGATGCTATGAATGTAGTTATCACCAGGATCCAGGAGGCGAAAAATCACGAGGAAGCCTTCTAGCAATTCCTTCCTCGCCGCATTCAGGGGGAGGGGCTGTCGGCAACCCAGCCCGCCCGGTCCTTATAGAATTGAGGCTCTTGGTCAAAGGGGCCATAGAACATGTTATTACAGCATATACTTCCTGGTTCCCAAGAAGGGTGGGGGATTGCATGCGATCTTGGATCTTCGAGACTTGAATCGCTCAGTCAGGGCGTTCAAGTTCAAGATGCTAACTATCAAGACGGTCGTGTCCCAAATCCAACATCACAATTGGTTGGTCACGATCTATCTCATGGACGCATACTTTCATATAGAAATTCTGCCACAGCACAGGAAGTTCTTGAGGTTCGCTTTTGGGGGTGAAGCCTTCCAAAATCGGGTTCTTCCATTCGGCCTAACTCTATCACCCCGCATATTCACGAAATGCATGGATGCAGCACTGGCTCCTTTGCGACTCCAGGGCATCCGCATTCTGAAATACATAGACGACTGGCTAATACTAGCACAGTCTCAAGAACTGGTAGTTCAGCACAGGGATATCGTCTTAGCTCATCTGGTTTCTCTGGGTCTGAGACTCAACGTCAAAAAAAGTGTTCTCTCTCCCACACAGGGAATTACCTATCTGGATGTTGTATGGAATTCGATCATAATGTGGGCACAATTGTCTCCCGCTCGAATCGTGTCCATTCAGAACACCCTGAGCAAAGTTAGGCTAGGCCAAGGTTGCACTGTTCGTCAGTATCGACGAATACTAGGTCTCATGGCATCTGTATCCTCTGTGATCCCTTTGGGCCTTCTGCACATGAGACAGTTTCAGTTGTGGCTAAAAGCCAAGGGATTTTACCCAAGGGCCAGTCCCCTTAGGCTAATAAGGGTTACGCGCCGTGAGCTTCGTATACTTTCTATGTGGTTCATACCCCGGATCCTTACTTTGGGTCCCACTCTAGGTGCGTCTTGCCGTCAGACGCCTCCCTGACGGGCTGGGGAATGGTCGTCCAGCTCAAGGGGAATGGGAGGGTCATCAGCTCAATTGGCACATCAACTGCCTCGAGTTGATGGCTGTATTTCTGGCCCTGAAATACTTCCTCAAGCATTTGAGAGACTTCCATGTCCTGGTGCGGGTGGACAACACAGCAGCTGTCTCTTACATAAATCATCAAGGAGGTCTACGTTCACGCCAGCTGAACATTCTTGCACGTCAGATTCTCCTTTGGGCCCAGTTGGCATTTTATTAGGATCATCCATTTCCAAGCACTGCTCTTTGGTCATGAATGTAATGTCCTTTTGGGCTTGTCTCCCTTTATTTAGCCTTTTTAAATTGTTTAATCAGCATCGTGTACATGTTATATTCCACTGTATGTAATTAAATTTGTATGTAATGTAAAGATGCTTGAAAATAAAATAGACATGTGCTATATTAATACAGCTATAATTATAGAGTTTATTATAAAAAAATAACAACCGCAACACTGAATATAAGTTAAGTGCCTTGCTCAAGGACACAATGGTGGTGACCGTGGGGATCGAACCAGCAAACTTCTGATTAACAGTTATGTGCTTTAGCCCACTACACCACCACCGTTTATGTTTAGATTGTTTTGTTTAATAAAATTATTTTATTTTCACTCATTCCTGAGTTTGGGTACTCCTTCCTGCAAGCACTCCTGACAGAACGATTTGACCACTAATGGATCCAGCAGGTATCAGGTGTTTTTTATTTCTTATTCTCACAATATGACACTTGCAATATAAATGAATGGGGCCAGTCCATAAATATTAAAATCCTCTCACTGTTATAAATTATAGCCCCAAGACATAAACATTCATTTAAAATCTCTGTTCTCCATGATTTTAGTGTAATAATATCACTTATAGGATTACAGTTTACAAGCACTGTGTTGTTAAGGCAACAAAGTTGTAACATTGGATATAACTGTACACAGGCGAGGTTCGTAAGTGGTTTTATTACACTGATATTATGTTAACACGTATAATGTTTAGGTCTTATGGCTAAGCTTTTGAAATAGTGTGTATTTTAGCATTTATGGATTGGCCCCGTTCACTTCCATTGTAAGTGTCACACTGTAACCAAGTTTTTTTTTAAATAAACAAGGGATGAGTGAAAATTATTTTCTTTGTTAATCAACATGATGATACAGATGCTATCAATAGACTTTTTCACACTCTGGGTTTTGGAGCACGTGAGTAAAAACTTTTTTTAAAAACTAATTCCATGGTAATATAACACAAAGCATAATGTTATTAATTTACACTTAATATTTTAAAAAATTATAATTTATAAATAATTGTGAGATTATGCTGATAAATAAGGTGGAAACCTGTCATCACAGTCTGTGAAAAAGGTCTATCGAGCTTAACTTGGATTGAAACCAGGACATTCCTTTAATGGTTCTTGAAAATCTGCATTCTTCCACTTATGGACAAAACAAAAATACTATTGCTGCATTCCAAACAACTCAGAACTCAGATTTTTCCCTACTCCTACTTGAAAATAATGACTGGAATGCTGCTCGATGTCTGATATCACCTGTGAAGTCAGGTGAGGATCGATCAACTAAAACTTCAGTGAGAAGTGTCATTTTATGTAATTTTCAAGATGGCAGTGATCAACGAGCTACCAGTGAGTACAATGTGGAGTTGGGTTTTGTGAAAAGTAAAAAAAACGTTATTGTCACAGTACGAAATGAGTAAACATTCAATATACAATTAATATACAAGAGAATATTTCGAAGAATTGTTAGTGGATCAGTCAATGTCTACTGTACGTTCTCACCTATTTTGCTTGTGAAATAGCCACTAGATAGCAGGCTAGCATTTAAAAGACTGTGCATTTGACATGTGTACTTGTGACTGTGACGTGTGATTGACAGGAATGCATTGAAGTTGGAAGAGGGAAATTGAAACTTTGGTATTGCCACCTCCATCTTCATCTTGAATAAAGCATATGTACTAAAATACTCTGACTGTGTTTCCTGTATCACTATTAAATAATTAAATCTAAACTAAGCAAGTGAAATTATATTTTAGTTTGCAATATGAATTGAATATGAGGAGGCATATATATATATATATATATATATATATATATATATATATATATAGCTACATGATATAAACATTATACTGTTTGTGTAACACTGCGCTGACAATGACAACGATGAAGAGACAATTATTATTATGTGAAGATGAACCCAACTGCAGTTTTATTTACACTGCAAACCAAAAACCCTGACTATACATGTGAACATAAACTTGACTTGACACATAAACTAGTCTTGACTATAAACATGACAAGACATGACTTGAATTGAACTACATAACAATAACAATACATGACCATCTACAATGGAAATACAAGACTAATAACAAAGTAATCAAACAATGAACCAATGAAAACAAGACACATGAACAGGGGAAACGTCTCGGGTTACATGTGTAACCCTTGTTCCCTGAAAAAAGCGGAACGAGATGCTGCGCTGCTAAGCGTTATGGGGAACAATCCTAGTTGTGACCGAGCTGAAATAATGTGTGTAACACCTCAATGAACATTGACCGGAATTTATAGCCTCGGCTTATGTAATCATTAGATGCACCTGCGGCCAGGCTATAAATGGATGTGTCACCAGGTGTCGTCAGATACTTATTTTTGAAGAGCAGTCCTGGGATGTCCCAGTGCGACAAAGAAGCGCAGGATCTCGTTCCACTTTTTTCAGGGAACAAGAGTTACACATGTAACCCGAGACGTTCCCTTTACAAAAAGCTTCACTATGATGCTGCGCTGCTAAGCGCTATGAGGAACGCAATACCCATGCCGCCGCACTGGGGCCTGTCCGTACCCCTACGGTTGTGCAGTGTACTCACAGAAACGCGAGAGGTCTCAGACATGAGCTTGAGATGTCGACTCAAGGGCATAAGAGCCCGGAGTAGCATAAACATCTAAACCATTAAATTTGATGAATGTGTGTGGAGAGGACCAGCCGGCCACATCACAAACTTGTTCAGGCATGAGCTGAGATGTCGACTCAAGGGCATAAGAGCCTGCAGTGCAGAACATCCAAACTATAAAAGTCCAATGAATGTGTGCGGAGAGAACCCTATCGCAACACAAACTGCAGAGGGAGACCTCTAGCCAAGGTTTTAGAGGAGGAGAGCCCTCTGGTAGAGTGCGCCCTAAAACCTACTGGCGAAGCTTGACCGTGCACCTCGTAGGCCCGGGCAATAATGAGGATGCCTCTTTGAGGGCACCCCGCCCACCAAGCTGTGGCAAACCACAGTGGCCACATAGAACCTGGCAGTGGTGAGGCAAGTGCCCGCTGACAGTTCTTTCTACAGAAAATCCAGAACTGAAGCAAACTGGCAGTTAGCTGGTTCTGTAATATGAACTTTAGTAGAAGGAAACACATGCAGGCGCATTTGTGCTATGTATGCGTTACTACGTTCGGGGGGGGGTTGCTGGGCAACTCGGGGAGAAGTAGAAAACAACTCCCGGGAGCAGAGAAACCGGGGAAAGAAACTCATACAGACGCATTCTGGGTCATGTATGTGTCTTAACGTCCAGACCCAAGGGGGCTGGGTGATTTCAGGGAGAAGTAGAGGAGACATTGCGCTATTCATAGAGGAGAAGAGGTCCACTTCTGCCCTAAGATCTCACCCAAACTTGTTCCAAGTCGAAAAAGCCCTGCATTTAAAAAGGTCTCGATAACCTCAGGAGAAAGCCCTGTGTCCCTCAGTTGGTACCCTTAGGGGCCAAACATGAAAGATTCCACAATTCAGGGCAGGGATTAAATATTGCCCTGTGCCTGAGATAGAAGATCCTTCCTCTTCAGGATCGCACAAGGCGAGCCGTCGAGGGAAGAAATTCGCTCCAAGAACCAAGCCCTGTTTGGCCAGCGCAGTGCTATCAGTAAGAGGCAAAAACCCTTGCTGGCGAACTCTGGGCAACTACTACCTTAGGGTGGAGTTCTTAACTCCCCCATTGGTATTTTCTGTCTGGACAGTAAATCTGCTCCCACATAAGGGCATCCAGGGATATAACTGACCTGAGTGACAGGAGCTTGCCCTGGGCCCTAAGGATAATCTGACGCATCAGAAATACAGCTGACAAGAACGTGGGTCTCCTTGATGATTTATGTAAAAGGCTACCGCTGTATTGTCC
This sequence comes from Xyrauchen texanus, assembly GCF_025860055.1. NCBI lineage: Eukaryota > Metazoa > Chordata > Actinopteri > Cypriniformes > Catostomidae > Xyrauchen > Xyrauchen texanus. Next base: position 7,035,783 of record NC_068318.1, on the reverse strand, counting down.
ACACGCACCAAGACATGGCAGCCTCAGGAGGTGGTATTTCAGGGCCAGAAATACATCCGTCAACCCGAGACAGTGACTGACAACCGAGCTGACGACCCTCTTATCCCCTTAAGCTGGACAACCACTTAAGGCTGCAATCCCGCCCGTCAGGGAGGCGTCTGTCATTAGCAGCCTGCGACAACAAGACGCACCTAGAGTGGGATCCAAGGCAGAAAACCAGGTTCTGAACCACATAGAAAGCAAACGAAGCCTGAGGCGCATAACCCTTATTAGCCTAGGGATTTTGGCCCTCGGAAGATATCCCCTGGATTTGGGCCACAACAAAAACGGTCTCATGAGTAGAAGGTCCAGAGGGATCACCGTGGACGTGATCGCCCTGAGACCTGGAAATCATTGATACTGATAACAGTGCAACCTTGACCTAGCCTGACTTTGCTCAGGGGGATCTGAATGGACTCAATCCTAGCGGGAGACAGTTGTGCCCGCATTGTGATTTTCTTGGCGTTGAGCCTCAACCCCAGAGAAAAAGATGAGCTAAGACGATGTCCCTGTGCTGAACTGCCAGTTCCTGGAACTGCGCAAGGATCAGCCAGTTGTCTACATAATTCAGAATGCAGATGCCCCGGAGTCGCAAGGAGCCAGCGCTACATCATGCATTGTGAATGTGCGGGTAAAAAGGGCTAGGCCGAGTGAAAGAACCTGACACTGGAAGACTTCGCCCCCGGAAGCGAACCTCAGGAACTTTCCATGTTGTGGCAGAACTTCTAAATGAAGTATAGAAGTGCGTCATACGATCGATGGTGACCAGCCAAACAAGTTGTAGGGCTTGAGACACGACCGTCTTGACAGGCATCTTCTTGGACTTGAACACCCACGGGCAGTTCAAGCTTTAAGATCTAAGCCAGACGCCACCCCTCACCCTCCATGGGAAACGGGAAGTATTTAGTGTAATAACCTAACTCTCTCTCTGGAAGGGGAACACATACCATGGCCCCTTTAACCAGGATATTGAGTTTTTATTTTTTTACATAAAAAAGAAATCCGGTTTACGGTAGTGAGAACACGCCGTTGAAAAGCGGCGAGTGAATTAAATTCGGACGCCCTTATAAGACCCACAGAAAAGATTATATCTGGCGGAAGTTTCCACGCTGCCAGGATCTCTGAGATGGGTATTATATTTTAACACTTCCTGTTGAGGGGTTGTCGAGTGTTTCGCGTCCTGAATAAAATGCAGGAATAGCGAAAACACCCAATTTTGACGGAAGCCTCTGCAACCCGAAACACCAAGAGGTGGTGGGAATGGAGGGGCTTCGAGGGGGTACTGGGAGGGGTGAAGTGAATCACACGCCCCGTCCCGAGGGGAGCTACCCCCAATCTAGGCGCAAGACCGTCAGGGTTTTCTCTTACTAGAAATTATAAAAACGCTTTGCTTTTGAGCCTCCCTTCAGACAGGACCGAGGCGGGTCTGAGGCTTGCTCGTCACTCAGGTCATCCAGGAGGTCAGCCTGGTATGCCTGTAAAACAGCATAGTGTGCAGAGCAGCACCAGCATGACCTGCTGCTTGATAAGCCCTTCCCAGTAAAGTGGAGGTTGTCCTACAAGGCTTTGAGGGGAGAGAGGGCTTCTTAAATGACGATGCCGAGCCCAGCGAGAGATAGCCCACAAGCGTCTCTCCGACCGGCGGCATCACTGAATACCCCCGTGCCTCAGCACCCACGATAGTCGAATATAATGACGTCGAGGGTATGTGAACACGGGAAGAAAATACATATATATACATATATATATATATATATTTTTTTTTTTTTTTTTTAGGGGTTCCTCCATGAGCAAAAAAGCTCTTCATGGAGTTTATCAAAGAAGGGAAGGGACTCATGAGGCGTTCCCTTTCTTAGATTGGAAGATAAAATCTATCCCCTAATTTGGAGGGTTTGGGGGTCTCTTTCGCGTGGCCAGTCCAATCTGGCAACCGCACGAGTAACAACATCGAGCAATTCCTCCGTAGATTTTTTATCGCGGACGGAAAGCTCGGAGGCGGGAAGAGAATTGCGATCCTCCTCATGATCCGAAGAAGCATCGGAGCGCGCTTCGAGATCATGTGAAGGACCAGCTGGATTTGGGGAGAGAGCGAAAGAAAGGGATCAACCCGTCTCTTGCTCCTCAACCAAATCCATGCAAGAGCCCCACGAACAATCTTTTTTTTTTTTTCGTGAGTGCTGACTCCCGGAAGCAAGCGAGGCGAGCGCGAAGCACTTTGCCTGTTAAAGCAAATTGCAGTGCTCGCACCCGCCCTGCTGCAACGCGAGAGCAGCGTGCTCTTCCCCCAAACAAACTGATGCGTGTCCTCTTCAGCTATAGAGCAAGAACAGGGGAACAAGCATCGTTTGCGGCTTTCAGTCATTCTCTTTTTTTTTTTTTTTTTTTTTTATATATATATATATATCATATTTTCTAAACAGAAGAGAAAAGAGAAAGATGTTCACTGCACACTGCCTAACCATTTCTAACTCCTAACAGAGGAAAGAAAGTTTTGACAGGGTTTGTAAAACACACAGAAACAGAATCGCTCTGAAAAAAGAGTTTCTGACGACACCTGGTGACGTATCCATTTATAGCCTGGCCACAGGTGCATCTAATGATTACATCAGCCGAGGCTATAAATTCCGGTCAATGTTCATTGACGTGTTACACACATTATTTCAGCTCGGTCACAACTAGGATTGTTCCCTATAGCGCTTAGCAACGCAGCATCATAGTGAAGCTTTTTGTAAAGGGAACACATGACAAGATCAAATGAGGGAACAGGAAATCACATGACCAGGAACTAAACTTGAAAATAATCGAACATGAAAAAACACATAAACATGACAGTAAGTATTAACATATTAAAATGACTTGCTGCAAATTAGGCACAGATCATTTTCACATGCAATTGAGCGAACATTTGATGTGAATTACGAGCTCATTGTAATGTGAATATAACAAGCTGCAAATTTGCAGTGAGTTTGAGGCTTATTTAGATTTTTTGTTAGGGTTTACCAGTGTTACACCATTTACCAGATTAAAATGTTTTCAGCATTACATCATCATACAATATTGGATGTAACTTAAAACAGATAAGGTTAGTATGTTAGTAAGTCATTTTAACACATATAATGCTTATGTCTTGTGGCTATACTTTCAAAACAGTATTTTTAATGTTTATGGACTGACCTCATTCACTTCCATTGTAAGTACCTTACTATAAACACAATTTAGTTTTTTTTTTTTTTTATAAACCAGGGATGAGTTTAAATTTACTAAACAACATTTTTCCATAAATCCTGTCAATTAAGCGTAACTTAATCCAGAACATTCCTTTAAAAGGCACACATTTACATTTAGCAGACGCTTTTATCCAAAGTGACTTACAATGCACTTTTTACAGGGACAATCCCACCAGAGCAACCTGGAATTAAGTGTCTTGCTCAAGGACACAATGTTGGTGGCTGTGGGGATCGAACCAGTGACGGTCTGATTACCAGTTATATGCTTTAGTCCACTACACCACCACCACTCCATGTACACCTCCATTGTATGTAAAAAGAGCAGCCAGGTCCTTCTGCAAAACTCCTTTTGTCTTACAAAGAAGAAAGAATTTTTAAGTAAATTATGACATAAGTTATCATTTCTGGGTAAGGTGTCCTTTAAATTCTCCATAAATTATCATCTTTCCTCATAATACCATGGCACAAAACAATACCTGCAACACATAGCTGAACATTTCTCATGAAATAATATCCCTCAAAATTAAGGATTTAGGGAGATATTGCTATATTATTGTGTAAGTTATTAAATGGATGAATAGTTTCATTTACAATCTGCCAACAGACTTAATGAAACTTCCTTTTCTAATAAGGAATTTCTGAGTTTTAGAAGTAAGTTTTATACTTTTGAGGGGTTGTCTCAAATCTGTCTACCTGTACATCAACATTTCTTTTCTATTCAAGTATTGGCTTTCTATTTGTTTAACTGCAGCATAAAGTTATATTTGTAAGGATTTGGTAGTCGACATTCCCAGAGCAGGTTGATGAAAACCAAACATCATGAATTATATTAAACAGACATGTCAAACTGATTTATTCTGCATTTGGCACCAGCACCTAATTAAACCATAAAATCTCTGCTATGTTTTATTAAGTAGTCACAGTAAAGCGATGCAGCAGGCCTGCCGCTGCTGCCCAGCTATGTATGCATGTATATACTCCGATCAGCCACAACATTAACCTAATATTGTGTAGGTCCCCCTCGAGCCACCAAAAGAGCACCAACCCACATCTCAGAATAGCATTTTGAGATGTTATTCTTCTCACCACAATTGCACAGAGCAGTTATCTGAGTTACCGTCTGGCCATTCTCTGACCTCTTTCATCAACAAGGCATTTCCATACACAGAACCAGTGTTGGGTAAGTTAATTTCAAAAATGTCCACTACTGATTATTAATAAGTTTTGGTAAATTTTAACTAGATTACTTTACTAATGACTTCATATGGAAAGTGTTGGGGTTCGTTTAGCGGGTTAGGTTATTAGCAATAATGAATCAATATCAAAGATAATTATTAATTATTAAAATCAATAGAACATTTATTAGAATCAACATTAGCTTTTTAATCCCTCAAATAAACAATCATCAAAGATAACTATCAATTTTAAAAATCAATAGAATTTTAATTAGGATTAATATTGGGGTCATGTCACACCATGCGAGAAGCAGACGTGTGAGCGGCTAGCTCTGTGCACTTTTGTTTTTATTTTCATGTTATAACCGGTGAGATTCGATACACCCAGTTACATATTTGCTCTTTGAGGTAAACATGGCAATTAAGTCAAAATCCTCAGAATCTGGAGACATTAAAAGACACTTACGTGATCAAGATGAGGCCACTGGTGGCCCTGCGAGCCGGGGACTCGATTTGGGAAGCACGTCAGGAGAAGAAATCCAGTGTCAACTGTCCAACATCTCAGTGATGCTGGCGAAGGTTGTTGCTGACTTGGAGGATCTCGCTGTAATACGTCGATCGATTACAGCAATGGAAACAAAATTCTCTGAGTTGGTCACAAGTGTGGCAGATGTTGAGAAACAAATCAATTATCTGGAGTCATTGGAAAGGGAATTATCAGCTAATCCGCTTGCTTCCAAAACTGACTTGGAATACATTTTGGAAAAACTGGAAAATAGGAACCGAAGGAACAATATACAGATTGTTGGAATTCCTGAGCATGAAGAGGGCAGAGATATGGTGAATTTCCTGGATAAGCTCTTCCCGTGTCTGTTCAACATAACAGGCCATAAGCTGAAAATCTATGGAAGAATTAATTGGACTTTAATATTTGTAACCCACAGAAGACAATCTACAAATGTGTACAATGATGCGCAAATATTTCACTATCTGCAAATGTGTATATTTACATTTGTGATACGTAAAATCATATCCACAAAAATACAGGGTGATGTGTACAACACAAAACTGTTTTTACACATTTGCAGATTACTTCCTGTGAATTTGTGGGTCATGTTACATTTGTAAGTTCCTTTTTACACATTTGTGGAATTTTGTCCAATGTGTACTGCGGAGATCTGTAAATAAACATATACACAAATATCTCACGATTTGCAAATACACACAATTAAATCTGTACAAATATCTTTTTATTTCACATACAAATTGTGATTTACGCATTTGTGGATCCATTTCTACACACAAAACTGTTTTTACACATTTGCAAATTACTTCCTGTGAATTTGTGGGTCACGTTACATTTGTAAGTTCCTTTTTACACATTTGTGGAATTTTGTCCAATGTGTACTGCAGAGATCTGTAAATAAACATATACACAAATATCTCACAACCTAAAACATGTATTTTTACATTTGTGTTGTGTAAAATCATATTCACAAAAATAATGTGTGATTTGTAAATACACACAATTTAATCTGTACAAATATCTTTTTATTTCACATACAAAGTGTGATTTACGCTTTTGTGGATCCATTTCTACACACAAAACTTTTTTTACGCATTTGTGGATTGCTTCCGGGCAATTTGCAGGTCACATGACATTTGCAACTCCTTTTTACACATTTGTGGATTTTTGTCCACTCTGTCCCGCTGCAATCTGCAAAAACACATTTGTAAGGCGTACGTGTGAGAGCAGTTAATTAGCCACACCAGCAGGTGGCGGTGCAAGCACACACAGTCTATGACACACACATAGAACCTGAAAGAGCATCATGAGTGTCATACTATGAGCAGCATGGCATACCATGGCGTCAGGAAATCGAAAGCAAACTGTAGCAAACCCGCAGCAAACCGTAAGTAACAGGTTTTCGTGATCAATCAAAATAATGATAATAACTGTAAGTTGAGGAAACAGTATGTAATGTAACGTTAATTGGGTTGATGCAGTGTCCAGCTTAGTTCAGCTAAAATCTTAACGATCTGACTTGCTAGCTTAAAATTAACGTTAATGTTACGTTCTTCTTGTTTAAGCTAACGTTACGTTACTAGCCACCCAGGGCCAAATGTCTGATGGTATCTCTTGGAATGGCCTATCTTGACTTATTGCATCATGTACTGTTAGTTCTGGGCATTTGTGTTAATATTTCCATCTAGGGAACCAAAGTAAGTTAATCCCACGTGTCTGTTGTCTCAGTACTTTTTGTCTAGACAGCTAAAGTGGCTGGTAATGTTAACGTTACTCGGAAAAGGTTATGGACAGGCATAATGTTACGTCTTGCCCACCAAAATTAAACAATGCATTTCATAACGTTACACCTTTAGGTGTCAATTTAACCTCACTGTACACTATAGGTTGATTTTGAAACCACTGGACGTCTAGCTCTAGCACTGTAATTGTAACTAACCGTTAACGGCTTTTCAAAAACGCTTTGCCCTCTAGTCAAACTTCATGACGGTGCTCTCTATGGCAAACTCTGTTTCCCTACACGGATTATTTTGAAATAACGAACATAATAAATATCCAAAACACCATAAAGTATAAGTTTTGAAAACCTTGGAAACTACAACTATCTTTACTCTTTGCTTTAAGTGTATGTATAACCAGAGACAGTTTATAAAGGACTGTGGTATAACTTAATATTATGTTATATTTAACTTTTCAATATGCTATACTATGTAGACATACGTTGTATTATGTAGATCTACTTATTTTTGATCTTCAGTATTTTATTTATTTTGCTGCTGTTAGTTATGCTGATGTTTTAACGTCCACATGAACATCCACATAAAATCTGACAGTTATCTAGAAAAAACTCAATCAAATAATCATAAAGTAGAATTTGTCAAAATATTTGTATTCACTTTTATATTTGTATCACTGCATCAAAGCCCGCCAAAATGGGCGTGACTTGAGTGCATATAAGCGTAGTTCGTAGGCTGGAACCCTGGTTTTCATTGACTGAAGCGAAAAGTCAGCTGCGTGGCGCTGAAGCACGCCGGCTCACGCAATACTCGTTCCCTCATCTAGAGAGAACCGAGGTTACGTTAGGTAACCGATACGTTCTCTTCACGAGAGGTTCTCTCGTATTGCGTAAGCTAGCTTACGCTCACGGGAACCCATTGTCAGCGCCGTCGCGTCAAGCATCCACTGTATGAGCCCCAGGGAATTAAGGGGGACCCGGGGAGCCCTTATGAGTGGGGAAATAATATTTGGCCGGCAAGAATGCGGGTCATTGATTGTGTAATACATAAGCACATAGTGGGAAGGGAACGACAGAGCGGCAGTGACGGTCTGTGTGGAATGTGTCCCATCAGTGCAGCTCACCAGGGGAGCTGTAGCGTATTAAACCGCTAGTAGTTTTGCCTGCAGAGCGGGCACTTCCATATTGTAAAATCTGACAAAGGTGGAGGGGAAGTCCATCCCGCTGCCACACATATGTTCGTGAATGGAAATCCCACTGGACCATGCCCACGAGGATGCCATGCCTCTAGTGGAGTGAGCCCTAATGCCCAACGGGCATGGCAGGTCTTTTGACGCGTATGCAGCAGCAATAGCGTCCACTATCCATCTAGATAGTGTCTGTTTCGAGGCGGCGAGACCTTTGGTGCACCCTCCGAACGAAACGAAAAGCTGCTCAGAGCGTCTGAAAGTGGCGGAGCGCGCAGTATACAATCTCAGTGCTCTGACCGGGCAAAGGAGATTGGCGTCGCGTTCGCTATCAGGTGCTGGCAGCGCCGATAGGGAAATGACCTGTGCTCTGAAAGGAGTACCGATCACCTTGGGAACATAGCCGTGTCTAGGCTTTAAAATGACCTTGGAGTCACTTGGTCCAAACTCAAGACACGCAGCGCTGACAGACAGTGCGTGAAGGTCTCCCACACGTTTGACTGATGACAGGGCAGTCAGAAAAACGGTTTTGAGTGAAAGGTATTTCAAATCCACGGATTGAAGTGGTTCGAAAGGGGGCTTTCATAGTTTCGAGAACTATAGAAAGATCCCAGATAGGAACCGATGGGGGGCGCGGGGGTTCATCCTTCTAGCTCCCCTGAGGAAGCGGATGACCAGCTCGCTTTTACCCCATGACTGGCCGTGCAGGGTTCAGCGAACGCCGCAACGGCCGCCACATACACTTTGAGCGTGGATGGGGATCTGCCCTTATCCAGCAGCTCTTGTAGAAATACGAGCAGCGACGACACCCCACATGTCCGCGGGTCCAGGTCTCTGTCGGTGCACCATTTTGAGAACACAGACCATTTTGACGCATAGAGTCTTCTCGTGGAAGGGGCTCTAGCGTGTATGATGGTGTTTATTACTCCTTCTGGCAGAGCGACGGGTAGTCGTTGATCACCCACGCATGCAGCGCCCAGCGCTCTGGGTGGGGATGCCAGATTGTGCCGCGAGCTTGAGAGAGGAGATCTGCTCTCACTGGGATGGGCCACGGCGCTGTCAGTGACAGCTGCGTAAGCTCCGGGAACCATGTCTGATTCTCCCAACGCGGGGCTATGAGGAGCACCGAGTGACGCGTTTCCTGATCCTCTGCATTACCTGTGGCAATAGCGAGACGGGAGGGAAGGCGTAAGCGGGCGTCTGGGCCAGTCCTGGGCCAGCGCGTCCTCGCTTTCGAGAAAAATATTGGGCAGTGAGAGTTCTCTTTGGACGCAAAGAGGTCTATCTCTGCTCTGCCGAATAGGTGCCATAACGTCTGGACTGTTTGAGCGTGCAGGGACCATTCCCCTGGGGGAATATTGTCTCTGGACAGTCTGTCCGGGCCGTCGTTCAGGTGGCCTGGCACGTGTGTCGCCCTCAGCGAGCGCTGGTGGCACTGGGACCAACTCAGTATGCGTTTCGTCAGATGGAATAGGTTCCTGGATCTGACACCACCCTGACGGTTTAGGTAGGATACCACAGATCTGTTGTCCGAACGGACCAGGACGTGGTGACCCTGAATGACCGGGAGAAAGCGCACGAGCGCGTACTCGACAGCTATCAATTCCAGACAATTTGTGACCGATCACGGAAAGTAGGGACACAAGTCGGTTTTGGGGCATTTTGAGTTATTCACAGATTCTGAAAGTGTAGTCTCCAAGCTTTCCAACGATTTGTAACACATGGAAATCTGACAATATTTGGAGAAGTTGTGGCCATTTGAAGGTAGGCACTCAAAAAAGCTAAAAGGGGAGAAAACGGCCTCAAAAGATTGTGCAGTTCTCACCTCTCTCTGCTGCTGGGAGTGACAATAGGGCTCATTTACATCTCATTTAGATAAGCCATACCCCTGTAAAGCTCCCCTGTAAACATGGACTAAACATGAGATAACGTGTAACGTGTTCTTAGAATGAACAAAAAGCGACAAACTTTGATGTTTATGGAAACTCACCCCATAAGAAACAGAAAAGTATTCTTGCAGATCTCGCTGCCTCCAATGAAATAAGTCGCTCGGGCACACTTTCTCTTTGTCGGGGTCTTTGTGGATGTAACCATCTCCGAAGTTTGCACTGTGCGCCTGTTTGCCTCTAAATGTCCAATAATTCGCATGACGCCAGTCCGATACATTCTTCCTCGCCTTCATCTTCGCTCAGTTGTAGATTAGGGATATTATTCAGTCTTATCATGCCACTTTCATCGCCGCTCAGATCGCCTTTCAGAATCAGTGAACGCTTGTTCATAAGCATCCGGCTTGTCGAAGAAGTACTTCAAAACATTTTCGTTGTAACGCCACGGTTCAGCTCGCTCTGCGACATTCTTTGCGGCGCCCATCTTCATTGAATTTTGATATCAGATAGAGCCGGCTAGAGCGCTGCATAATAAGTAGCCACGCTGTTAGGGGCGGGGGCAAAAGCCGGCGGCTATTCAGTACGGAAATACACACAGACAATGACACGCCCCTACTGCATGCTAGAATCTCCAAAAACAAGTCGATTTCAACCTCAAAATGTACGCTTTTAAATATACCAATACTGTTATCTCAAACATGGAGAGGCTTCTTCATGATCTCAACTAACAGATTCTGCAAAAAAGCGGAAATCACCAATTTTGGAAAAAAACACTTGTTTCTCATTTTGCTCACAAGTTGTGCTGCCGACTTGTGTCACTGGTTTCCGTGACGGGTCACATTTATGTGAAGGAGCTTTTCCTGAACTGACCATAGGCCGAAAACCGGAGAGCCATCGCAGACCGCGCCCCAACCCGTGTTGGACGCGTCTGTCGAGATGACTTTTCGGCGAGATACAGCTCCCATTGTCACTCCCCGCTGATACCATTCGGCCACTGTCCAGGGCTGCAGAGCTGAAATACAGGTCTGAGTCACCTTGATGGGCTGGCGGCCTGTGGCCCAAGCCCGGCGAGACGCGCGGTGTTTAGCCAATGCTGAAGCGGCGCATGTGCAGTAAACCCAGCTGAAGTACTGCTGCGGCTGAGGCCATGTAACCTAGCACTCTCTGGAATTTCTTCAGAGGCGTGAGGCTGTTCATCTGAAAAGATGCGGCTAGTCGCTGAACACGGCGCGCACGCTGTGTAGATAAGCGAGCCGTCATTGCCACGGAGTCTAGTTCTATTCCAAGGAAGGAAATTGTCTGACTGGGCTGTAGTGAGCTCTTGGTCCAATTGACTGCAAGACCCAAACTGTTCAGATGGCTGAGGAGAACTGCTCTGTGAGACAGAAGCTCCATATGTGACTGTGCCATAATCAGCCAGTCGTCCAAATAGTTCAAAATTCGCAAACCCTGACTCCGCAGGGGTGCGAGCGCCGCATCCATGCACTTCGTGAAAGTATGGGGTGCTAAGGATAGGCCGAACGGAAGGACGGTATATTGATAAACCTGGCCGTCGAAGGCAAATCTCAAGAATGGCCTGTGACGGGGATTTATCTGAATCTGAAAGTATGCATCTTTCAGATCGAGAGAAATAAACCAGTCCCCCTGGCGCACATGCGCGAGGAGTTTCCTGATTGTAAGCATTTTGAACGGTCTTTTTGTAAGCACCTTGTTCAAAACCCTGAGATCTAATATGGGTCTGAGGCCGCCGTCTTTCTTGGGAACAAGAAAATAACGGCTGTAAAGCCCCGACTCGCTCAGAGAGGGTGGCACTTTCTCTATGGCCCTTTTGCACAGAAGGCTTGCTATTTCTGAACGAAGCATGCACGCTGCTTCCGTGTTCACAGTGGTTTCGAGCCGCGCTCTGAAGCGAGGAGGGCGGCGATCGAACTGTAGCAAATAGCCCTGTTGTATTGTGCTTAACACCCACTTGGATATCCCTGGAATAGCTTCCCACGCTTTGAAGCGTAACGCTAGAGGGTGAATGGCCAATTCGCTCTGATTGCCGCACACAGAGCGCTGAACAAAATGTGTGAGCGCGTTTAGTGTGTTTATGCATGATTGCTCGCAGACAGCATGAACAGGCTGTTTTGTGAGTGACTTCCCGATTGGAATGAATGGGGAAAGAGTCACATCTGTTACGTGATGCGCAAGCATAGTCATGGGCACGGGACTTACACACAGAGGAATGTTTGATGGCCGTGTAACAGAGCGGGCAGAGAATGGGCGCGCGCATGTATTCGTGGGCGCATTTATTGACTCTAGCGCTCGAGCGGTTCGTAACCGCTTTATGTGAGCGTGCTCTGGTGGGGACACGAGACATGCAGTGCTTGTGTGTAGAGGTGAACACTGGATTGTGGGCACATTTTCTACACATAGGGCTGGTCGTGTGACATAGAGCGGCCAGAGAATGGGCGCGCGCACGCATTTGTGGGCGCCTTCATTGACTCTGACGCTCGAGCGGTTCGTAACCGCTTTATGAGAGCGTGCTCTGATAGGGGCACAGGATGTGTTATGCTTGTGTGTAGGGGTGAACACTGGGTTGTGGGCACATTTTCTACACATAAGACATGTTTGCTCTTTACAAGATTTATTTGGGTCGCCGTGAAAATGGCGTTTGAGTGCAGGCAAGCGGGCAGTGTCACCGGCTTGTTGGCTGCTAAATTCACCACTGCAGTAGCCTTAGAGAAGGGGACTGACAGGGGGGCGAAGCTTTGACGGTGGTCCGGCCGCGGCGGGACTGAGCCGTCTTTGTTCAACACAGTTAGGAAGACTTCGGCTGCTCGGGTTTCAGCGTTACCTTAGATCGAGGCCCGCGGGGGGGCGGCGGTCTGCGGCGGCTGTCTGAGCGCGATCGAGGGCGGCCGCCCTGTCGACGCTGAGAAGTCTGAGTTTGTTGAACTGGGCGCTGTGAAGAGGCTCGTGCAGGAGGCTGATCACGTGAGCGGCCTGCAGAGGAGCTAGCGCGACGCGGCAGGAAGAGGTTCATGGCTTGGGTGGCTTTCTGGACTTCTGAGAAGCGGTCAACAATGCCACTCACCGCAGAGCCGAAGAGACCGGTCGGAGAGAGCGGTGCGTTGAGGAACGTGGAGCGCTCTGCTTCTCCCATGTCGGCTAGTGTTAGCCACAAGTGTCTCTCGGTCACAGTCAGTGAGGCCATGCACTTCCCTAGAGCTTGGGCTGCAGCTTTGGTAGCGCGAAGGGCGAGGTCTGTCGCGCTTCGTAGATCAGCAACAGCCTCTGGGTGCCTGCCTTTCTCATCCCACTCCCGAAGAAGGTCTGCTTGTAGGATCTGTAAAACGGCCATTGAGTGCAGAGCAGATGCGGCTTGGCCGGCGGCGGAATAGGCGCGGCCAACATAGGCGGAAGTCGCTCTGCAGGCCTTAGACGGGAGCACAGGCTTGGAACGCTATCTCGCGGAGGGCGGACAAAGGTGTGCTGCTACCGAGTCCTCGACCGGGGGGATGGAGGAGTAGCCTCTCTCAGTGGCGCCGTCCACCGACGTGAGAGAGGTGGAGACGTGGGAACGGGACCTGGCTGAAAAAGGAGCGCTCCACGACTTTGCAAGCTCCGTGTGTAATTCCGGCAGGAAGGGAGCGGCCCGGGCCACGGGTGTAGAGCGGCGATGGCTTTGAAGAAAGCAGCCGTCGAGTCTGTTGGGTGCCTGCTCAGGGGGCGGCGACCACTCGAGCCCGAGGCGGTCAACGGCCTGTGTGAGGAGGCGTGCTAACTCCCCTTCAACTCCGGCGCGGGTCCTGCTGGATTCCTGGGCCGAGGAGGAGGCTTGGGAGCCTGACCACTCCTCGCTGTCCGAAGCCATGATGGAACAGCGGCCCTTATCCTCCGCCTCATCATCCGAGATGGCAGCAGTGCGGCCGCTCGGCGGCAACTGCACGTCCCGGGGGGGCGGGGAGGGTGAAAGCGATGCTCGAGGGAGAGGCTCCGGCGAGGCAGTCTCTTCAACCACAGTTTCCGGCAGCCTTTGTGAGCGGCGCTTCTTCCTGCACGGCTGAAGGTAAGGCGGCGCGGCGGTTTCTGCTTTGAGTGCTTCGAGTCGAGCCTGCAGGGTCGACATCGGTAGCTCCTCGCAGAAATCGCATCCGCCCTCAGTGAGGGCGAGCTCTGCGTGCCCCAGTCCCAGGCAGAGAGCGCAGATGATGTGGCGGTCTCCTGTGCTGAGAAGGGCGCGACATGAGGCGCAAGTGGAGCGAGGCATCTTGAAAAAGACGCTCGTACTCTTTTGTGAATAGTTCGTGAGAACTAGCTTGCTGAATAAAAGGATACGTCGTCGTATGGCGTAGCTCGCAGGATGGCTGAAGGTGGCTGAGACGGCCGGCTTCTTCTAGCGCTGTCCACGCTTGCTTGATGCCCCTCGAACGGCGACGCGGCTTCCAGGTCAGCGATGCGAAGAGCTTTGCTGAAGAGATGAAAATCAGGGTTCCAGCCTACGAACTACGCTTATATGCACTCAAGTCACGCCCATTTTGGCGGGCTTTGATGCAGTGAGCGCGCGGACGCCTCTCATTGGATGCGAGTTCGCCCAAGCTCGTCTATAGGCTGCAGCAGTTGCCGCAGAGCAACCTATGAGCTCGCTAACTAGCCCGCTCAAGGTCTGCAGCTGCCGCACTGCGTTGACAATGGATACAAAAATTAAGGATAATTTTTTGGCTTCAATATCTCAGAAAAGATGAATCTTTCCCGTAGCGTAAGCTAGCTTACGCAATACGAGAGAACCTCTCGTAAGAGAACACTTGGTTTTACTTGACTTTGTAAACTGCAGTGTAACTACTGATGATAACAACAAATATTTTCACCAATGTGGGGCAATCATAGGACCCTGTCTTTTTTTGATCCCAATTTTATTGCAACCCTTGTTAAAAATCTTAATAGTTGTAGAATGATAGTTATTACATGTTAATGATAATTGTAATACTAATGCATTTCTGTCTTTCTGTCTTTCTCTCTTGAAATCAGGATGGACCACAAAGTACAGTTGAATCTGCCGCCAAGGCCCTGATAAATATAATATCAAGAAATTTAACAGGCCAGGCCACAGAGCAGGCTACAGGGCAGGCTACAGGGCAGGCTACTAGGACTCCTCCAACACCCAGTGAGAGGGTCCAGCATGAGTTAAGAAGGTAATTAAATGTTTTTAAATAATTATACATGCATAGTCATTTCTTCTAAGCTCTGAATTAGTACTCTATATTCAGTGTTGGAAAAGCAATTTTTAAAGCATAGCTTTCAAAGTTGACAGTTGACACTGAAAGACGCTGAACTACAACTAAGCTACCCTTGGGAGAAATCTATTTTGGTTAACTAAAGCTACTTAAAAGCTCAAATTAAAAATGTACATCATGTTGCCCTTGACTTTAACCTTGTTTGGATAACTATGACCTGGATGACTGAGAATCTTTACAGATATACATCATGTAACATATTTTTTTTCTTACAACATCTAATACAAATGAGTCACCTGTGGGGAAAATTTTACTCCGTTGAGTTTTAATCAACAAATAAAATATCCCACTATTTATGGTAAAGTGCAAGGAATGTCATTTTGCATAGCTCTCGAATAAAACCATTTTTAGGTTTTGTAGGTGGAGCTAGTCATTGTCATGTATTTGCTTAAGTATGGCCATTGTGATTCTTTCTAAGGCTTGTATTTGCCTAATTTTTGATTTATGTCTTGTTCTCGCCATTCTCTGAAACCATTATTTTGATCAGGTGACATTCCTTTTTTAACCACCGTATTTTATATTTTTGTAGACAATTTCCCGGTTTCTATCGTGGGGCACAAAGAAACAAGAAAAGGCCTGAAATATTTCTGTAGTATCAGAGAAACTCAGTAGGATTTTGAAGAAACACAACATCCCTGTGTTTTTTAAACCCAAGAACACACTAAGACAGATGATGGTCTACCCAAAGACCGCACAGTTGGGGAAACTAAACCACCACTTCACAGACGCATGGCTCAACACAGAAGGGCCAACTCCTCAGGTCAAGACTCAACAGTTTACCTACATCTGAAGGACAGAGGACACTCGTTTGAGGACCACCAGGTGCACATTTTAGACAGAGAAGATGGATGGTTTGAAAGAGGTGTCAAGGAAGCCATCTACACCCGGGTTGAGAAGCCGTCGCTTAACAGAAGAGGGGGTCTAAGCCACCACTTATCCCCCACTTACAATGTGGTCCTTTCATCACTTCCCAGGAAACTGAACAAACGTAACCTATTGGCCTCAGGTGAAGATGCCAATGATGGTCGTTCAGTCTTGGTCAAGTGAAGATGCATTTTGTATCCACATAGCATTAGTGTACAGGTGCTGGTAATATAATTAGAATATCATCAAAAAGTTGATTTATTTCAGTAATTCCATTCAAAACGTGAAACTTGTATAATGTATACATTCATTCCACACAGACTGATATAATAAGTAAGTGTTCATTCCTTATAATTTTGATGATTATAACTGACAACTAATGAAAACCCCCAAATCAGTATCTCAGAAAATTAGAATATTGTGAAAAGGTTCAATATTGAAGACACCAGGTGCCACACTGTAATCAGCTAATTAACTCAAAACCTCAAAGGCCTTTAAATGGTCTCTCAGTCTAGTTCTGTAGGCTACACAATCATGGGGAAGACTGATGACTTCACAGCTGTCCAAAAGACAACTATTGACACCTTGCACAAGGACGGCAAGACACAAAAGGTCATTGCTAAAGAGGCTGGCTGTTCACAGAGCTCTGTGTCCAAGCACATTAATAGAGAGGCGAAGGGAAGGAAAAGATGTGGTAGAAAAAAGTGTACAAGTAATAGGGATAACCGCACCCTGGAGAGGATTGTGAAACAAAACCCATTCAGAAATGTGGGGGAGATTCACAAAGAGCGGACTGCAGCTGGAGTCAGTGCTTCAAGAGCCACCACACACAGACGTATGCAAGACATGGGCTTCAGCTGTCTTATTCCTTGTGTCAAGACACTCTTGAACAAGACACAGGATCAGAAGCGTCTCGCCTGGGCTAAAGACAAAAAGGACTGGACTGCTGCTGAGTGGTCTAAAGTTATGTTATCTGATGAAAGTAAATTCTGCATTTCCTTTGGAAATCAAGGTCCCAGAGTCTGGAGGAAGAGAGGAGAGGCACAGAATCCACGTTGCTTGAAGTCCAGTGTAAAATTTCCACAGTCAGTGATGGTTTGGGGTGCCATGTCATCTGCTGGTGTTGGTCCACTGTGTTTTCTGAGGTCCACGGTCAATGCAGCCGTCTACCAGGAAGCTTTAGAGCACTTCATGCTTCAACTTTATGGAGATGCAGATTTCATCTTCCAACAGGACTTGGCACCTGCACAAGTGCCAACGCTACCAGTACCTGGTTTAAGGACCATGGTATCCCTGTTCTTAATTGGCCTTCAAACTTGCCTGACCTTAACCCTATAGAAAATCTGTGGGGTATTGTGAAGAGGAAGAAGCGATACGCCAGACCCAACAATGCAGAAGAGCTGAAGGCCACTATCAGAGCAACCTGGGCTCTCATAACACCTGAGCAGTGCCACAGACTGATCGACTCCATGCCACGCCGCATTGCTGCAGTAATTCAGGCAAAAGGAGCACCAACTAAGTACTGAGTGCTGTACATGCTCATACTTTTCATGTTCATACTTTTCAGTTGGCCAACATTTCTAAAAATCCTTTTTTTGTATTGGTCTTAAGTAATATTCTAATTTTCGGAGATACTGAATTTGGGATTTTCATTAGTTGTCAGTTGTAATCATCACAATTAAATGAAATGAACACTTGAAATATATCAGTCTGTGCTTAATGAATGTATACATTGTACAAGTTTCACTTTTTGAATGAAATTATTGAATTAATTTTTTTTTTATGATATTCTAATTATATGACCAGCACCTGTATACTAATGCTATGTGGATACAAAATAAATTTAGCTCAGCACTGTACATGTAGTGGTTACTCTAATGTAGGCGGTTCATGGTCTGGGCTATATAAAGCGCCCTGAGGCAATTTCAATTGTAGATGTTGCTATGTGAAATTGCATTTTTTTTTTTCAAAAATATGAAAATATTGAATGCACAAATACTATATAATTGTTAAGGAGTCTTTGTAACCTTTTTACAAAATAGAGATTCATTGATATGTCCATGTTTAGACATGAAGCTGTGCCACAGTCCTTCAGCCCGGGGCTGTTAATTGTTTGCTGGCACTAGTGGGTTGTAGAGTTGTATGATTATGTAAACCACTCACCATTTGAGTAACCCACAAAAAGACAAAATGCAAGGCAACTTATGAAGGAGAATAAATATACTGCATACTTTGCTCTGTTAGTTTGTCCATATTATTCACAATGTTTCATCTCTTCTTTTTAGTATGGACAAAGATGGGGAGAGGGAGGAACTGGTGTTTTAACACTATTTGAATTGATTGTATTCTACCTTCAATGTGGTGGGAGAGGGTGGAATCTATAAATATACTGTATAGAGCAGCTTCAGTCATTTTACATCACAGTATGTTACAACTTATTGAAATCCAATATCCCTGAGTGGGATTTATCGAATAAAGAATGTCTGGTAATAATGTACTTTTACAAAGCATTATATAACTGACAGGAAGGTTCAACATTTTGTGTAGTCCACACAACTTCATGTATTAAATCATGAAAATGTAGACTATAGAAGACTGCTCTCTCGTCCCTCTCCTCTCCCTCCTATCACTTTCTGCAGGTGTTTCTGGCTCTGGAGCTGTGGAGCCTGGATCTGTGGTTGCGAGTCACCTGCTGCCCCCATGTTCCTGTGCGACACCCTCTGTTACGATTATTGTTACTAGTCCTATTACTATTATCATTGCAAATATTATCATAAACATTGCTATGAATATCTGTACCATTATTCGCTCTGTCTATGGCAACATTGCCGCTACTGTCTGTACCTCTGTGTGTATATTGTGTAGGCTGCTCCTCTCTCCCTCCCTCCCTCTCTCCGGCTCTCTCTCTTTCTCTCGCCCCCAACCGGTTGAGGCAGATGGCCACCCACCCTGAGCCATGGTTCTGCTCAAGGTTTCTGCCTCTTAAAAGGAACCTTGCCTCTGTAGCCTAGTGCTTGCATTGTTGGGTTTCTGTAAATAACATCAGAGAGTACGGTCTAGACCTGCTCTTGATGAAAAGTGCTGTGAGATAAGTGTTGTTGTGATTTGGAGCTATATAAATAAAATTGAATAGAATACTACAAACATTTTCAGCTCATTTATTTAAATATGAACGTAAAGCAATACAGTATAGTATCGATAGTTACCTAAATACACTTGTAAGGCCTACAAAAATGTTTAGATGGAATGGAGTCCAGTGGGTCAGCCGAGGTAGCCTAGAAAGTGTCAGAATCGGAGTCCAGTAACAGCTTGGACAGGAGATGAGGCCAGGGTGCTGCTAAAAAAAAGGGAAGGCTTAGTAAAATTTTTGAGAAAATCATTGTCACATCATTGCCATAGTCATCTAACAGAAACACACCAGACATAATTGTTTAGAGTTATTAGGTGAATGATCTTTTTGCAGTGATCAGGACAACTGTCCTGGCCCACTGATCCTATCACCATGAAAACAGAATGTATAATGCTCAGTTGACAGCGATAACTGTTTTTACAACTAGTCAGAAAAATAATAACTTCTCAACTGGAAAGAACAATTGTTGATTATGCAGACATAGTTTACAGGCTGGATGAGTCTGGCAGCTTCACTACTTCCTGAACTTCAGCCAGCCCTTTGTTTCCTGTCTGCCATTATTGGACAAACTGATTAATCCAGGTGTGCCTGGCCTCAGTAACAATAATCAGGCACACCTGGATTAATCAGTTTGTCCAATAATGGCAGACAAGAAACAAAGGGCTGGCTGAAGTTCAGGAAGTAGTGAAGCTGTGCATAAAGCCTAATGTCTAGTTATTTACAGTTGTAGTGTGAACTACCAATTACTGTGAAACATAAAATATCTTGATTTAACAATATGATTTCACGCGAGCT
This sequence comes from Xyrauchen texanus, assembly GCF_025860055.1. Classification (NCBI taxonomy): domain Eukaryota; kingdom Metazoa; phylum Chordata; class Actinopteri; order Cypriniformes; family Catostomidae; genus Xyrauchen; species Xyrauchen texanus. Next base: position 7,015,940 of record NC_068318.1, on the reverse strand, counting down.
TACGTTACCCAACTAACTTACCACAGCTAACACAACGTTAGCAAACTGTAGGCATCGCAGATTTACCTGGAGATGACGAGGATGAACCCGCTCCTGGATCACGACCGTTGGGTTGAAGATTCTCCATTTTATCACCATCACCTACTGGTTGAAAACAACCCACAGTCAATGATTGATATCTCCTTGCAGTGGCATAGACTGTGCAGTCATCGATATCCTCTCAATTCATGGGAGAAAATGTCGCTACCGCCACCTGCTGGTGTGGCTAATTAACTGCTCTCACACGTACGCCTTACAAATGTCTTTTTGCAGATCGCAGCGGGACAGAGTGGACAAAAATCCACAAATGTGTAAAAAGGAGTTGCAAATGTCACGTGACCTGCAAATTGCCCGGAAGCAATCCACAAATGCGTAAAAACAGTTTTGTGTGTAGAAATGGATCCACAAAAGCGTAAATCACACTTTGTATGTGAAATAAAAAGATATTTGTACAGATTAAATTGTGTGTATTTACAAATCACACATTATTTTTGTGAATATGATTTTACACAACACAAATGTAAAAATACATGTTTTAGGTTGTGAGATATTTGTGTATATGTTTATTTACAGATCTCTGCAGTACACATTGGACAAAATTCCACAAATGTGTAAAAAGGAACTTACAAATGTAACGTGACCCACAAATTCACAGGAAGTAATTTGCAAATGTGTAAAAACAGTTTTGTGTGTAGAAATGGATCCACAAATGCGTAAATCACAATTTGTATGTGAAATAAAAAGATATTTGTACAGATTTAATTGTGTGTATTTGCAAATCATGAGATATTTGTGTATATGTTTATTTACAGATCTCCGCAGTACACATTGGACAAAATTCCACAAATGTGTAAAAAGGAACTTACAAATGTAACATGACACACAAATTAACAGGAAGTAATCTGCAAATGTGTAAAAACAGTTTTGTGTTGTACACATCACCCTGTATTTTTGTGGATATGATTTTACGTATCACAAATGTAAATATACACATTTGCAGATAGTGAAATATTTGCGCATCATTGTACACATTTGTAGATTGTCTTCTGTGGGTTACAAATATTAAAGTCCAATTAATTCTTCCATAAAAATCAAGTGAGCTCACAGAGATCTGGGATGTTAATGGGTTGGGGCACACCATAAAACGTTATTTATATTCTTAAGCATAAGAAATATGATATAGTGTTTCTTCAAGAAAGGCATCTTTCCCAAAAGAAGCTGAAAATTTTGGGAAGAAATGGGGTGGACATGTTTTCTTTAGTCTTGGTTCAAGTAAGAGTAGGAGAGTCATTATACTAATAAATAAACATTTACAATTCAAATTTCTTAAACAAATTATATATAAAATAGGAAGAGTCATAATTGTTTTAGCAGACATTCAGGGGCAAAGGTTGATTTTGGCTAATATTTACGCACCTAACGCTGATGATCAGGGTTTTTTTTATAGATCTTGAAGAGATGTTGCAAGCCGATGGCACCCCTCATGATATAATATTGGGAGGAGAATTTAATCTTTTGATTTTGACTGATGGATTCAGTTCTTGATCATAGTGAAGCAAAAGTTTGTAAGCCCCCTATAGCAGCATTGATGCTTCACAGGATGTGTAAAGATCTTGGTTGAACCGATGTGTAAATCTTGGTTGAAGAAAAAAAGATATTTTTTCTTGATATCTATATCCCTCATTTAATCTGTTGTTGACCGCTCAATTGGAAACATTTATTCTCAGATCACGCCCTGGTGAGTTTAGAGATGTTGCCACATAGAGTGAAAAATAAATCATATAGTTTGCACTTTAATGTATCCCTTCTGAAAAATCCTTGTACTGCTGCTGAAGAAATAATTCAATTGAGTACAAGTAAAAATACTGAAAAATATTACAAAAAATCATACAAAATCCAAAATTATCCTCTCCAATTAAAAAAATCATGCTATTTCTTCAGGTGGAAAAATACCAATACACATTAGAAAAACAAACACTCCCACCCATGCCCACTTGCTCTTTGCTTTGACACAAAACTCGCACTTAGAATTTAGCGCTCTCATGAAAATTTGAGTGTTAAAAACCAAAACAAAAAAACTGATGTCCAGGGGGGGATTTGCTGGTAGCCTTCTGTACATTTATATTTCTTTTACATACAGTACAGTCTATGTGCTGGTTGCAATGTGGTGCTGCTATTCATGTGTGTTATTATCAGTATTGGTATTTACCATCTGTTGACAGTCTATTTAAAATAAGGAGACATGTAGCAGTCAGTTAAATGTATTCCTTTGATGTTGACTTTATTTTGATGGTCTCTAGGTAACTATAGATGAACAGTTGACACAACCTTAAAGTATAGTGACTCTGTACTGATAGGAAATTCATATGCAACAAACAGTACTGACTGCATTTCCAGAAAACCTTTGGGTTACTGATGTAACCTCTGTTCCCTGAAATGGGGAACGAGACGTTGTGTCGATGTAGTGACACTAGGTGTTCGATCTTGAGAGCCCCAATCACCTTTGCTTAAAATAGAATAGGCCAATGAAAATTGGCAAGTGGAATTTGCATGCCACTCTCGGCATATGGTGTGCATCACTCATTCAGATTTATGCTGAGGAGCCGATTCCAGGCCATGTCACTTGACATTGTGTCGATGCAGTGACACTAAGGGTTCCTATAGGAAACGCCATAGGCACTGAACAGTGTCACAAGGTATGGAAAAGTGGACACGGACAAGCTGCTGTGTGCCTCACAGAGAGCACTCATCCCCATCTTGACTTTCCAGCGAGTTAGGTAAGACATCTCCCTAGTCCCGTTAAGGGAGGAGAAGGCACTTACCCAAGTAGGCTACCGGTGGTGCCTTGCTAAATTTGCTGTTAAGCAGTCTCCTGCTGAGAACTTTCTAGAATAGCGCTGGGAAGTGGTCTCCGTAGTGCTCTCCAGGAAGGAGAGCACTACAGAGACCACATCCTGCTGGAGGGAGATTAACATGTGGAGATATCTCACATAGACTTACCAATGGGGAAGTACACATATGGAATGATACCACAGGAGGACCCTATCTACAGAGAGGGTACACAGCACACTGGCCGAGGCAGAGAAAGCTCTGATGAGGGGAAACACAACAGTGGAAACTCATCATACGGGAATACCACAGTAGAATCACCATGCATGGAGCATTGAGCCCAAGCACACAGGCTCACCTGAAAAAGGGGAATAGCACACGTACTGGGCCTAGTGGCGTTACTCCTCTGCAAAGTTCGTCACCGAACAGTGCTTAGGAATTTAAGAGGCTTCCGGGGTTCAACAGATATGGGCTACTGTTGTGGACAAAATGCGCACATTCATGTGCATGTCTTGTAGAAGCTCACTGCACACATATTAAATCAGACGTGTATCTGCAGCTTTTCTTTCGTCCGTCAAAATATAATCAGGTTTCATGAAGTCTGAGAAGTCTTACAGATCGCCTTCCACAGTGGATGGTACATAAGCAAAATACTCTGAATGAAAAATCCGTATTTGGCTGGTGTTCATTTCCATCCATTCACTTCAGTTCCATTGTTATATTATCCACACTAAATAATATGTGACAAGAACAAAATATGCCCAGTCCAAGGAGAGTTTGTCATAAAAATTGGATCTTTAGGGTAGCTACACCTGGCCACAGCAGGAGTGAAAAGTGTGAAGTATAGTATAAAAAAGATTTTTAATGGTGCCTCATCTTTTTTTTTTTCTTTTTTTTTATACTGTTGTATATTATTTTATGGTCATTATTAACTGTATTAATGTTACTATTCATTAAATGTATTAAATATTGAATGGAAAATTAAATATTAAATTGTCTACTCCAATGGACATTCATGTAGATAACATCAACGGAATGAACATAGCAAAAGTTTTGTATGATATTGCACACTTTTGTTACCTAAAATATTGAACTGGGACCATAATTATCTGAATTATAAAGAGATGAAATGCAACGTGATAAACATGTCATTGCACAATTTAATAAGGGAGGCCGTGGTTCCTGTGTAGTCTTTTTATATATATATTTTTTATCCCCCTTTATCTTCCCTTTCCAATTTGGAATGCCCAATTCCCACTACTTAGTAGGTCTTAGAAGCGGTTACACACCTCAATCCGGGTGGTGGAGGACAAGTCTCAGTTACCTCCACTTCTGAGACTGTCAATTTGTACATCTTATCACGTGGCTTGCTGTGCTTGACACCGCAGAGACACCGCACATGGAGGCTCACGCTATTCTCCGCAATCCATGCACAACTTACCACGTGCCCCATTGAGGGCGAGAAATACTAATTGTGACCACAAGGAGGTTACTCCTTGTGACTCTACCCTCCCTAGCAACCGGGCCAATTTGTTTACTTTGGAGATCTGGCTGGAGTCACTCAGCACACCCTGGATTCAAACTTGCGACTCTAGGGGTGGTAGTGGTTCCTGTGTAGTCTTAAATAAATCATCACTGGTCAAGGGGACACATGTGTGGCTTAGACACAACAGGGCCTCATTTTTCCCTTCACTGACTCATAATATATTTCTATCAAAGTTTTGTGGGAAATTCAAGGAACAAAAATAACATTTACATTTTATTTTAAATAGCTCTCAGACCATATATCAAGCAAAACCATTGTTTGAGGCATCAAAGGTGGTATTTTCATTGGGTGTCTGATTTTCTTGTGCCTTTCTTCATTGTTTTACATGATGGCTGACTTTGAAAGGATGACTTTAGTGGCATAATTTTGGCAAGCAGACAGCAAACAATGTTCACTCATTGTTTGTTTATTTACTGGCAACATTCATCCTTAATGTCGTTGCGGGGTGTGATGCATGATGTATTAGTGTTAGTGTTATGCACATTCCAAAGGCAAAGTGTTTTTTTTTACTCATACCACATAAATGGATCTGCAAACACTGCATGCTTAGATTGTCATTGCATTGAGACATCTGTAGAAAACTTATTTTTGGGTTCTTCCATCAACTCCTCTAAACACATTAAATTTATTTTCTTTAGTTTAAGCTTAACTCATCACATACTGTTTCATTGCTTTGAGAGTTGAATGATTGATTCCATATACACCCCACTAATGAATCCAAGACTGTTTTGGAAACATGATCGCATTTTCCCAAGCAGCTGCAAATTGAGAGCATGTCCAACTGTAGAATATCGTGAATCATTTTTGGGGAAAAAAGGGTCTGAACCGCAGGTGCATGATCACCACATTGCCTTTTGAGACTGAATTTCAGACTTGAAAGACCTTAATATGAGTAATTTCATCCTATATATGATTTTTCTTTATGGTGAGTTATTAAAACTATAATGCACTGCAATGACCTAGATACCATGGTGAAGTTTCCATCAACATAATGAGGAGAAATGTCATATCGGTCACGCTGGTCTCTCGTTTTTCACACTTTTGTTCTGGGAGTTGGGAAATAGCTTTGATGCTAATAATACTAACTAGCCACCCCGGGAATGAGTGTTTGTTCTGAAGCCTATTGGCAAATACCTCAATATTTGAGTTATGGATTCTGTACACATTTTCTTTTCTTTTCTGTTGTAGAATGAGCTCCTGAGAACTGGAGTGTTGAAATGTTGCTAAGGAAATTTATATTTGCTAAGGCCATCATAACTATTAGTATTGCGCACATGTACAGTTTGGGTTTTGAACTAAACTTAAGGTTAAGGCTCAAAAAAGTGACAAAAAAAAAACAACAGTAGACAATACAGTAAACAATACAACTTGTGTGCTATATTATATGCATTCTAAAATCATACAATCTATTTGTGAGATGAACAGACTAATATTATTTATTCACTGAAATTCTTTCCGATGTAGCTATGTGTGGCAGCGGGGGCGTGGTCAAGCGCCCGTCCGGGAGAGAGAAGCGGTAAGGGCGCTCACACCTGGGCCAAATTATGTCTAACACCTGTGTCTAATTGCAGTAGCGTGAGGAGAGCGGCATAAAAGGCAGAAAACGGAGAGCCTCGAGAGGGAGAGCCCGACACCAAGCCAAGAGAAACTAATTGTTGTGATAATATTGTGAAAGTAAAAAAAAGATTAAAAGAAGCCTTACCTTTGACGCTGTTTCCTGTCCCTTCCTTAGTGGAAAGTGTTACACTATGTTTGTTGTCCACATGATTTTTGCAGTCCATTACAGAGCTTTAGTGTGGGGGAAGATTACTTTTCCTTTAAAACATTATTACATACCTCATTACATAATAAAGCATTAACAAATATGATATAACACTCAATAGATCATTAGTTAATGCATAAAACAATATTTAGAAATATGAGATAATGTTATATTATATAGCTTGCTAATGTTAATTAACATTAACAAATTATTTATTAAAGCTACACTATGTAACTTTTAGTTCCATGTCTGTCACTCACTTGATATTGTGTCAATGTAGTGAGACTAGGAGAGCCCCAATCACCTTTGCTTTATTCAGAAATGCCAATGAAAATTGGCTAGTGGAATTTGCATGCTGCTCTCTGCCCCAGACATATGAGTATAAAAGGAGATGGTGTGCACCACTCATTCAGACTTGTTCTTTGGAGCCGTGCACACATGTGTTCATCCTGTCACCTTGCTATTTGGTACTGGAATTATGCCGCGTATCAGCGATTACCCTTGCAAAGTTGAGTGTTGTGTTTCCCATGAGTCTACAGGTGTAAAAAAAGATTATATTCAAAAAAGTATTTTTTCTCTAAAAGAGCTCGCACAAATGATTGGCATCTTGTTAAAGATGTCCTCTCGCCTTTGTGCCACTGGGTGTGGCCATTATCTCTCCCCACCGGATGGCCACAAATCTGTCTCGTGTGCTTGTGTCGCCAGCACGCCGAGGCAGCTTTTGTGGAGCGCTCACTGTGAAAACATGCCTGTGAGAACGTTACAGTCGTGGCTCTCTTTATTCTTCATGAGTGCTTTCCATCCCATCTTGACCCATCTCTGCTGCGTGATCCAGTTCGCCTGATGGCTGCCCAGGTACAGTGGCATCCTCTCCACCACAGTGCGAGGCAAGGATACCATGGTTTTTCAGGTGGAGAGCACCACTCTTCTGGAAAAGGGAGCGATAGAGCCCGTCCCCTTAGCCGAGACACACAAGGGCTTTTACAGCCCTTATTTTCTCGTGCCCAAGAGAGGCTGTGGGTTGTGCCCAATTCTATATCAGCATGCCTTGAACAAAGCGTTTCACAGGCTTCTGTTCAAGATGTTGACGCATAAGTGCAGATTTGATTCACGGCCATCAACCTTAAGGATGTGTACATTCTTAGTTTTGCCTTCGAGGGATGAGCATATCAGTACAAGGTCTTCCCTTTTGGTCTGTTGTTGTCTCCTCGCTTCTTTACATTGCAGGGTGTTGCCCTGGCCCCGCTAATGGAGAAGGGCACTCTCATCCTCAACTATCCCGTTCACTGGCTGATCCTAGCTTACTCACAATTTCTATTGTATGCACACAGGGACCTTGTGCTTCAGCACCACGACTGACTGGGGCTTCAGGTCAACTGGGAAACGAGCAAGCACTCAAGAGCGTATAGCATATTTTTTCTCTGTATGGAGTTGGGCTTGGTCACAATGATGGCACACCTTACTAGTGAGTGTGTGCAGTTGGTGCTGGCCTGTCTGAGAACCTTCAGGCAGAGGGTAGTGGTGCCATTGAAACAAATTTCAGAGGGTCCTGGGGCATATGGCATCCTCGGTGGCGGTACTCAACCTTGGCTCGATGCATATGAGAACACTCCAGCAATGTCTACAGACTTGAGTTCTGAAGTGGGCTTGGCACCACGGTACCCAGTTTGTGACTATCACGCCACGGTAACACCATACTTTCAGCCTTTGGTCAGATCTGGCATTTCTAAGGGCAGGGGTTTCCTTTAGAGCAGGCCTCAAGGTGTGTCATGGTCATGACGGATGCCTCGAATTCGGGCTTGGGTGCTATGTGCAACGGGCAGGCAGTATCGGGGCTCTGGACAGGGCCGCGCCTGCAAATCAACTGCCTGGAGTTGCTGGCAGTATCACTGGCCCAGCGGAGGCTTTGGCCGTTGATTAAGGGCAAGCACGTGTTGGTCAACAAAGCGACCAAGGCGTACATGAAACGCCAGGGTGGCATACACTCACATCGCATGTCACAAATCGCCCGACGCCTCCTCCTTTGGAGTCAGCAGATGTTGAAGTCTCTGCAAGTCACTCACCTCCTGGGCATCCTCAGTCATGCAGCAGATGCACTCTCACGACAGTTAATGCTCCGTGGAGAGAGGAAGCTCCATCAACATGCAGTTCAGCTGATTTGAGAGAGATTCGGGGAGGTGCAGGTGGACCTGTTCACCTCCCGAGGGTCCTCTCATTGCCCTCTTTGGTACTCCCTATCCAAGGCTCCCCTTGGCATGGATGCCAACAGCTAGCCTTGGGAGCTGCGCAAGTACATGTTTCCCCCAGTGAGCCTCGTTGCACAGACATTGTGCAAAGTCAGTGAGGATGGGCAGAAAATCCTGATGGTTGCGCCGTACTGGCCAAACCGGACTTGGTTCTCAGATCTAATGTTCCTGGCAGTAACCCCTCCCTGGCACATTCCTCTCACTCTCAGGGTCTATGTGGCCGCCATTTCGGCTTGCCACACTTTGATGGACGGGGTGCCCTTTGAGAGGCATCCCCTGCTAGGACCATGACCTCTTCATAGGACTTAGCAATAGTCCTTGAGTGTCTGGTTGAGACCCCCTTTGAACCCCTTTGACTTCTGACTCTCAAGATGGTTTTTCTTATGGTATTACCTCTCTAAAGAGAATTGGGGACCTACAGACTCTGTCTGCTTTGCCAGCCTGTTTAGAGTTTGCCCCAGGAATGACCAAAGCAATTTTGCACCCTCATCCTGATTACCTGCCTAAGGTGCCTTTCGCGACCCTACATCAGGTCACTCTCTAAGCCTTCTGCTCCCCGCCGTTGCAACGCTGGAGCAGCAAAGACTTCACAGACTGTATCCAGTCTGTGCCCTTTAGACTTATGTCCACCGCACTAGCCAGTGGCGTAAGTCAGGGCATCTATTCGTTTGCCATGGGAGCCGCAACCGGGGGACGGCCACCTCCAAGCAGACTATGTCACATTGGGTGAGGGACGCTACTGCCTTGGCCTACGAGGCGCGTGGTCAAGCCTTGCCAGTAAGTATCAGGGCTCACTCTACCAGAGGGCTCACCTCCTCTAAAGCCTTGGCTAGAGGTGTCCCTCTGCAGCAAGTTTGTGATGCGGCAGGTTGGTCCTTTCCGCACACATTCATTAGATTCTATAGTTTAGATGTTCATGGCACTCCGGGCTCCTATGCCCTCGAGTCAACATCTCAAGCTCATGTCTGAGACCTCTCACGTTCTTATGAGCACACTTCACAACCGTAGGTGTCCGGACAGCTTCAGTGTGGCGGTGTGGGTATTCTCGATCCGAAGCGCTTTTCTCAGTGCAGCATCCTAGTGAAGCTTTTTGTAAAGGGAATGTCTCGGGTTACGTGGTGTAACCTTTGTTCCCTGAAAAAAGCGAGATGCTGCGCTTCTTTGCCGCACTGGGATGTCCCAGGACTGCTCTTCAGAAAATAATATCTGATGACATGCTGGTGACACATCTATTTATAACCTGGCCACAGGTGCATCTAATGATCTCACCAGCCGAGGCTATAAATTCCAGTCAATGTTCATTGACGTGTTGCACACATATTCACAGCTGCTCACAACGTAGGATTGTTCCCAAAGCGCTTTTTTCAGGGAACAAGGGTTACACTACGTAACCCGGGACATTTTTCTTGCTGTTGTCATAGACATGACTGTGTAGGTATGCGCTGGAAAATTGTATTCCAATACTTCTGTTTATTTGATTACAATAAAAATGAAAGATTGTTCGAGCAGCTGTTTTAGACATAAATGACAAGCATTTCATCAGTCACTCTTTCTATAGCAATAGCAGCTATACAGCAACGCAAAAGCAGATTTGTAGATTTTATCATCTAGTTTGCGGCTGTTAAACGTGGTGTGTGGATATGGACAGTAAACTTATATGGTAAGTATTCTATGTTTGTTTGAAAGCATACAACATAAAATAGAAATTTTCATGTGATTTGAAAAGACTGTTCGAGCAGCTGTTTTAGACATTATGTGCTTAGCCCGTCTCTATGTTGCAACTAAACCATACGGCAGCTGATATGGTGAGTTTCAGTTAGTTTTGCACGGTTATACATTGTGTAAATTTGTAGTCTTGTGTTAGTTTGAATGCCTGTAACAAACATGTGGTTGAAAAGATTGTTCAGGCAGCTTTTTTAGGCATGTAAATGGCATTGCTCTGTAGCAGCAGCAGCAGCTAAACAGCAGGAATGCAGATTTGAATTTTAAAATTTGCCAGTTTATGATGTCAGACACGAACGTTCTAATCAAACCAGTTTGATGGTACTCCCCAGGGACCACACTGGAATGATCAAACCAGTGTGATGGTAAGTGTGAAAGGGTTAATTAGCCTGATAAGGGACCAGGTGTGTATAATCACAACCTGGCCCACCCTCCGCCCTGCCATAAATATCTATAAAAAAGCCCTGATCATCAACGTAATGTGCGCAAATATTATCCAAAATAAGACTTTGCCCCCGAATTTCTGCTAAAACTATAATTACTTTTCTAATTTATCTTTAATCTGTTTGAGACATTTTAATTGTAGATGTTTACTAATCAGTGTAATGATGCCCCTGCTCTTACTTGAGCCAGCACTAAAGATAACCTGTCCACCCCATATCTTCCAAAGTTTTCCAGCTTCCTGTGGGGAAAGATGCATTTCTTGAAGAAACACTATATCATATTTCTTATGCTTAAGAAGAGAAATAACAAGGGGTTATTAAATAATAAGGGGTTATTAATACAATTATCATTTAATTATTTTTAAACACTATTAAAAATCGTATTTTATCTAAATGACACAATGATGATTAATCGACTTTATAGAAATTACAGTTTTATCGTCTGTTAATGCTGATATTCTGTAAAGCTGCTTTGAAACGATGTGTGTTGTGAAAGGCACTATACAAATAAAACTGACTTGACTTGACTTAACCTTTCTTCTTTTTATGGGGTCCCCCAACCCATTAACTTTCCACGTTGAGAGAGACAATTCACTCATAATAACATATGACATTTTTACATACTGTATGAGAGATTGTGGGTCAAAAATATAATTATAAAGACCACATTCCAACAGTAGAGCAACAATCAACCCTGAACTTCCCCCAGAACCAAACAAACAGAAAATAGACAAATGTGCGCATTAACCCCACGCACGACAGTGCCAACTGGCGCCTATCCCTCTAAACTCAAACAGTGCATGTACGCCTACGAGAGCCTCCACGACAACTTTGCCTTCAGAATGCTCAAGTCCAGTGTTTCTATACAAATTTTGTGGGACAGAATTAAACAACAAGATAATTTAAAAAAAAACCTCTATCCAATAGGCGGAATAAAGACAAAGAACGTGTAGATTCATCCACATAACTGTCCCGAAGGTGTGTTCCTCCACAAAACAAACTCCAGTCGCTAGGCAGAACCAGCAATAAAAAAAAAAATACATAAAAAAAATTATATATATACTGTATACATGTAAGCGGCTAATTTTCTTAGGACAGTCAAACGAATATGAGCTGGCCCTTTCGACTGCTACATGAGTGCAACAAATGACGGTAACACTTTATTTTAATAGTCCCATGTAGCTATTTAACTGACAATAAGTGACTTATCAACTGGCTTGCTATTGCTATTAAACAGTGTTTTAACAAACTTTCAGTGGACTATCAATAGCCTGAATAACAACAGCAAAATAACAGCTTATCGACTGACTTGCTATAGCTAGTACAGTGTTTCTCAACCACTGGGCTGCACACTACTGTTTGATTGTCAGGTGTGCTATGGAAAATTGAAAAATTCCACAAAATAAATTAATGCATGAACAAAAACAATTCAGGGATCCAAACTCCTCACCTTTCAGAGAAATTTGCAGTTTTTTAAACCATAATCGGTCACTTTTGTGATTGTGAAGAGCAATGATTAATGTGCAAAAGTGTACATATCCCAGAGACAGCGTTGCCAGCCTCGTCCGTCCCAGAGCCAGCATTGCCAGCCTCATCCATCCCAGAGCCAGCGTTGCCAGCCTCATCCACATCCATGGCTCTGCCTTCCAAGGGTACGCCCCAGAGACTATTCCTCCCGTGGCTCCGCCCGCTCCCCCAGAGACTATTCCTCCCATGGCTCCGCCTGCTTCGCCAGAGACTATTTCCCCCATGGCTCCGCCCGCTCCCTGGCCTCCTAACCCAGACCCTGTCCTGTGGCTGCCTCCTGACCCAGTCCCTGTCCTGTGGCCTCCTCCCAGGCCTCCTGACCCAGTCCCTGTCCTACGGCTACCTCCCAGGTCTCCTGACCCGGTCCCCACTTTGTGGTCATCCCCTTGGTCTCCTGGCCATCCCCCGGATCTGCTATGATTCCTTTGGTCTCCTAGCCCTCTGCTTGATCTGCTTTGGTCCCCTTGGTCTCCTGGCCATCCCCCAGATCTGCTCGGGTCCCCTTGACCAGAATCCGCTCCTTAAAGGGGGGCTCTGTCACATATTCCCTGTTGTCTTTTGTTTTTGTGCTTTTATGTTGAAATTCTCGTTTAGTTCCTGTTTCCTTCCAAGTCCTTTGTAGTTTCATTTTATGATTGGTTTTCCCCTGATTGTTTCCACAGGTGTTCCTCGTTCCGTTGTTTGTTCCCTTGTATATTTAAGCCCTTGTTTTCCCTGGTTAGTTTGTCAGTTCTTGCATGTTTTGTCATGTTCTGTGCCTTGTTCCTGCATTTTGTCATATTCTATGTTACTTTGTTCATCTTTTGTTTCATTAAAGCTGCACTTAGATCCTCATTCTTTGCCTGCCTCGTCACAGACCCAAATGAGAGCAAAAACGATTCACTGAATTTCAGCTCAAAGAAAAATCATTAGAAAGAAATTCAGAGATGAAATACAATAAATGAAATACGGTACAATTAAATGTGTGCATGTTTGCACAGAACATGGTCATACTGCACACAAGCAATCCATATGCATCACAAAGAATTCTCAACCAATGAACAAACCGAGAGCTCTCCAGCACAACGTTCTAACCAGCACGAGACAGTGCCGGAAAGTGGGTGTTGCAAACTCCGGTGTCACAACATTCTGGTCTTAAAGGGGTCATGTCCAATTTATGACTAGAGTAAAATTACATGAAATTTCTCCACTTGGCTACACATGAATAGGGTGTGAAGTGGTGAAAAAAGAAACATTTGTAAATGTAAAAAAGTATATAACCTCATTGATTGAGCAACTCAATACTGGGCAAAAAAATCATGTTGCATAAAATAACATCAACTTTAATAACCAAAGATTACTTCATTGTGTGCATGGTGATTTAAAAGCATACTATAACAGAGGTGACTGTGCTGGTTAATGAAAATAAGTAATTACTGAATGCCGGTTTTGTTGATATATTACCTGCTCATGTGATTATGGCAAGGCATATACCTGTACTGTGTGATTTATTGAGTGATGCTACCTGTGTTATAATCAACCCATGGACAGAGTCCAAGCAAAAGCAAGTTGGCAGCCTCTTCCAGACTTTGTTTGATAGTCTGTGTGAGGGTTTAGAACAACATGCTGACAATGACCACTACAAAAGTATTTGTGTACACCTGAACCAGATGTTAAGGTGTCTGATTTAAAAATCAGTGAATACAGCATTACAAGTTGCATTTACAGTATGTCACTAAGACGCTACTTTGATAAGACCTGTGGGAAAGAAATGCATAGGGTTATTCATTGTTGAGAGAAATGGATGGAAGACAAAGGTATTTTGTTTATCACTGGTGCTGAGGGAAAATGTTTGGTCATCCCAAGTAACTGTCAGCATCTTGTTTTAAACAGTTCCCTTAGCAGGTCATTTAGGACATCAAAAGTCATACATGTGAATAGGTTAAAGTTTGATTTTCCCGGCCATCCATATAAACTGGTGTTTAAAAGTATTGTAGCTCTTGTCATATTGGTCAGAAAACATTCTATCTGCAGGTCCAACAGAGCTCCTCTTCAACCTCTGCCAATAATTTCAATTCAATGCCATGGATGTTGTTGGACCTCTGGAATGAAGCAGTGCTGGAGACCAGTATATATTAGTCAACAGTAAATACAGTTGAACAATTGTTGTAAAAACAGTTAAAACAACTGTAAATACACCAGAACTGCAGTAGGTTTCAAGGTTTTCAAGCCTGGGGCGGTAGTGGAGTTAAGCTTTCACTACCTATAAAATGCTCCCAATGGTGTCCGTCTCAAATAGCCTATAATAACTAAATCCAGCTCCTGGCCTTCTTATGTTGCTCAGTTTGTCTTCCATATGCCACTGCCCAGGCTTGCGCCCTGGAGAGGACACTCCAGCATTACCTCACTGTGACGGCATAACATGGAAGACAGCAGTTACCATTTGTGTAGGCGACAGTGTGATTGAGTGCCAATCAGTGGCACTGGACCTACAGGGAGATAAAGGCCTTGTGTTCTAAATTGTTAGCCAAGTGGCAAGGCCTTTTGAGGTCGCACAGCGAGTGGGGGAAGTCGACTATGTGGTAAAACAAACGGATAGATGCAGATCACGCCAAATTTACCACTTGAATCTCATAAAGCCATGGAAAGAGGTGGTACCCGTGGCTTTGGCAACGGTCGTCCCAGAGAGGGCGGAGTTATGTCTGGAGGTGGAATCAAAAACTGTCCATCAGACCACCCCAATACCTGTGGAGATCAACTCTCACCATTCAAAGTCAATGAGGTTGTCAGGTTGCAAAAAGAGTTTTACAACATGTTTTCGTTTCTACCTGGTCGTACGAACCTCATAGAACACCACATTGAGATGACTCCAGGAGTGGTGGTACATTCCCTCCCCATCTGTTAACAGGTATATGGGTGTGATCTAGGAGTTCAAGAGTTACTGGGCCAGCCCGGTGGTTTAGTACTACCGACAGGGCGGTCTGGTTTTTTTGTGGACTATAGAAAGTTAAAGTTGATTCCCAATGCCTCACATTTACAAACTTCTGGATAGGTTAGGTGCAACTTGCTTTTATTCAACACTGGATTTAATGAAGGGATATTGGCAGATCCCTTTGACTCCCATGTCCTGAGAAAAATCTAACTTTTCCACTCCGTTTGGCTAACACCAATTCATTACCCTTCTGTTCGGTTTGTTTGGGGCCCCGTTGACATTTCAGTGATTAATAGACAAAATTAACTACCTGCTCGCTGCATATGCTGCTGCCTACCTGGATGATATTATTATTTAGAGCAATGATTAGCAGCGGAATATCCAACATCTGAGGCCTGTCCTGAGATTGCCGAGATGGGCAGGACTCACAGCTAATCCAAGAAAGTGTGAAATTGGACAGGTGGAAGCACGGTATCTGGGTTTATACTTGTGTCATGGACAAGTACATCCACAAATTGATAAAAAAGCAGCTATTGTGGCTTGTCTGAGACCCAAGACCAAAAAGGAGTTGAGAAAGTTCCTGGGGCTGGCTGGCTATTATCGTAGGTTTGTACTTAATTATTCTGATGTTACCAGTTCGCTGACTGATCTCACTAAAAAGGGAACATCAGACCTGGTCCAGTGGATGAAACCATATCAACAGGCATTTACACAAGTGAAAGCTGCACTCTGAGGCGGACCACTCTTACATTCCCCTGACTTACATTCTCCCTTTTTGTTACAGACAGAGGCGTCAGGCAGGTGGTTGGGGGATGTATTATCCCAGGTAGTGAAAGAGTTCCTGGCCATCAAATGGGCGGTCCTCAGTCTCCGGTACTACCTACTTGGAGGTCCTTCCCCCTCTGTTCGGATCACGCCCTGCTCCAATGGTTCCATCGCATGAAGGATACCAACGTGCAGATCACTCATTGGTATCTGTCAATTCAACTCTTTAAAATTGAGGTGGTCAACAGGCCAGGGGCGCAGATGGCTGTGGCCTGTTTTCTCTCTCGGAAAGGGGGGGTTTCAGTAGCAGGCTGGATGGGCCCCGGCCTGAGGCAGTGGTGGTATGTGGAGGCGGGGGTGTGATCGAGTACCGATCTGTGGAGAGTGGGGTCTCGGAAAGCTGAGTGGTTTAGGATTTACACCTGTGCTAACACCTGTTTGTATTCCCAGTGAGCTGTGACATGTAGATAAAAAGGGAGGAGGCTCACTTCCAGCGAGTGTGTGTGTGTGTGTGTGTGTGTGTGTGTGTGTGTGTGTGTGTGTGTGTGTGTGTGTGTATGTGTGCGTTTGAGAGGGTTGAAAGACCCCAGCCAAACAGATGCTGTCCCGCCACTATCCGTGTGCTTCACAGAGTCCATGAAGCTTAGGGCTAACAGCCTGACAAGTGGATTGTAAACCCAGCACCATACAAGTCAAAGAAAAGAAAGAGACTGGCACTAAAAATTGGATGTTGGAACATAAGGACCATAGCCCCCTGACCAAGAACCTTAAGGAGATGGACAACACATGCAAGACAGCACTGATTAACAACACACTACTGAGATTGCAGTTGGACATTGCCGCACTCCAAGCGACCTGCTTGGCAGAATCTGGTTCTCTGCATTAAAAATGATTCACTTCCTTATGGTGGAAAAAGGTGCAGAGGAAGTCAGAGAACATAGAGTTGGCTTTGCAGGAAAGAACTCGCTGCTGAGGATGATAGAGCCTGGTTTTAAGGGATCTGAAAGGATAGCATCCTTCAGACTTCACACTACAGATGGGCCTGTAACCTAGTCAGCACATATGCTCCTACCCTCTACTCCTTTCTTTAGGAAAAGGACATGTTCTATAAGGAACTGCAAGCAGTCATTCATGGTATTAAAATCAAGGAATAGCTGCATGGGGACTTTTCATCCCAAGTAGATACTTTGAACACCACGATATCAGCAACATGAATGAAAACAGACCCAGCAAAAGTTATCCTGGAGGCACCACCATTCAAAACAATGGCATCAACTGGACCTGATCATTATAAGACACCATCATCTGAGGAGTGTGCTTAAAACACGCTTATACCGGAGCACTGACTGCAACACTGAACACTCTCTGGCCTGCATCAAATCAGGTTTCAGCCGAAGAAGATGCACCGCTCCAAACCAACATGAAAGCCATCAAGACTTAAAACCTGGAGAAAGTAGGATTCAACAAAGCTCTGCAAGATGCACTCCTAGAAGACACTTTAGTAGAAGATGTTCAGAGATGGAACCTTATGCAGGATACAATTCAAAGAACTGCCTTTAATACCTTTGGCATAAAGTTGGGGAACACACATGACTGGTTCGAGGCCAACTCAGAGGAGCTCACCACAGTCATAGAAGAAAAGCATGCAGCTCTCATAGATCAGTAAAGCCCGCAGTTTAATCATGATAATAGTAGAATGGCAGGTATGCATTTTAAAATTAACATAGTTGTAAAAAGTATAAAAGCGGGAAAAAACAATGTGCATGAAAAATTGGGAGAGATTAAAGGCTAAATGCTGAAAATAGAAAGATAGGCAGAGCTAAGCACGCTAGCAGGCGACGAACACAGACTCAAGCTAAAGCGCTAACAGGAACTAGAAACTAGTTTATTTTTCTTACCCCATTGGTATTTTTTATTTTATCATTAAGTTTAAACCTCAATTTCTCTAAAAAGAAGACTTAATCTTATGTCATCTTGTTTCTCAAGTATATAAATATTTTTGTTTCTTGTTTTAAGGATTTGTATGTGTTGTTTTGTGTTATATATATTGCACTGTACCAAATGTTCCTGTACCTATACATACCTTGAGTTATTGATAAGCATTCAATCCAACATTCATTCATTCTTAATTGTCTCTTTTCTCTCTTTCCGCTCATTCTCTCATTCAAGTCATACACTTCACTTTTAACTCAAGCTTTCCTTGTACATTTTGTAAAATACAGGTCACAGATCCAAAGTTTTTTTCAGCTCTATTTCGCAGCCCTGTCTCTTAAATATATTTGAGTTGATGGGCAGTGTGTGGAAGTGAATATGGTAAGTTCGTGTCTTGTGAATAAGGGGAACAATCAACTACATTTTGGGTGGGGCAGGATGTTCGCGGGGACGTACCCGGTGAAACCGATCTCGCTGCAATCCCCAAATCACCTCCATCGCCAGCCGCATCATCCTCAATCCCGTGGGAAGAAGGAGCAATGCAGGGGGCGGCTGGAGTGGCGTTCCTTCTGAGGATAATCAAATTGGAATTAAATTATCCTTCTGAGGATAATCCTTCATAATACAAAAAACATAACACAAAAAAAATAAATGAATCTGTACCAGAAGTGACAGTGCAACGTAGCAGATAAAGAACAATCCTCCTCAAATTGCCATTCCTTTATTAAAGTTCCAGAATGTATTTACATTTTTTTTACCGACATTTGCCATTATGAGACAATCTGGCAATGTGCATACAGAGTACTGTCAGCTTTGAGAGTGTTAGTTATTAAATGTTTACCAATTTAACCATGCACCTAGCACCCCCATCAGAAAAATGTGAACCACCAAAAGAAGACATGGATTCACAACAATGGACACTTTTCACATATGAATCATATCAAGGTAAACACAGTTGTAGCTAAAAAAAAATTCCAATTGATACACAAAATCAATAGATTATCTTATATAGTACTGCAGTTGATACGTTCTATTGATGGTCTCTCTGTTGGGTGTCTGTGCTCCCCCATAAACCTCCCCCATAAACCTTGTTCCAATGCTTGATCTAAAAATATTTAAGCAAGTTTCTTATCATTACATGTGTCTGTGAAGAGAATACTTTCAGTTTACACTCAAACATTGCACAAGCTGTTGGAAATATTTCACCTACAATTGACCAGACCAGATGTCACAAAAAAAAAAGACAAATAAAATGTGGGGGCAGTCGCTGCAATCTTTCTTCAAGCTGTCCAAAGACTCCATAAAAAATATAAATATGTGTCTTTTAAATTTAGCGAGAGAAGTCGAAGTTGCCCCCATGTTCTTTGTGAATTACAGCTTGTGCAACATGAGGCATTGTCTGTTGTTGAAAAAAAAGAGTCTTTCCCATTATAAATATAAAGAGGGAATTTGCTACATTCTCAGCATGGAGGGAGAATGTGTTCTCCAGGAGTTTGACAGTGAGAAAGCTGTTAACACCAGCCATCTGTGGAGGGAGTTAATGGCAATTGACAAGCCCTGCTTGAAATTATTTCCTATTTTGTTTCTGCGGTCGAAAGTCTTGAATAGTTGTTGAGACAGACTAAATAAAAGCCATACAACATGAAGTATCTGATCAGGGCTGCTTCTTCTTCTCCTTTCTTTTTTACAACTTCGGCCTCATAAAAAAACAGATTCTATGCTTGTTTGAGTCTCGGTAATGAAAGAGGCGCAGCTGTATATTTGCTTCCCAGTGGAAATGTTGTGAATCAGTGGAAATGCGTACGACATGCCACCGGCACTTGTGCTGTTGATGCTATGACATGGGGAGCATGCAGTTGGAAAAGCTGGGTCAAAAGCAAACCATTTTGGAGCAAGGGGACTTGGATATGTTTACCACAAGCGGCTCATGATGATTAGATATAAAATCAGATCTTGCGTCTAGAGTTAATGAATTTTTCATCTGATTTACTTTCCCAGCTGAAAATAAAACCATTTTATTAAACCAACTGTGTTATCCATCTTAAGGTGGTTAGCAGGTCTCTCAGCCTGGCCAAGCTGGATATGGTGTTTTTTTTATGGTTTTAGAGTGATTTTGGGTTCTTGCCAAATGGTCATGCTTGGAGACCAGTTGACCAACCAGCTAAACCAGATAAACACCAGCCAACAAACACAACCAAATCACAGTTTTTTATTTTTAAGCTTTTTCAGATTAATTATTTCTTCCTCTACAGAAAAGCTAGGCTGTCCAGTGATATAGATTTACAAATTTGTGTATATTCCTCCTAGAAGCTTTTAAGTAGTCACGGCATAGGATCAAATTGCCTGATGTATACACATGCACACCTGTCTCAATTATGGTACCATCTGGAGCTATTGGCTGTTCCAGAGGACAATGCAACACAAAAGACCCAAAGAAAATTCATTCAACTGTTTTGAGGTTTATTAAATTGACAGTTTTGTGGACTGAGACACAAGAGATCTGATTATTGCAACTTTAACCAGACAGAAAATTGAGCAGGTCATGACAAACCCTCACATATCATTCTACCTTCATTTTTGGTCAGTTTTTCATATTTGTGGGTAGTGTTAAGTACTGAAGCTGTTGGTTCGGGACTGAAATTAATGTGTAGGCATCTTTTACCAGAGGCAGCCCATTGGAAGATGCTAGGGAGGATGAGCCTCCTCTAAAAACAACAAAAGTGATAACAGTTGTTTTAATCAATTCACCTACTAAAATACATAAGTGAGATAACTTTAATGGAAAATTATATTTTTGATTGTGTGTGTGTGTGTGTGCGTGCGTGTGAAAAGAATTACTTCAAGAGAAATTGCAACCAATGTGATTCTTTATTAATAAAATACATGCAGTTTAGATCACACAGGTAAAACACTGTAAAGAACTCTGGTGCAAGACATCTTGACACAGTATATCAGGTGGAAAGGATTTCTGGGGGACAAAATGCAATAAGAGCAGAATATACTGGTTTCATGTCTGCGAGCGACAGCATGTCACTCAGTTCTGTTAGCACTATTATGTGTGTGTTTTCCTTGATCCTTATGACTTAACGTGTAATTCTATAAGATATTTTTCAAAAGTGTCAATAAACCTGCTCTTCAGCAGAGTTCAAGTTTGTATTAGATTAATTTGCTCTGAAAACTGTATGTAGGCTTTAGATTTTCTAGACACTGTTATTTCAGTATGACAAGAGAAACAATTCATATTCAATGATTAGTCCGCTAGTAGTCCAGTTATGATCAAGTTATTCAGTCACATTACTTTTTTGATGCATTCATCTTTCATTTCTTACTATTCAAAAAAGTGTTTATTCTGTAAATGTGTTTCCATCTTAGTTTATGTTGTTCTTTTTATAGAATAAAAAATGTATCCACCTCAAGCGAACATATCAGTTTATGTGCATTTTGGAGATTTTATTTGCATCTTAGTGTTTCCATCCAGCAGTTTTTAAGCAATATCCAAAGATGTGCATACAAATATGTTGATGGAAACCCAGCTAATGATACGTTGGTCCCTTGATACAGCTTGGATCCCTCTTTCCTGTAACTTTTTTGCCTGAAAAAAAAGAAAGAAATGAAAATCCAATAAACTCAAGAGCTATATCAAGGGTTCTGAATATTAACCCTTGAACCCATCCTCAAGAGCCTTGGGAATGGGCTAGGGATGCACCAAAGTTTCGGCCACTAATTTTTATCAGCCAATTATTTACCAAATTAAAACCATCTAAATATTGGTCATATGATCATGTTTGTGTGTGTGTGTGTGTGTGTGTGTGTGTGTGTGTGTGTGTGTGTGTGTGTGTGTGTGTGTGTGTGTGTGTGTGTATGTGTGAGCGTGTATTTATCACTTTGTGGGGACCAAATGTCCCCATAAGGATAGTAAAACCCGAAATTTTTGACCTTGTGGGGACATTTTGTCGGTCCCCATGAGGAAAAACAGCTTATAAATCATACTAAATTATGTTTTTGAAAATGTAAAAATGCAGAAAGTTTTCTGTGAGGGTTAGGTTTAGGGGTAGGGTTAGGTTTAGGGGATAGAATATAAAGTTTGTACAGTATAAAAACCATTATGTCTATGGAAAGTCCCCATAAAACATGGAAACACAACATGTGTGTGTGTGTGTGTGTGTGTGTGTGTGTGTGCGTGTGTGTGTGTGATATATAGAAATACCTACAAAAATAAATTAAAAACAAAATGTAAATCATGTTGAATATGCATTTTTTGAATTTGTTATGTTTTATCATGTTTTGTTATGTTTTGTCAAATGTGAGTTCTATGGTTGAGAACTGCAAAACAGAATTGCAATCTGTTTTTAATCTATTTATTTATACTTAATTTTATCTTTCATTGTGGCTCTCTTAAAATTTTGTCATGTCATGTGTTCAACATATCAAATCAGATCAAATATTTATTGATAAAACAATAAAAATGGCTTTTGTACCCCTCTTTTTTATTATTTTTAAAAGCAAAATTCCTAAGCAAAAAAGTGATCTGATGACAAAATAATCTTAGCACTGTAAATAGCAAAATATCTATCTGTATCAGTCTAAATATGTTTTGTTAAATCAGTATCGCATCAGCAAAATGTCAAAATGTCATATTGGTGCATCCCTAGGACAGTCAGTCTCTTTTGACTTTAGATATTGGCAGTAGATATTAAGCAATAAGCTAACAACCACACATAACACCCGTGCAACCATCAAGTATGCCCTGGCAATCACCCATAACACTCTACCAACAGCATTGCAACACACTACAAAAGACACTCTAGAATCATGGCTGCAACTTTTGAATGGGCAAGTACCACTCACATGTTTTTATTTATTTCAGCAAATGTAAAAATCTAGTTTTCATGTTCCCTTTTTGGTAGAAATGAACAGAATACATGGTCAAAGTGCAACGATAACACAAAGCTTTGGACTTGAAAATGCCAAGACCAATACCGATTTTGTTTGCAAAGATTGTAATGCTCTTCATTTCACCACCTATCATAACTCCATGAGACAGCATCCTTTTGTATAAAACCGTATAAAATAAAGTGTTTGCGAAATCGAGTGTGACAGCCCTTGAAGTTTTGTTCACTAAAAACAAGCTTTACCTTGTCCTTCAGCCATATTCTTTCATTAAAGCTTTATTTATTTGCAAGAAATCATCCGTAACAGACAGGAGTGCATACTGGATGGCTAAAAATCACAAAGCTTGACCTAACAAATGAGAAGTACATGTTCATTGAGATATAGGCTTACAGTGGATTTGTATTTGTGTTCTAAACATCCATATTTCAAGGCAAGCAGTTCGACTGAACAATATTTGTTAAGGTAACAATGCAAAAACCATAAGATACTGCTCTTCCTTTGCAGCTTTTAAGAGCATATGGCTTGTTTTTGCTTCACATTCCCCAGTGGAAGTTATATAGTATCTGCTATTGCATTCACCTTGTCTAAACATTTTGTGTCTTGTTGCTGATACCCGATGCAATCTCGCCACATCCATGCATATTTCTTCAGGACTGTGAAGAAAAGGATGCGAGTGTCGGTTATACATTACAAGCCTCAGCTTTGTTCTGCTCGGGACCTATGATGGCCCTCCTGTGGTCATACTGGTTCTCCCCACCCTGAGATGCTTCCTCCTGGCCTCCTTCCCCTTGGCAGGGCCTGCGAGCTGTGATAGATGTGATGTCACCACCCACAATGCGGTTTGAGAGGTATATTACACTCGGGCAGCTCGGGGATTTCCTCTGTAGAACTGCCTCCACCTCTCTCCCCTCCCATCTGACTCAACACCCACCTCTCCTGCCCTTAAACCATGTCAAACTCTATTGCTCTATGCTCTATTTCTTCTCCATTCTAAGTCCTTTCTGAACATATTTGCTGTGTTTTTATGACATAAAAAATTTAATTACTTAGCAGAGACCTGTGCATTAGCATAATTAAATGGTATATTTTTCAGAGCTGTTTGGATTACTGGATTCTGATGAATGAATGACACAAAAAGAAGAATACACCAGTGTACATTGTATATTAAAACAATTATTACCAGTCTAATCTCATGAAAATGACTAGACTGTGGTGACATTTTTGCAAAATGATATCACATGGTTCATTGCACTTATTGCAGCAGTTCCGAGGTGAAGTGTTCAATATGTGGCGTTAAAAGCGTGTAAAATTTTCTTCCAAACGGAATGCTCTATCGTTTATTAAATTCTGCCTCCCTAGCCTAAACCTTAAACTAAAACCTAACCAATGGTATCATAAAAGCAAATGTGAGATTAAAAAGGCAATTGTTGAAGCAACTACGGCGTTTTGTGGTGCTTCTATGAAACTTTCGACTCATGTGTCGAGACCAGCTCTCTTCAGGACTTGTACTTTGCATCACGAGTACAGAATTCTATCTGTTGAGCTACTTTAAAATGTTATCACTCCCGAACAAGCTTGTAAATGTAGTTGGTTATGTAATGCAAGTGTTAAAGTGTTTATACACTGATAATCTACCTTTTTACTTGTGATTTGTGCAAAAAGGAATAAAAGTAATTGTTGTTTTAGCACCTCTAGTGCCTCATTTCATCAGGAAAATGTAGCGATATGTCCACTTTGTGGTCTCTTTTTTTCTTAACATAATAATTTAATTTCAATTGAAATCAAATCTTAATGTTCATTTAAATATTTATTGGGTTAGTAGCTGTGTAGGTACAGTCAGCTGGTCATTATCACAAAATAAACTCAAACAGGGTAAATCCTTTGTATTTATTTATTTAAAAATATCATGAATTTGAATTTGAAGATGTTTTCGATTACTCCATTTGTCATAAACAAAATGTGAATTTTTCATAAAAATGTCAAAATATCTGATGTTTTTAGGGTTTTAAGTGCTTCTCTCTGTTTTATGGTTTTATTGTCACATGACAACAGAATGACTTTAATTTAGTGGACAAAAGTTCAAATATCACTAATATTTTATAATAAAATTGTATATCTGCTTATTTCAAAAATTATAATAATGAAAGATATTGTTTATTTTAGTTTTTTAAGATTTTCAACTTTTAATGAGACTTTTATTACTTATATTTTTATTTATTTTCCACTGTCTATAAACCATTTTCAAACTTAAAATACGTTAATCAAAGTAGATGTGTCTTCAAGTAATTATTTAGCATTTTTTATGTATTTCTGAAAAACGTATTAGATCCATCCAAAAAAATAAAAAATAAAAAATAAAATGAGAATCACACCGTTGGCCCGTATATTCTGCTCTTGTTGCATTTTGTCCCCCAGAAATCCTTTCCACCTGACATACTGTGTCAAGATGTCTTGCACCAGAGTTCTTTGCAGGAGTGATGATCTGTGAAACCTTTAATATCACACCGATTTCATTGGCAGATGGCGCTTGACGCTCCGCCCCGATGAGTGTGTCATCATTGGCATATGAACTGGAGTACAGCACCATTTTGTAAGGACACATCTCTCTATCCCTTAACAGCAAGAAATCAGTAGTATGGCAAGTTTACAGCATCGTATTCCTTCCTTTCAGGAAACCAAGGTTACAGTCGTAACTGAGACGTTTTACATTACCATTTTCTACCCTCTCTCACACTCTTAGAATTAAACTTCTACCTGAAAATAACCTGTTATGATTGGCTAATCTTTTTGAATGAGAAATGTGTTGTTCACCAAGATGGTGAGCCAAGTTGCTGAATACTTAATGGCCATATGTTAATGATCAGTCAATACCATGAGCATTTTTGAAGATGCCGTTTTTTTTGCTGTTTTGTTTGCATAGACAATATGGGTGAATTGCAACCATTTCAGTATACCTACATATTATACCAAACTATACCTACATATTATACCAAACTATTAAGTACAAGGAAAATCCTGATTTCCATCATATGACCTCTTTAAGAGATTTCCCAAACACTATTTTCTCCATAACTCC
Source organism: Xyrauchen texanus (assembly GCF_025860055.1). Lineage (NCBI taxonomy): Eukaryota > Metazoa > Chordata > Actinopteri > Cypriniformes > Catostomidae > Xyrauchen > Xyrauchen texanus. Next base: position 6,990,249 of record NC_068318.1, on the reverse strand, counting down.
ATATAGTCTTCATTGAGCTTTTCAGAATGACCAGCTCTCAAATAAGATAAAATCTGTCTGTTTCACAGAGGGGCCCTGGATTTACAGGCAACACTATATGCTCATAAAAATGTATCTGTGCATTCTACAAGAATGTTTGCCAGAGCGTGTAAGATGAACATACGGAAAAGGTATTGCCTTAGGAATGTTGTCAAACAAACTGTCAGTGCAATTTCCCATAAGGCCTTCTGTTCCATTAAACCAGTCAGAGTGGCATTATTGTCTGCTACTCAAATCTCTGTGGAAATCGCTGGATCAAGGCTCTTTTCAAAAGCCAAACAGTAATCCCTTGAGCATATGAAGTTAGACATGACATTTAGTCAGATTTGCTTATACCTCCTGTTGTTGTTCCGAGGCTTTCTTGTAAAATGAGAGCATGTTTTTAGTTACTCTTTTCTGAAAGTTTATGTTGTTTTATTTTCACATTGATCTTTGGAATATTTGATTTTATTAGGACAATTGTGGCATGCAGCTGTAAAAATATTTCAGAAGAATGACCGTGGTCTATATAAACACGCTCAGAGTTTAAACGGTTACTTTAAAATGTATTCCATTACAGATTACAGATTACATGCTTTAAAATGTAATTTGAACATGTATTTAATTAGATTACTCAAATTCAGAAATGTAATACTTTGGATTACTTATTTAGCACTAGCATAATGTTTCACTTGTTTTATTAACAAGTTAATAACAAATAAAAAAAATGATATTGCCGTTAGAGTAATACAAAATATATTTATATTCAAAATATATTATTATAATATATTATGCAGTGTTGCTTCTAAACAGAATAAAATAAATGAAATCTATTTTTTCTTTTAGGATTTGTAGAATACAAAAATGATCATCAAGAATAAGATGTGTGCAGTACAGCTTTGCCCTAATGTTAAAGGTCCTACTAGAGCAAGAATAATTATGACCTAATGTGGATTTTCTTAATAGGAAAACTATACTCATGCCTGAAAACAGTTGCATGTAAAAGGCCAAGAAATCGTCTTGGTTACTGATGTAACCTCCGGTCCCTGATGGAAGGAACGAGAAGTTGTGTCGATGAGTTGACACTAGGGGTCGCTTCTTGGGAGCCCAGACATCTCTGATCTTGAGAAAAGGCCAATGAAAATTGGCGTGTGGAATTTGCATGCCACTCCCCCGGACATACGGGAATAAAAGGAGTGACACTGCAAGTGCACATCAGGTATCGCACAAAGGAGCCAAGCCAAAGACCCATCCACTTCAGTGGTTGGTTCAGTGTTGTGGCAGGAGGGACACAACATCTCGTTCCTTCCATCAGGGAACGGAGGTTACATCAGTAACCGAGATGTTCCCTATCTGTCACTCATTTGACGTTGTGTCGATGAGTTGACACTAGGGGTCCCAATGGAAAACGCCACAAGAGCTGAACCGAGTTACGCAGACAGGCGGTGTGAGACGGGCAGAACTCTGTGTACCTCGTAGCCAGTACAGCAAGCCGTCGCATAACTACCCCCAACACACTGGGAGGCATGAAGCGGTCCCCTACACCTTGGGTTGGCCCAGGGACCATACAACTCTCTATTGTTCTCCCCAAAAAAGGAACTAAATCGTTCGGCTGGGGGCCATATATATGGTCCAAGCTGGGGGGTGTCCCTCCAAAGAGGAGAACACTGCGGAGATGACACCCGGTCCCGAGGGGGGGGGGGGCGTGGTTTCACATGGAATACAACACGGTAGGAGCGGAAGCACATTTTGTGGAGCAGGGCCATGGTAGTTCCTTCCCGAGGGGGGGAGGAGTTACTACAAACACGGCGACCAAGGACAGAGGGCCCTCTGCCCAAGGAATACACAGTTTACAGGCAGGGAAAACATTTTGTGAAATATACATCACACGGGGTTGCCTAGGGGGACAACCACCACATGTGGAGCACTTACCTCAGTATGGGGGCCTGGGTGATGCCCATACTTGGTCACGTAGCCGAATCGACTCCAGATCAGCTGGACCACCTGAGGGTGGAGTCTCCACTCTCTCCTGAGCTTAACCTGTTGTGACAGTGCGTCCGCTGTGCTGTTGAGGTGGCCCTGGATGTTGGTGGTTCGCTCGTTGGTGAGGTGCGCCGGTATTGAGAGCGAGTCTACTCCATACCGAGAAAAGAGATGCTCTGAACCGGGACGAGCTTGCTCTTTTCTCAGTTGACCCGCAGCCCCAAACGGCCGAGGTGCATGTGCACCAGGTCCCTGTGCGCACACAACATATCCCGCAAGGGCTGCCTCTGCGACTTTCGTAAAGGCGCGAGGCGACAAGGACAGGCCATAGGGGGGACTTTGTACTGATATGTCTGACTCTCGAAGGCAAATCGGAGAAAGGGTCTGTGTCGAGGAAGAATCAAGACATGGAAGTACGCGTCAGTGACACTTGCCTGGAGTTCAGTCCAGCAGATACCGGCATTCTTGCCTCTCATCGCAGTGGAACGGATGCCGTTGAACCTGGGTGGGGGCCTTTTGAACTTAATCGCTTAGCCGAGTCAGACGCGAGCGGGACCAAGGGGACTACAGCGTCAGACGTACCAGCGGGCGGGGCCTCACGACCTGGCAGAGCCCGAGGTGCTCTGAAACACTTACCTGGCTCCTTGTGACCACTCCCGGAACAGCCTGGGATGGGGGAGGAAGATTTCCCATCACATCAGGGGTGGATTTTTGTCACAGCTGGGCGTGCGGGGGTGGTCCGAGGCGCCATGCCTGCCAGAGAGAGAAACGGTTTCCGGTGGTCTTGATAACGACCGAGGTCACAGATTTTTACCGGCTCGGACCTGACAGAACCGACTCATCTCTGAGATTGTAGAATCTCGCAAAGGTGTTGGGTGTTGCCCAGCCCACTGCTCTGCAGATGTCTGCTTAGGGAGGTGCCGTTGGCCAGTGCCCACAAGGATGCCACACTTCTCGTTGAGTGTGCTCGAACCCGTAAGGAAGTCTGGAAGGCCAAGGAAATGGCATCGACAACCCAGCGGGCAGCCTCAGTTTGCAGACAGCATTCCCTTTCTGCTGTCTGCCGAAGCAGACAAAGCGCTGCTCAGAACATCTAAAGCTCTGTGTGGGGTCCAAATAGATGCGCAAAGCACGTACCGGACACATCAACGAAGGCTGGGTTTGCTTCTTCCCGGGACAGCTTGCTTACAGGTTCACGACCTGGTCCCTGAAAGGGGTCGTAGGAACCTTGGACACGTAGCCTGGTCGCGGTCTTAGGATGAAGTGAGTATCTGCTGGACTGAACTCCAGGCAAGTGTCACTGACAGAGAACGCTTGCAGGTCCCCACCCCTCTTGATGGAAGCTAGCGCTATCAGGAGGGCCGTCTTCAAGGAGAGGGCCTTGAGCTTAACTGAGTCAAGCGGCTCAAAGGGGGGTCTCTGAAGGCCCAAGAGGACCACTGCGAGATCCCAGGAGGGGAACAGGCTTGGCTGAGGAGGATTCAGCCTCCGGGCCCCTCTAAGGAATCTGATAATCAGGTCGTGCTGAGTTGCTGAGTTTATATACACTACCGTCGCGGTGCTGTCTGAACGGATCAAGACGTACTTGCCCCGAATCTGTGGGAGAAACCACCGTGGGGCAAGGAATACTGCCAGCAACTCTAGGTAGTTGATGTGCCAATGCAGCCGGGGCCCTGTCCAGGAGCCAGCGGCTGCGTGCCCATTGCACATGGCACCCCAACCCTGTTGAGAGGCGTCTGTGGTGACCATGACACGTCTGGACACCTGCTGTAGGGGGACTCCAGTATGCAGAAAACAGAGGTCTGTCCAAGGGTTGAAAAACTGAAGGCAGGAAGGAGTGATTAACACATAGTATGTGCCGTGGCACCATGTCCATCTCGGGACTAGAGTCTGAATCCAGTGCTGAAGCGTTCTCATATGCATCAACGCGAGTGCCGCGGCCGAGGATGCCATATGCCCCAGGAGCCTCTGGAACTGTTTTAGAGGAACCGCTGTGCTGGGCTCGAAGAGAGCGAGGCACCTTAGCACCGACTGCGTGCGCTCATTCGTGAGGCGCGCTATCATTGAGACTGAGTCTAACTCCATGCAGAGAAAAGAGATGCTCTGAACTTGGGAGAGCTTGCTCTTTTCCCAGTTGATCTGAAGCCCTAGAAGGCTGAGGTTCCAGAGCACCTGGTCCCTGTGAGCACATAGTAACTCTTGAGAAAACCTAGAATGAGCCAGTCATCAAGGTAATTGAGAAGGCAGATGCCCAATTCCCGTAGCGGGGCAAGGGCTGCCTCTGCGACCTTGGTGAAAACACAAGGGGACAGGCCGAAGGGGAGGACACGAACAGTAGGAAGGGTCTGTGTCGAGGCAGAATGGAGACGTGGAAGTATGCGTCCTTCAGGTCTACCACTGCGAACCAATCTGATGCTGAACGCAGGTTAAAATCTTTGAGCATTTTGAACGGGGGTTTGTGTAAAGCCCGGTTGAGAACTCACAACTCCAAGATTGGCCGCAACCCACCTCCTTTTTTGGGTACGATGAAGTAAGGGCTGCAGATACCCTTCATTTCGGCTAGCGGGACAGGCTCTATCACGTCCTTGAGTAGCAGATTTGTAATCTCTGGCCGTAAGGTGCTGGCGTTTTCGCTGAGCACTGAAGAGGAGCGAATACCGCTGAAACGAGGTGGGAGCCTGGCGAATTGAATCACATAGCCGAGTCAGATGGTCCTGGTTAACCAGCGCGACAGGTTGGACAGCGAAAGCCATGCGTCCAAGCTCCTTGCGAGGGGCATTAAGGGGACAATAATTTTTTACGTACCGGGTGGGGCTTCGCACCGGGAGGAGCAGGTAATAAAGCATCGGGAGGCTAAAGCGCATCCTGAGGCTTCAGTACTGAGAAAAGACTCAAAGCACTTACCTTGCTCTGCGCATCCAGCAGGGGGCGGGTTAGAGACTGAGGAGGAGGTCCTGTGGTTATTTAACATGAACTAACATTTATTAATTTTGGTTAATGTTCTTTTCAAAATATAGGCAACTAATAATTTAAAATAAAAATCGAAATTTGTATTTGTTAAAATTAGTTAATTCACTTTTATCGAACATGAACTAAAACTGAACATTTGTATTTTAATCAACTAACATTAACACAGATTATTAACTGCTTGTAACATATTTGGTCCATTGTTCATGATACCTAACGCATTAACAGATGTTAATGAATGAAACCTTATTGTAAAGTGTTACCAGAATTTTTAAATAAGTATGAAACATTATAACTGAAATTTACTCAAACAATAGGATTTGAATAGAATCAAGAGCTTGTAAAGCGGAATAAAATAAAAACATATTTATCAATACCCAGGCGCAATACTCAAATAGTCAATATTTAAAAGCGCTTGCTAAAATCATTAATGAGTAACCTTGCATTCATGTTCTAATTTGGGCTAAAATTCATCACTGACTAATAAGTCATTTACAAATGCCTTGTAAATCATATGCAGTTATAACAATGGAATAAAAAGCAAAACTTGTTGCTACTCAAAGTATTGCCCCAATTTACCTAGTTACCTGAAGTCCTCTGCAAGACACTTTTTTCAGTTTTCTTCATGCTCATTCACAGCATGCATTATATTTTGTCCTTGTGTTCAATATATTGTTCATATATTAAAGCCTGATAACCATTAAATGCTATTGATCTCTTATACATAAGTTTCTTAATTTTGCCGACACCTTTACATTTCTGTCCATATTACATTAAGGTACATTTTCATAGGTAACCAATGTTGAATGAGCGTTATTAGGCATTTATAACATGTGAAGTAATGTTTGCTCTATTAGTTGTTATCAATCAATGATTTATAATGCATTTGTAAATTAATTATTAGTCATTTATGATCCCCTTTATAAATACTTAACAAAGAGACTATTAATTTAATGTGTTATGCAAAAATTATCATGTGAAATTAGGGTACTAATTCACTGATTATTACATAGATAACAGACATTAACTGCAATATTAACAGACAGTATTAAAATGAGGACTACATATTTCAGCCTGTGAATGGAAGGACCTACCCCTATTGAAACACATTAGTGTCACATTAGGCTGTTGGGAGCCTGAAGGATCTGCTGGACTCTACGTGTGGTCCTGGAATCTGTCCACTCACACAGACGTACCGCATTCACATCGACTCAATCCATCAGATCAGGACAAAATCCACAGATACTGAGCTCAATGAATGCTAGTAATTTACTGCCTACACCTACAGTGTAAAAAAGCTTGAAAACTTGTCATTAGAGCTGATATGTTGTGTTTGATACTAGTGCTTAATAATAAATGAAAGCGGTTTGACAAAATTGTGCTTGTTTCAAAAATGCATGGACTAATATTACACATAAAATGCATGTTGTTGTTTCTGCATAGAGACCTAATATTTAATGTAATTTTTTTTATATCATAAATAATAACTGTTAGACCTTTTATATATGTTACTATCTAAACTGACATACATTCAGTTAAATGGTGGACTTTTCTATGTCACGCATCAATGTTATTGTGTATTTATTTTTAATACATTTCCCCCTCCCCCCAAATAAATAGTAGGCAATAAAGTGCAACAGAAAGAACAGATTTTTACCAGGGATAAAAATACCTTTCACTTTCTCCTTAGTTATATATATATATATATATATATATATATATATATATATATATATATATATATATTTTTTTTTTTTTTTTATTATTATAATTTTTTAACGGACACCTATAAACCTTTAAAAACAGACCTATCGTGACTTCAGAAGTTGTTAATCGATGGGAAAAAAATTAATAAATCCCAAATAATATTTAATAGTGGATTTCCTGGTATTTCCTGGTAAAGAACTACACTGTACATGATCCTGAAGAGAAAGCATCCACCAATCAAAGAATCGCAGCAAACAAAGTGCACAAAAAGAGCACTGCAGTGACTACCCACTTCCATTAGGTACTGTGAATCATGCTGTGAATAAAATTTAAATATATTGCTCCTATATGTATAATCGACAAATTTAAATACATAGTTTTATTATTAATTAAATTGCATTACTGGCAATGCATCATGGGATTGTAGTTAATTCATTAGTTCAATCAACACTCACATTTTCTGGTTTATGCATGTAATACCTAGGCACATCCACACTTGTTTGTGTTTGTTTGAACATATATTAACTTTGCTACATTCACACCTCTCGTCCACACTAGAATGCTATTTTCCTCCACATAATAAAATAAACTTTAAAAATTGCTCTCCATGCAAGCATACTTTGGCAAAAAATGAAATTCAGATTTAAACTGTCTAGTGTGGATGTGGTCAGGAGTATAACCTTTAGCAATGGCCAGTAACCAACCAGTATGGTGACTGGCGACATGCAGAGGCAAAGTCGCTGATGCTGTGAATGGGTGTGAATGGGGCTCTCGAATTAAATCATTTTCATCATCTTTTTATCTGCTTAGCTGCAGTTAGCAGTCAGTGAAAATACAATATCTCTCACATTTACATTTTGCATATGCTATTTATGTATTAGTCAGTGGTCTGATTGTCAAAATGTATTCCTCACACAGTTCGCACCTATACACGTACTCACACTGCTTGCTCTATCGCAACTTTGTGTGTTTTTTATTTTTATTTTACTTGAACAGGTGGAGTTAAAAAAAAATCCTCTAGTAAAAAGAATACCTGCTGTTTCTATTAATATTTGCTTAATACATTGTGAAATTCAGACAGTGAAACATTGAAATGCATGCTCAAAAGCAGCCCAGTTCCTCGGCTCATTCATTTTTAACTAAGCTAATATTGAACTCGATAAAATGTAAATAAAATAGTGCTAGAGGTCAATAGGTGTTCCAGCCAAGTACACTAATTAAACAAAGTCCCTACGAAAGGAGGTTGTGAAGTCATTGGTTCTGGGAAACACATTGTCTACTTAGAAGCAATTAGTGAGTGAATGCTGTGGTCTTTTAACCTAAAGAATTAAAAACTGTTCTGTGGTTCCTCTGATGATTGAAATGTGGCCCCTTTTCCTCTTCGTAAAAGTAAAGTAAAGACTAGTAAAGACCCCCAAAATGTGAGGCCTGGCATGGGAATTGTGGTTAGTTCATTTTTACATGTGGCACATACAAGTATGTCATGCCAACTTCATGACAGTGGAATATAAAGGTGAAAAACTGTGAAAACATGGCTTGAGCTATAAAGTTATATTTTATCATCTCTGCATGTCCTTTTGAAATTTAAATATAATGTATATTCACACATTACAGTATATCTACAAACTAATTGTATTATTTAGATATTCATGGAAATTAAAGGCTTTCCGTTTCTCACAATACACTTGGGCTATATGACTTTAAGCTGAGACATTTTTATGGTGCTTTGGGCATTTTCTAAAATGAAATGTATAATATGAATATTGCCTAGTTGTGCATTGTAACTCAAAGGGAACAATTTAAAGTTAATTATTAATCTATTATCTGCCATACTCGTGTATTCTACTATTTGCTAAATGGGCTAATCTCACTGAGCCTGTTAAAAATATGTCCGGGTCATATTTCACCCCAAAATCAAAGAGAAAGAAATGGGATATTAAATATAAAATTACATTTGAAGATGCATTACACTGAGACATTATTTTCATGTCAATTAGGCACATTCTCTGTCCAAATTCAAGTTACCTTAATGGAAAACGTCTCGGTTACTGATGTAACCTCCATTCCCAGATGTACAACTGGGATTTGCTCAAGTACAACTTGATCATGCAGCAAGACAATGATCTAAAGCATAGGAGTGAGTCCACCTCTGATTGACTCAAAAGAAGATACATTAAAAACTTGTCAAAGTCCTGACTTGAACCCGATTGAGATGCTGTAGCAGGACCTTATATGGGCAGTTCATGCTTAAAATCCTCCAATGTTGCTGAATTAAAGCATTTCGGCAAAGAAGAGTGGGCGAAAATTCCACCACAGCGTTGTGAAAGACTGATCTCCAGAAGTTATCGGGAGTGTTTGGTTGCAGTTGTTGCTACCGAAGGTGGCACATCCAAATATTAGGTTTAAGGGGGCAGTTCATTTTTCACATGGGTGATATTGGAGTTGGATAACTTTTTTGTTTCAATAAAAAAATTATATAAAATTAAAATAAAATAGATGCAATATGAACTAACAATTACAAAAACTTTTACAGCAGTTATTAATCTTTTTAATTTTACATATACTCTATGTTTTGTTTTTTACATTAATAGTTGTACGCATAACATTAACATTACCACTAATGCAAAATTAAGAAGAAACAATGAACAGATTAACATTAACCAAGATCAATACATTTTTAATTGTTAGTTCTACCTCATGATACCTAATACATTAACTAATGTTAACAAATTTAACCTTGTTGTAGTGTTACCAAAATAATTGTATTATAGCAACAATTTTGTTATTCAATAAAAAAGTCCATTATGTCCTAAACATTCAGACAAAATCTAATTTAAAGCAAAACATCTTTCACAGCTCAGCTGAGCAGCCAAGACACCTCAATCCAGTTGTCATTTTACAGCCTTTTTGTCAAGTGGAGGTCTGAATTTGCCTCAAGGGAGCAGCAGCCACTGTCGAGACTGGCATGTTCCTTCACGCTCAACAAATTATGCTTAATTTCTCTCTTGAGCCCAATTTACCCTGAGTTTTGGTGTACTACTTCCTGTACACTATATTAAAGGCTGCAGCACACAGTAATGTAAAAGAACTTCCTATTAAATGTCAAAGACATCCGCAAATTTATTGCATCTCTCCAAAGAACTTTATCTCCATGCTTTTGAGGGAGGGATAATAGATTTGTGGAGAGTATTTTTAATGTGACCTATATTTTAGATTCAGATCAATGGCTTTCATTTGCTGTCAGAGCTAAACTGTAAAGAGATTCTATCATTAGTTTGTACCTTGGAACTAAAAGAAATAGTGTAGACCAGAGAACATGCATGTATACAGTATGTATATATCCTGAATATATTGACCAAATCAGACAGTGTTGGAGAGGCTACTTTAGAAACTGTAATCCTAGCTCCAAAATACTCATAACTTAGTTAAACTACAGTCCAGCTACTCTTCTAAAAAAAAAAAAAAAAAGGAGTTTGCTACTACAGAGTACTAACAAAACATGGCTAACTACATTGAAGCTGTTTAAAGAAGAACACATTTTTAGATACGTAAAAGTCGGATAATATTATTGAATATTACAGAAGTCCTGACTGCAGAATTCAAAAATATTTCCTTATAGTTATATATTTAATCACTCCATTATTAAAATTAACCATGGTTTAACTACAGTAACCATAGAGTGGATTAACCGTGTTATTTGTAGTGAAACCATAGTAAAATCAAAATTAACAATGGCTACTTCAGTCATGGCTACTAAAATATTACTAAAAACCGCATGGTTTCTGTGTTGACACTACTGTGAATCGGTGAATTGTTTATGTGAACTAGTTTATTTACATGAACCGTCCAAAAGAGCCAACTCACAAAAATACATCGGAGTTTCCAATGTGAAATATAAGGAAGTTATTATTAGTATTATTATTTTTAACTGATTCATTTATTTGAAATGTCCGAAATAACTGATTCACTTAATTGAGCTACAGTGCTACTCACTGGAAAATTTTGTTCACTACCAGAAAAGCTACATGGCAAAGTACATCAGTGGCCGCCTACTTTTTTACTCACATGGGTTCCAGAATTTTTTCCACTAATTAGTGTTTTAATAAAATCCATTATAAAAGAGTTGTAAGCAATTAACTATACCAACAAGCTCTGAGGTCAATCACAACATTGTAATCATTGATTACAAAAACAACAACAAATATTTTGACTAATTGAGGTTACAGTGAATGGGGACAGATTTTGGAGGGTTTAAAGGCTTACATTAATTCTTCTACTACAACGTGTATTATTTGAGCTGTTAAGTTTTTAAAATTGTTTTAATCATTTTAGGGTTTTAGGGAAAACAGTAACTAATACATTTGCTCTAAGGCAGATTTTCAGTTCCGCCTGACAACAACGGTAAGACAGACAGACAGAGGAGAGTTTTTCCAAAGAAATTTGGAATGCAGTCTCTTTCTCAAAAAACACCATGATCACAAAAAAGGGCATATTATACTAACCATAAGTTGTGAGCTGGCAGAGTTTAATGGAAATCTTTTGGAGCTCAGAGGAGCCTCCTATCTGAATGAAGATTGCTGAAGTCTGTGGAATACTCACATCCACTGCAGGGTTATATTAAAATTCTCTGATCGCTCGCTTGCAATATGAATTACGTCCAATATTAAGCTCTATCAAGATGAATCAGTAATAAGATGAACTGATAAGGGTTTAGTGATTTATTTTTACAACTCATGTTAAAATGTGAGATCTTTAAATTATATAAAAACTCCTTGTAAGAACCAAAAAATAGTAACCTGCAATTGTTATCTTATAATTGGATCTATTTGTAATTGATCTAGCCCATACAAATTTTTATGTGTTACTGAATTTGTCAGGTAAATTTAGCCAGATTATATATCAATGTAAATAAAATAAGTTAATTTAAATGTTGCAAAGAAGCACATTTACCACCACCAAACAAATCTCTCTCTCTCTCTCTCTCTCTCTCTCTCTCTCTCTCTCTCTCTCTCTCACACACACACACACACACACACACACACACACACACGCATTATAAAAGTATAGCCACATGACATAAACATAAAGGTTGATGTTTTATGATTTATTGTCTTTAACCCTGAAACCCAAAATGACAATAAAAAGCTCAAATAGTCCAACAATTATAACAGAATTGTAAGTGCTTTTATAAAATTATAAGCTCCACATTTCTGCCTCGAAAACTTGCCCCTATTCACTTCCATTGTTAGTCACAAAAAAAAAAAAGAAAAAAAAAAGCTGAGGGGCAAGTCAAAATTATGTTTTGTGGTAATCAACATTATGCTACAAATAGAGTCAACTGAGCTTAACTTGTATTGAACCTAGAATTGTTAGGGTTACCTCGTCTTGTTCTCACTGTTACCCCTTTGTTTACCATTTTTGTCACTTTTGTATTCCGTAGTTTTCACTTTTGTCCCTTGTTTAACTCCACAGTCTCCCTGTTAGCGTTCGTGTTCTCATTCATTGTTTTCACCTGCCCTCGTTAATTTGTCACTGGTTTCTGTTTATCCCCTTGTTATCTTGTTTGAGTTCTGTTTGTTCATTGGTTCCTCTCTTCCCATGTCCGTGTATTTATACCCTGTCTGTTTGTTCAGTCGGTGTCTATCGTTGAATGTTGTTAGCCTGGTGTGTGTTCCCTGCCCGTTTTCCTCAGTCTTGTGTTATTTTCCCCATTGAGGGTTTTCCTTTGTGTTTGTTGATTGTCTAAGTCAATAAAAGTACGTTTGCATTTAGATCCGCTCTCCTCGTCTGCCTCCATTCGTAACAGAACGATAGACCGCCAAATATGGATCCAGCAGCTTTCTTTATGGAACTGGCCAAGGCGGATCTGACCATCCGCGAGTACTCCCACTTCTTTTCCGCTGTTGCCATCCACACCGGCTTCGACGACACATCCCTGAAGACCATCTACCAGCTTGGGCTACCAACATACCAGCTGTGTGAATTGCCGAACTCCGGAGACATCACGTGGAGGGAATATGTGAGTCTAGTCTTGGGAGAACTCGCTGCCGGGGAACCACCTCTCTCGATCCCGGTTTCCGCCTCTGGGCTTTCCGTGCCTGCTACGGCCAACGAGCCAGTGTTGCAAGCTTCGTCCGCTCGGCGGAGGAGGAGAAGAGGAAAGGCTTCTGCTCCCCAGTCTCCGCCTACCACGGCCAGCGAGCCAGAGCCCACGCCTGCCACGGCCAGCGAGCCAGAGCCCACGCCTGCCACGGCCAGCGAGCCAGAGCCCACGCCTGCCACGGCCAACGAGCCAGAGCCCGCGCCTGCCACGGCGAGCGAGCCAGAGCCCGCGCATGTCACTGTGAGCGAGCCTGAGTCCTCGTCAGTCACGGTGAGCGAGCCTGAGCCCTCGACCGTCCCCGAGCCAGCGCCTTTGGCCTCCGATGTCAGCGAGCCGGCGCCTGTAGCCTCCGATGTCAGCGATCCAGCGCCTGTGGCCTCCGATGTCAGCGAGCCAGCGCCTGTGGCCTCCGATGTCAGCGAGCCAGCACCTGTAGCCCCCGATGTCAGCGAGCCAGCGCCTGTAGCCCCCGATGTCAGCGAGCCAGCGCCTGTAGCCCCCGATGTCAGCGGGCCAGCGCCTGTAGGCCCTGATGTCAGCGAGCCAGCGCCTGTAGCCTCCGATGTCAGCGAGCCAGCGCCTGTAGCCTCCGATGTCAGTGAGCCAGCGCCTGTAGCCTCGACCGTCCCTGAGCCAGCGCTTCCCGAGTTTTCCAGAGCTCTGCCTTCCGAGCTTCCCGAGCTTTCCAGAGCTCCGCCTTCCGAGCTTCCCAGAGCTCCGCCCTTCGAGCTTTCCAGAGCTCCGCCTTCCGAGCTTCCTGAGCTTTCCAGAGCTCCACCTTCCGGGCTTTCCAGAGCTCCGCCTTCCGGGTTTTCCAGAGCTCCACCTTCCGAGCTTTCCAGAGCTCTGCCTTCCGAGCTACCCGAGCTTTCCAGAGCTCTGCCCTCCGAGCTTCCCAGAGCTCCACCCCTCAAGCCTCCCGAGCCTTCTACGGCTCCACCGCCCGAGCCTCCTACGGCTCTGCTCCCAGAGACTCCTGAGCTTTCAAGGGCTCCGCTTCTCGAGCCTCCTACGGCTCTGCCTCCCGAGCCTCCTACAGCTCTGTTCCCAGAGACTCCAGAGCTTTTTAGGGCTCCACCTCTCGAGCATCCTATGGCTCCGCCTCCCGAGCCTCCTACGGCTCCGCCTCCCGAGCCTCCTATGGCTCTGCTCCCAGAGCCTCCCGAGCCTCCTGAGCCTCCTACGGCTCCGCCTCCCAAGCCTCCGACGGCTCCACCTCCCGAGCCCTCTAGGGCTCCACCCCTCAAGTCTCTCGAGCCTCCCAGGGCTCCGCCCCTCAAGTCTCTCGAGCCTTCCTGGGCTCCGCTTCCCGAGCCTCCTACGGCTCCGCCTCCAGAGGCCCCCGAGCCTCCCTCGGCTCCGCCTCCAGAGCCTTCCAGGCCTCCGCCTCTAGAGCCTCCTATGGCGCCACCTCCATCGGCTCCACCGCCAGAGCCTTCCAGGTCTCCGCCTCTAGAGCCTTCTATGGCGCCACCTCCATCAGCTCCACCGCCAGAGCCTTCCAGGTCTCCACTTCTAGAGCCTCCTACGGCGCTACCTCCCTCGGCTCCGCCTCCTGAACCTGCCCCTGTCCGGTGGCCTCCTCCCAGGGCCCCTGACCCTGTCCCTGTCCTGTGGCCTCCTCCCAGGCCTCCTGACCCGTTCCCTGTTCTGTGGCCTCCTCCCAGGCCTCCTGACCCTGTTCCCTTCCTGTGGCCTCCTCCCAGGCCTCCTGACTCTGTTCCCGTCCTGTGGCCTCCTCCCAGGCCTCCTGACCCGGTCCCTGTTCTGTGGCCTCCTCCCAGGCCTCCTGACCCTGTTCCAGTCCTGTGGCTTCCTCCCAGGCCTCCTGACCCGGTCCCTGTCCTGTGGCCTCCTCCCAGGCCCCCTGACCCTGTTCCCGTCCTGTGGCCTCCTCCCAGGCCTTCTGACCCAGTCCCTGTCCTGTGGCCTCCTCCCAGGCCTCCTGACCCAGTCCCTGTCCTGTGGCCTCCTCCCAGGCCTCCTGACCCTGTCCCCGTCCTGTGGCCTCCTGACCCGGTCCCCGTCCTGTGGCCTCCTCCCAGGCCTCCTGACCCTGTTCCAGTCCTGTGGCCTCCTCCCAGGCCTCCTGACCCTGTCCCTGTCCTGTGGCCTCCTCCCAGGCCTCCTGACCCTGTCCTGTGGCCTCTTCCCAGGCTCCCTGACCCAGTCCCTGTCCTGGGGCCTCCTCCCAGGCCTCCTGACCCTGTTCCCGTCCTGTGGCCTCCCCCCAGGCCTCCTGACCCTGTTCCAGTCCTGTGGCCTCCTCCCAGGCCTCCTGACCCGGTCCCAGTCCAGCGGCCTCTTCCCAGGCCCCCTGACCCAGTCCCTGTCCAGTGGCCTCCTCCCAGGCCCCCTGACCCAGTCCCTGTCCAGTGGCCTCCTCCCAGGTCCCCCAAACCTGTCCTTGCCCTGTGGCCAGCTCCCAGACCTCCTGAACCTATCCTTGCCCTGTGGCCAGCTCCCAGACCACCTGAACCTGTCCTTGCCCTGTGGCCAGCTCCCAGGCCTCCTGAACCGGTCCCTGCCCTGTGGCCAGCTCCCAGGCCTCCTGAACCGGTCCCTGCCCTGTGGCCAGCTCCCAGGCCTCCTGAACCTACCCTTGCCCTGTGGCCAGCTCCCAGATCACCTGAACCTGTCCTTGCCCTTTGTGCCCCCCAGGACTTCCTGCCTGCCCTGTGTGCCCCCCTGGACTACCTGCCTGCCCTTTGTGCCCCCCTGGACTTCCTGCCTGCCCTCTGTGCCCCCCTGGACTTCCTGCCTGCCCTCTGTGCCCCCTTGGACCTCCTGCCTGCCCTCTGTGCCCCCTTGGACCTCCTGCCTGCCCTCTGTGCCCCCCTTGGACTTCCTGCCTGCCCATTGTGCCCCCCTGGACTTCCTGCCTGCCCTCTGTGCCCCCTTGGACCCACTGCCTGCCCTTTGTGCCCCCCTGGACTTCCTGCCTGCCCTATGTGCCCCCTTGGACTTCCTGCCTGCCCTTTGTGCCCCCCAGTCAATGGACATTTTTTTTTTTTTTTTTATGTGATGTTACTGTTGATCGTCTGGAATCCGATCCTTGAGGGGGGGCTCTGTTAGGGTTACCTCGTCTTGTTCTCACTGTTACCCCTTTGTTTACCATTTTTGTCACTTTTGTATTCCGTAGTTTTCACTTTTGTCCCTTGTTTAACTCCACAGTCTCCCTGTTAGCGTTCGTGTTCTCATTCATTGTTTTCACCTGCCCTCGTTAATTTGTCTGGTTTCTGTTTATCCCCTTGTCATCTTGTTTGAGTTCTGTTTGTTCATTGGTTCCTCTCTTCCCATGTCCGTGTATTTATACCCTGTCTGTTTGTTCAGTCGGTGTCTATCGTTGAATGTTGTTAGCCTGGTGTGTGTTCCCTGCCCGTTTTCCTCAGTCTTGTGTTTATTTCCCCATTGAGGGTTTTCCTTTGTGTTTGTTGATTGTCTAAGTCAATAAAAGTAAGTTTGCATTTAGATCCGCTCTCCTCGTCTGCCTCCATTCGTAACAAGAATATAGTGATTTTATTTTTCGATTTCTTTCTTGATTTGTTCTTACAGTAAATGATAGAACAGAAAAAAGCAAACATTTCAAAGCAAACAGCATTTCATTATTTAAATGGTTTATATGCAAATCTAGTCTTTATTGCATTATCATATGGCAAACTTCCATGCACTCTCATGTAGGCCACCATTGGTTCAGTCACTCAGTCGTGCCCCACACTGGAATTACGGCTTTAATACTGTCAAATAATCCAGTTTCAACAACAATAGCATTTTCAGCATTGGATTTATAACCCCAAAAGTGGAGCACTTGAAAAACAAGTGTCAGACAGACATCACTAAGACTGAACATGCCTACAGTTTAAGGATGCAAAAATTGTATTCACATGAATATTGGCTTAAAAATGAATAATGGATTCATCCGAATCATATAAAAAATATTTGTATCACTGATTGTAAAAGAAGAACAAAGATAAAGCATCATTTTAAATAAACATATCCAAATTACAACAAATTTATGGATCTGTGCAGCCATTAATTCTAAAGTGTAACTCTTATAAATTAAAATGTGCACACAGTGATTTCATATAGGATGGGCACTCGACTCTGTTTGTGGCAGTGTTAATTTTGGCAGCAAATTCTGATTTAGTCTTAGTCTTAGTCTTTTGAATAACACACCATTTAGTTTTAGTCATATTTTAGTCATCTGAAATCTTTTAGTCTTAGTCTAGTTTTAGTCGACTAAATATAATAAGAGTTTTAGTCTAGTTTTTGTAGATCAAATTTAGTTGACTAAATCTACAGTGGACTTAGTTGACTTGACTAAATGTTTCTCCAAAATTTCCAGTCATTGGAAGTACCCATGGTATTAAGATTTGAATATGCAATACAGACACAGATTTAACAGTTGTAATACAAAACATGTATTTTATTTTATTCTTAATGTCAAAAACACTCACCGTGGCTTTTTCACAAAAGATAATCTCACATAAAATAAGCATACGGCCTGCTCTCCCAGAAAAATATACTTACTCCCTGAAAAAGATAAGCATTCTCCCGCATATGACATTCTTTCACGATGAAGTACAATACTATTGAAATAGATAACCACCTAACTCTGAACTTACTGTCTTCTACGGACTGTGCAAAATCAAAAACTTTAAGAAAAATAAAGAGCAATTCTTAAAAATAATAAAACTATTGTTTGTAATGCCATTGCACAAGGTATCTACAGATAATTCACTACTGTTAATGTTCACGTACCTCAAGAGAAGTTAAATAACTGCTAGGCTACAATGCCTTAGAATGCCTTACAATGCATTGCTACTCTGTGCAAAATCAACAAGATCTGTTGAACAGAACAGATTAGTGCAATTCTCAAATGTAGAATAAAAGATGTATTGGATGTAATGCCATTGCACACAAAATGAAATATTCTTCTGTTAATAATTAAAAGTAGTATCAATGAGCTCAACTCAAGACAAGTGAATTACATGCTAAGCTGTAATGTCATTATTGCATGGAACAACAAAATCAGTAACTTTCAAGTTGTGCATATACTACTACAGGAAATGCTGTAAATAGCAGTGAATACAACAGTTCTATTTGTTTCTGTTCATTTTAAGGAAAGCACTTCGCTCCAATGTGACCCTTCCTCTGTTGCACTGGTCCTCTTGTGAGGTCACCTGTGATGCTGAATACCCTCTCTGCAAAAGCTTGAGAAGCCGGCATAGCCAACAAGTCTAATGCAAAAGGTTTTAAACTGTGATAAAAACTGTTACTCTTTTCCAGCCAGAAGTCTGTCCCTGTGTCCTCAGTGATGGGATGTGAAAGTTCTTCCTTTTACTTGATAATCTGCTGCCTGATGCTGGTTGTGGAGGTTTTCTGTTTAGGCCTTGTGGTGCGGCATTTTGAGAGGAACCTAAACACCGGCTGCTTTGAGGATGGCGTTGCTTCTGGTTCCTCAATAACCTCTTCTTCTGCATCATCTTCAGACTGGTCCTCCTGGCAAGTGCATTTGACCACATAGTCTTCTGCCTGTTTCAGCAGTTCCTGGATATTTCCATCAGCCACATCAACATTAACAAGGATTTCACAGACAGTTGGGTTGACAAAGCATGCAGCTGCTGCAAGTGCTGAGAACTTTTCATCAGTTGAATCTAAGAGGCAAGCAAAACGCTGGTTCAGATTTGATCTCATTTTCTCTGCAAGAGTGGCGAGGTCTCTGTACTGAGTGTTCTGTGCAAAGTCAGTTAGGTGGCTCAACAGATCAAAGAGGGCAGGAACCACTAGAGACATAGATGTGGTGTCACTCTGGAGGGTTTTAGTGTGTTCCGCAAAAGGCAGCAGTAGGTCATGCAATGATGAAAGCTTTTGCCACTCACTAGTAAGCAAACTGTCCCATCCCATGTCATTTGTGATTTGACAGACTGCATCTTTGACTGTGAGGAGTCGTGCGACCATGTTGAATGTGCTTGACCAGCCTGTGGGGCAGTCATTTACAACAATAACACCACACTGGTCCAATAACCTCTGTGTTGCAACTGAGGACTTGCGAAAGAGCTTCACCACAAACCTTGCTTTATCGAGGACTCTTTTGACATTTGTCTCTTTCTGCAACATGTGGACCACAAGTTGTATGGTATGCACCACGCACGGTGTCCGGTCCATTTCGACATGATGGTACCTAATAACAAGAAGAAAAGACAACCAAATAAGTCTAAACCTAATAAAGTGGCTGGTGTGTGTCTGTATGTACTGTATATATGTAGTGTGAGGCAGGGGAAATTCATTCATGTTATAATTGACTGTCATGTAAAAGAATAAACCAAACATGGCTCACCGCTGTTCATCAATTTCAGAGTCACTTTCCATAGTGGACCCAGGGAGTCGTCCTCAGAGCTGGTTTCTTCTGCTCTGGTGTTTTTAAAGGCTGCCACCATGTTACTCCCATTGTCCGTTATTACCGTCAGGATCTTCTCCTTTGGTATGGCCCACTCTTGCATACATTTGTCCACACATGCCTTAATAGACTGTGCAGTGTGTGGGTGAGCTACTTGTTCAAGGGCCAACAATATGTGTACAGGTTTACTTTGTTCAACACAAAAGTAGCATGCGCTTATAGCAAGGAATGAGGCTGTCAGTCCTTTTTTTGTCCACAAGTCAAGGCCAATGGATACTCTCCGTGCAGCAGCCAGTCTCTCTTTGAATTTTTGTCTTTCATGTTCATACTGTGTTTCAATCAAATTGCTCATTTTAGTTTTCTTTGGAACTGTTAGTCTCCTATCCACTATCTCCATCATTAGCACAAAGTCCTCATCTTCAATTGTTGTGAGTGGTAAACCTGTAGCGTCCAATCCATCTAGCTATGGCCTGCTCCTTGGTCTGTTGTTCCTTCGATTCAGTACTGTACTTTGAAGAACTAAGGAAAGCTGTAGAGATGGCCTGCTGCTGGGTTGCACTAGCAGTACTAGCTTTATTTCCACTTGGCCTATGGTCATTTTTGTCATCAGACGTCTTCTTTATCTGTGAGGGTGAAAAGGGGAATCAAGTTGTGATTTGTTTTTTTCTTTCTTGCCCAATCTCCAGATCTCTCCCTCTCTCTCACACACACACACACACACACACACCCTTTGTCCAGTCATATACATTACAACACCACAACATCTAACATTACTATAATAGTACACATTTGATTTAATTTCAGGACATTTAATATTTATACTCATATTAATTCAGCGAGACAATCGTCTAATCAATACAGTTGAGAGGTGGTTTCCTTTTGCTTATATTTTATTCCAAGTTTAGCGGAAACACGGTGGTTTATCTGATAAAATAAACTTAGCGTGTCTGCTTACCTTCGCATGTATTTCTGGATGAGTTGTCTGTAAATGTCGCTTCAAGTTGGTGGTGTTTTTCCCAGCGATTTTTGCTCCACACGGTTTACAGGCGGACTTGTTGTCCTTGTTGTCATATGTGAAGTGTGACCAGACGTCAATTCTTCGTTTTTGTCCTAGACCTAGCTCTGACATTTCTATTGTTCATGAAAAACGTTAGCGTGTTGCTAACGAGGAAAGTCAACTGAAATCAGCCAAAGCTGTGTAACTAAGTCCAAGACTGTGCAACTAAACACTACTAAATATAATGTAAACACCATAACTGCTGTGAAAACTTCATCGAAACTGTGCAAAGTTCAGCAAACTCAACTCGTCTTTTATTCTCCTCCCGTGTAAACTGCTGCTGCGCTTGTTTAGCTGTTGCGCGGCGCCGGCGCCTGCATTTGCCGCGGCTTTTTAAAATGGCTGCTTCTTCTGCATAGATCAACCTACCCTCAAAGATTCGCTCTGATTGGATTTCTTCCCATTTGTCCCACAAAAAGAGTAGTTATGATTGGATCTCTTCTCCATTCGTCCCTCCCTAATATTTTCGTCTCGTTTTTATTCGTTGACTAAAGTGTCAGTTATATTTCGTCACAATTTTCGTCATCATATCTGACTTTTTATTTAGTTTTCGTCCGTGTAAAAGGTTCGTTGACGAATAATTTTCGTCATAGTCTTCATCAACGAAATTAACACTGGTATTTCCATCTCTTAAAGTTGACTCATTTATATTCACATCAGTGATTATCTGGTTAAGACTTTATTCTGAAAAAAAAAAAAAGTTACAATGCTCCATAAAGGTTTAAATGCTCCATAGAGTATTCATATATTAGGAATATTCCTCCTTATGTAAAACATTTACATTTATTCATTTGGCAGACACTTTTATCCAAAGCGACTTACAAATGAGGAAAACATAAGTGAATCATCTTAAGGAGACTGTGGTACAAAAGTGCCATATAACAAAGTTTCACTAGCATCAGAATAGTATTCAAAACATAAACACATTTTTTTTTTTACAATTAGTTTTTTAGTGACTAATTAAGTGCTCCTGGAAAAGATGTGTTTTAAGTTGTTTTTTGAAGACAGAGAGTGAGTCTGCTTTACGAATGGAGTTGGGAAGATCATTCCATAAATGCAGTATTATAAAGCTTTTACAGTCTGAGAAAGTGTTTTGGTGCCTCTTTGTGTTGGTACAACAAGGCAACTTTCCTTAGCTGACTGCAGGCTTCTAGTGGGCGTGTAGCTCTGCATAAATGATTTTAGGTAAGTAGGAGCAGACCCAGTGACTGTTCTGTATGCCAGCATCAGAGCCTTGAATTTGATACGTGCATCAACCGGTAGCCAGTGGAGAGAGACAAGGAGTGGTGTAACATGTGCTCTCTTTTGTTCATTAAAGACCAGATGTGTTGCTGCATTCTGGATCATTTGCAGAGGTCTAACTGCACATGCAGGGAGGCCTGCAATGAGAGTGTTACAGTAGTCCAGTCATGACAAGTGACTGAACAAGCAGTTGTGTGGCATGTTCAGTTAGGAAGGGTCTTATCTTCCTGATGTTTTAGAGTGAAAATCTACATGATCTTGCGGTCTTTGACATGTGGTATGTGAAATGTAGTTTGTTATCTATGGTTACTCCTAGATTTCTGATTGTTATTGAAGGCATTACTGTAGTCGAACCCAGGTGCACTGTGATGTTGTGTTCGACAGCAGGGTTGGCTGGAAAGACCAGGAGTTTGGTTTTGGCTGGATTGAGTTGCAGGTGATGTTCCTTCATCCAGGTGTCTGCCAGGCAGGCAGAGATTCAAGCAGTCATAGTGGTGTGGTTGGTCTGAAAAGACAAGTAGATTTGTGTGTCATAAGCATAGCAGTGGTATGAGAAAACATGTGCCTGATTTATGGGTCCCAGTGATGTTGTGTATATAGAGAAGAGAGTGGCCCAAGCACTGATCCCTGAGGTACACCAGTAATTAGTTGATGTGGCTTGGATACCTCACCTCTCCAGGCTACCTTGAAGGACCTACCTGAGAGTTAAACCAGTCAAGCACAGTTCCTGTAATACCCAGCGAGGAGAGGGTGGAGAGCAGAATCGTATGGTTGACTGTGTCAAAGGTTACAGAAAGGTCCAGCAGAATCAGGATGGATTATAAGAGACTCAGAGAAGTGTCCACTTTTGAAGGCTGACTTATTGTCATCCAGCAGTTTTCAAGTGTTTTTTCCATGAACGGGATGAGAGAGACTGGTCTGTAGTTTTCTATTTGTGTGGGGTCAAGTGCATGTTTCTTCAGCAGCGGGGTTACTTGAGCCTGCTTAAATGTAATGGGAAAAGTGCCTGTAAGTAGAGACGTGTTGATTATGTGTGTGAGTGCAGGTAGGATGGACAGAGAGATGGCCTGGAGAAGGTGAGAAGGAATGGGGTCAAGGGAACAGGTGATGGGGTGGTTTGAGAGGAGGAGTTTAGAGATCTCAGTGTCAGTCAGAGGAGAGCATGTAGAGACAGAAGAGTTGCATACTGGCAAAAGCTGTTTGATGTGGGGGTGGTGCTGTGAATGTATTTCTGATGGGTGTAAACTTATTAGTAAAAAATGTGGCGAAGACACCTACTGTCAGTGAAGTGTCAGGTGGTGTCGGGGGAGGGGGAGGGCAAAGCAGTGTGTTGAATTTTCTAAACAAGCTGCAAGTGTCTGTGGTGTTGTTGATTCTGTTCTGCTAACATACGTTTTTTGCAGATTTAACATTATTAGAAAACGTTGCAAGCAGAGTCTGATATTTACCTAGACCTGCTGGATCTCTAGATTTCTGCCATCTCCTCTCAGCTACCCTGAGATCAGTCCGATGTTCCCGAAGGACGTCAGACAGCTAAGGGCTGGGTGGTGTAGTACGTGCTGGCCTAGAGGAGAGAGGACAGATGTTGTCTAGACAGGTTGTTAAAGTAGAGTTTAGTGTGTCTGTGGCAGTGTTTACATCAAGCAAGGAAAATAAATTTTGTGTGGGAAGAGAGGTAGAGACAGCAGTGGAAAGACGAGAGGTTGAAAGAGAATGGAGGTTACGGCGAAAGGAAACAAAAGGTGGAGTCTGTTTTAATGTAGATGGTAGAGTCATGTTGAATTGAACAAAGTAGTTATCAGAGACATGTAACATAGTAACAAGAATATTTGAGTTGATACACTTACGTGTAAAAATGAGGTCCAGCTGGTTGCCCGATCTATGAGTTGCTGTGGTGTGTAGTCTTTCCAAGTCAAATGAGGCCAGAGGAGTATTTAGTTCCATGGCCTGGGGCTTGTCTTGGTGTATGTTGAAATCACCCAGAACCAAAAGTGGCCTACCATCCTCCGGTGTGAGAGAAGGAGAAGTTGTTGGAGAGAGCAGCAAGTGTTACTGTATCCTCCAGACGTATTCATGTTTCCGTCAAATGCCAGGATGCTAAAGATGGACTGTGTGGCAAAGGCTGGAATGAAGTTAGCTTTGTTCACAGCTGACTGGCAGTTCCAGAGTCCCACTGTAAACGATATCGGAGCCGCTGCTGAAGTGCAAAGTATGGGTTGTGTTTGGTCTTGCATCTATACCGTGTAGATTGTCTATAACACATAACAGGGATGTGCTTGAAGGCATGTGTTAATCGTGAAGTAGACATGTGAGTATGTAGATGGCAAAAAATAAGTAAAGAGATTTAATTAAAAGATACTTAATTGCTAAGGTGAGTGGCACCTTGTCGGTGTCCTTGGTTGGTGGACTCGCACAGGTAGACTCGCTGGTTTTTACACATGCAGGTCTTCACACAAGGAGGGCTTTACACGAGGGCCCCCACTTCTGCTTCCTAGTCAGCTTTCAGATCAAAATATATACACGCTGTAAAAAGCCGTTCGGTGGGAAAAAAAAGCTGGTCAAGCCCTAATGCTGCCTAGCACAAAAAAGCTAGTCATGTTGTCAACCGAAACCGAAACTAAGGGGCGCTTGAGGTGACAAGTGCGGGAACAAACGCGGTTTCCATACACAGCAACTAAATTATGCTCCACTTTAGCAATAAATAATACTCTAAAACAAGTGAAGCGCTGTATATAGATACAAAGAAACAACAACAGTAATTTTACACACACTGGATAACCAACTCTAAATCTAGCAGTACATATTCTGGGACATGTCAAAACAATATACACACACACACACACACACACACACACACACACACACACACACACACATTTATGCGACGCAAATTCAAGTCAGTAAACAGCTCAAGTCTAATGATGAATACCACTATTCAACAAAGTAAAACAATGAAATAAACACACAGACTGTGTGTTTGACTCCCGCTGCAAACTGCAGACTTCTGTTGATAGATCGCTTTACCTGTAATGAAGAAATTGAAACATTCTCCTTCTTTAAACTGTGCTAAATTTTAAACCTTTAAGTGTTCTTGAGCTATGGAAAGGCACTATATCAATTTTTGTTTATTAGTATTATTATTATTATTATTAACCTGAATAATGGTGTCTTATTGTAAAAAATCTTAATAGACTTACAGGACTTTCACCTGTTTGTAGGCTACAGAATATTGATTTTATTTGAATTGATTTAATGTTTGAATTTATATTCAACATTAAATCAACACAAAACATTTGTGTGCTTGACAATTCACATTTTGCTGGACACCTCCTTCCTCCATAATAATGTTGTTATACATGCACAGACAAAAGAAAATTCAGTTTCATGCAGATATAAATATCTAAAATACCAGGGGAAACAACAACATATTCCACATTTAATTTAGCTTACACATTCAGCTTCATCCAGTAAGAAAAAGAAGAATAGAGTATATTTTTTTAAATAATAATTGTATAATGATGATGATAATAATAATAATAATAATAAAAATGATTATTATTAGGTTATTATTATGAAAAGACATATACAAGGCATATTTGTTTTTCTCCCAATTTGGAATGCCCAATTTCCACTACCTAGTAGGTCCTTGTGGTGGCGTGTTTACTCACCTCAATCCGGGTGGTGGAGGACAAGACTCAGCTGCCTCCGCTTCTGAGATCGTCAATCCATGCATCTTATCATGTGGCTCATCATGCATGACACTGCGGAGTCTCCACGTGTGGAGGCTCATGCTACACCATGTGATTCTACCCTCCATAGCAACCAGGCCAATTAGGTTGCTTGGGAGACCTGGCTGGCACTCAGCACATCCTGGTTTCGAACGCATGACTCCAGGGGTGGTACTCAGCATCAATTCTCGCTGAGCTCCCCAGGCCCCCGAGACATATTCTATTAATAAAAACTATAGTTGTGAGAGTAACATTTAAAAATGGCCTTTTCATTTAGTTTTGACACACTTCCTGTTTAAGCACTCTGTGAACTCTACTAGGAAGTGTAATCAAGCTTGAAATCATGATGGTTCCTGCAGACTGCAACTGCAAGATGTACAGTGAAAAAGAAGTTATATTTTGGTCTGTTCTCATCCAAAACCGATTAGATTACTTCAGAAGACATTGAATTAAACCAATTATGGACTACTTTTTGACTTATGTTGTATGGACCTATAGAGCTGAGATGTTCTTCTAATATCTTTGTTTTTGTTCACCAGAAAAAGAAAGTCATACACATTTGGAATGGCATGAGGGTCAGAAAATGATGAGAAAATTCTTTTTTTGGGGGGTAAACTATCTCTTTAACTTTTTGAGGTTTTAAATAGATAATTTTACTTTGGAATGTGTGGCAGAGCTCATTTCATGACCACTGGTGGCAAAAGCAATGGTAAATAAAACGACAAATAATTTAGAGGTGTAATGCTTTTAAATGTTATGTTATGATTTATGATGTAAAAGTGTATAAGAAAATATACACATTTTTCCAAATACTTTGTAAATATGTTCTAGAGTATAATTTTTCCTCTGTCCCACTTGATTTGCTTAAAAAATCTGGGATTTGGTAAAAAGAGGGTCTTCAAATGTTCCACTTCCTAGTTGTAAGAATTTCTTCATTTCTGCTTTTGACTAAAGCAGAAGATAGCCTAAGCATTCTTCAAAGGTATAATGTGAGGTTATGTGCATTTGAGCCATATTTAAAAGTGTCAATATATGGATCATTTCCAAAAGTGTCCCACTTTGCCCATATTCACCCTAGTTTATCAAAACTAAAACTAAAATAAATATGAGACGATATTTATTTTTATCTTAGTAAATTTTTGAATTATGAAAAAGTATTTTAGTTTAGTTTCAGTTTTTTGAATAATTTTATTTTAGTTAACATATTTTGTTTTTATTTAGTTTTAGTTTCAGATTTTGTGAACTATAATAACGTTTGAATGCTTTAAAAGTAAGAAAAATAGATAATGGGTCATTTCAGATGAACATTTATTGTGTTGAGTGTTGAAATATTAACTGTTGGGAAAGTGGAAAAGTTTAATAAATGTATAATTAAAAGGTGGAAAAAAATGAATCTGTCTTTGTATAATTCACAATGTTAGGCCTTATTGGAATTAGATTTCATTCAAATTCTTGACTCACATTGCCAGCTGTGTTACAGTTATTTCCAATTAGACTAATGGTCCTATTTCAAATGCTGTAACTCCAGGGAATGTTTATGTTGGTTGAAATGGTCCGTGGATGTTGATATTTCGACATAACTTACGATTTTAATGTTGTACCCCTGTTCCACAGAACATCCGAATGTTTACATGATCTTGCACTTTCTGTTTATGAGGAGGAAAAAACTAAAACACACAATACACAGCATAGCAGATCTGATACACACACACACAGAGAAGACTCATTCTAACAAATAGCAAACTATAAGAAAAAAAAACATCATCAAAACATGAAATTCATTTAAAAATATGTTCTGTATTAAGAACATATTTCACTATGGTGACTTTAAAACAGCAGTCCACCATCATTTGCACTCCTTTTAGTGTTAAATGTCCACACAGAGCTTGCAAGAACGTGATTGGGGAATTACATTTATGCATTTGGCAGACGCTTTTATCCCAAGCGACTTACAGTGCACTTATTACAGGGACAATCCCCCCGGAGCAACCTGGAATTAAGTGTCTTGCTCAAGGATACAATGGTGGTGGCTGTGGGGTTCAAACCAACAACTTTCTGATTAACAGCCCTGTGCTTTAGCCACTATGCCACCGCCACCATCCCGGGGAATGGTGCCCCGAGTTGTTCCTGACAACCTACTCAGTCTAAAAGGATTTAAATGGCTAGGATTATAGATGTTCATAATGGTGGTGACTGGATGTTCATCTCTGTGTACCAATTCAAGGCATACAGGCACTTTGTAGAGGAAGCCCTAGCCTGAGTGATCGTGTCTACCACCATGGGCGACTTAGGTCTTCTACGTCCTGTCCAAGGGCCAGACATGGAGATTCCAGGTCACGGGTTGCCCTATCCCTGAGAAAGAAGGTCACGAGGAGACTAAGGTCTGAGAACCAGGTCTATGTGGGCCAGTATGGTGATGCCCTCCATGACCTTGCGCAGTGTCTATGCATCAACTTGAGCAGCGTGACCGCCGTTGAGGATGCCATATGCCCCAGGAGCCTCTGAAATTGTTTCAGTGGGACCGCCGTTCTCCGCCTGAACGCCTTCAGACGGTTCAGCATGACTGCACACGCTCGCTCATGAGGCACACCATCATAGAGGCTGAGTCTAACTCCATGCCGAGAAATAAATGCTCTGAACCGGGTAGAGCTTGCTCTTTTCCCAGTTGACCCGAAGCCCCAGCCGGCTGAGGTGCCTGAGCACCAGGTCCCTGTGAGCACACAACAAATCCTGAGAGTGAGCTAGAATCAGCCAGCTGTCGAGATAGTTGAGGATGCGGATGCCCACTTCCCTTAGGCTGCCTCTGCAACCTTCGTGAAGGAGCGAGGTCACAGGGACAGACCAAAGGGGAGAACCTTGTATTGGTACGCCCGGCCCTCGAAAGCAAACCACAGGAAGAGCCTGTGTCGAGGTAAAACTGAGACATGGAAGTACGCACTCTTCAGGTCTACCGCCGCGAACCAATCTTGATGTTGGACACTCACTAAAATGCATTTTTGCGTCAGCATTCTTTTTTTGGAGTATGTGCAAGGAGTATGTGTCTCATTAAAAATGCCGACTTCAAAGCTTGGCTGGCCAAAGTAGATTTAATGTCAGCTTTTAAAGTTATGCCCATTCATCCCAATTTCTGGCATCTGTTCGGCATTCGCTGGCATGATTGGATTCTACAAAACAGTTATTCAATCCCCTACCTCATTTATCTCCTCAACAACTTCTTTGTCATTTCACCAAGCCATTTTCTGGCAGTAAAATATTTAACAACCATCCAAAAAGTCTTCTCTGAAATATGAGTTCTCTCTCCCTCAGAAAACCTCAAACATCCCTGGAATTCCTCAGAATCCTCTTAGATTCCATAAAATTCCAAGCCTCCCTTTCCAAACAAAAAATAGACAGAATAATCATCATTGCATAAAATCTGCTAGAAACAATCAGGTGCAGCAAGCGCAATTTGATCTCTCTCCTAGGCCACTTAAATTACACTATGCGCTTAATTCCCCAAAGTTGGCCTTTCATTTTCCACCTGCTTACACTCGCTACCTCATCTCCAGGTCTAGACGACACCATTCATTTAAGCCCCCTCTGATGGGCAGACTTGAAACTCTAGACCATGTTCTTAAAGCAATGGAACGGGCTAACTTTTTTCTATGACAACATTTTGTCCCAACCTTGCGACTTCACCTTGTTTACCGATGCTGCCCCCTCCATAGGTTTCGGATGTTACCATAAAGGACGCTGGTTCGCCTCGACCTGGCCACATGAGCTCACCTCTCCACCCCAGTCTGCCGAAACGTCTGCCCTGTTTGAGCTCTACCCCATATTCATAGCAGCCCATCTATGGGGTACCGAATGGTCAACAAAATTATTTTGTTCTATTGTGAAAATTCAGCCACCGTCCACTGCATTAACAAAGGCTGTTTAAAATCATGTTCCTTTAGAAATGCCTTTCTTGCATTTCTGCCTGCAACAAATTCATCATTAAAGCTAAAAATATTCCAGGTGACAAAAATCAAATCTCTTTCAAAAATTCAGAAAATTGGCTCCGGAAGCCGACCCCAACCCAATTCCAGTACCTCCCTATTCAGAACTGAAATTTACGTAGACAACTCCACAGCTGATCTATGGGTTCAATACTGCAAGCCGTCTCTCCCAGAACACGCCAAACTTACTGAAGAGCTTGGAATTCCTTCAGAAAATTCACAGAGCATACAACTTAGTTTTTCCAGATTTTTCCCTCCTCTCCATATCCTCTTTCATATCTCACCTCCATAATACCAAATCAATTCAGCCAGGAACAATCAAAGTCTACCTCAGTGGCGTACATTTCTTCGTTATACTCATCCACGTCCAACAATGCCCTTCCATTACAAACCCCCAGATAGCTCTTCTTATCAAGGATTTACACAAAATGACTCCCACGCACCCGTCCGGACACCAGACCACCACTAACCATCGACATCCTAACCAAATGCCTTTTTACTCTTTGCTCTGGTCTATTTCCCCCCCAACAAAACAAGAACCCTAGAAGCCATGTTCAATTTGGCTTTCTTTGGCTTCCTCAGAGTCTAAGAACTCACCATCAGCTCCACCTTCAACCCCACCTTCTCCGATCTTCAGTTCTTAAACCACGACACAATCCGTTTCAACATAAAACAGAGTAAAACCGATCAATTGAAACACAGACATTCAGTTTTCATTTTCAATCTGCCAACCCCTATTCAGCCATACCAATCTCTGGCTATTATTCTCTTCCAGAGATACTCTCAAATCACCTCTATCTCGACCCTCTATTTGTTAATGACAAAAACCTCCCCGCCTCTAGACATTGGTTTCAAAAGAATCAAAAAATTATCCTGAAAAGATCCGGCATTCCTACCAAACATTTATCTTCCCATTCTTCTGCATAGGGGCCGCTACTTCAGCCACCCAGAAAGTTAAAACATCAGTCGGTGGTCATCCCACACCTTCGCTGCTAACCTAGCCCCGCCGGGCTCGTATACTGGTATCTGGATGCAGCAAGGGCCCTCCCGTTCAAGTGCACATGAGCTATCACACCTGGCGTGGACTCTCACATTTAAATAGCCACGTGGGCCCTCCCGACCAGATGCAACGCGGGCTCTCAAATTCGAATTGCAGTGTGGGCTCCCCCGTTTGATCGCAGAGTGAGCTTTCCCATTTATATATCAGGGGTTCTCCCTTTCGAAGTGCAGCGGGAGCTCTCCCATTCAAATTGCAGTATGAGCCCTTCATTTAGTCACCGTGGGGGTCCTCCCCTTGCAGATCATAGTGTGATCCTTCATATTCTTGACCATGAAGGATCTCCCATTCGGATCACATCGTGGGCCCTCCTATCTGAACAAGGGGCTGTAGGTACCAGGATTTTTTTGTCCCCCAAGCGTAGCAGGGCCCCGTTCTCCTTATGCGATTCAGGCCCTCAAGTGGGAAGGATTGTAGCTCTGCTTCTTATCTATTTACCGTAGGCTCCCTCCTTCTGATACCGGGAGGTTTTGCTTCAGATATTGTTCAGCCCATTCCACTGGGGACATGGACCTCCTTCCCCGTCTGTGACATTTGGGCTCCATGTCATGGATGCTGCGGCTGGACGTACTGCAGCTATACTACTTTAAACCCTCCAGTCCAAACGCTGCTCCTGCAGGAGCATTTTCAGAGTGTCACTGCCGCAGCGGTGCTCACTCATGACTCTTGGTCGATAAACGCAGCAGCAAGATGCATACTAGCACTGAGCTTACGAAATCCTAATGCAGACCCTTGAGCTTCCTGCCTTTCACACTGCCACAGCAGTACCTCAATCACAGCTTTTGTTGCAAACACATCGCTGGGATATGCTTTCCAAATTCATCTCCCACAGGAGCCCCTGCCGCTGCAGTACCCAGCTCATAGCTCCACATGGTGGACATATTAGGGAGACATCGGTCCAGCCTAAGTAGCAGCAACGCCTGCTCACGACTCCAGGTCGATAAATACAGTGGCGAGATGCATTAGCCTTTCGAATTGATGCAACCCCAGATAACACTGTCATATAAAAATAGAAAAAATGCAGCAGCTTAATGCATCCCAAAATTAAAACTCCATACAGCTCCCCCACAAATGGAAGTTTGCTCCCCCAATAACTTCCTCCAATGCCAATGTGCAACAGTTGCCCCGCTCACAGCTACCGCAGAAACTAGGCAACCACCATCCCTCATCATATATCTTCATCCCTTTCATTTCCTCCTTTTGGGGGAGGGGGAGGGGGGCTAGTGATCATCTACATCAATTCAACCTCTAACCATCCAATCCCATTATTTTCAACTTGCTGTCCTAAACTCCTCCTGGACCTTTTTGGGGATACTTCAGTGTTTGAGTTGGAGATGCTTCCTTGAGCCCCTCCACCGTGGACAGCAAGCCAAATAAGTTTAACCTTAATGGCTTAAAGTTTATATGAGAAACGAACTTGTGAAATACGAACCCATTATTAAATAAATAGTGACTCAGGCAAACGTTCCATCTAATATCTCATTATTGTGTTGCATGAAAGAAAGAAAGTCATACAGGTTTAGAAAAACATGGTGCATGATGACAATTTCCATTAATAATAATAATAATAATAATAGCAATTCTGCAATACATTTTAAATGTGTATTATGTAATGGAATATAGGGGAGTTAACATAAATTATGTGATTTGTGAAAGTATCTCAATACTTGAATATTATTTTAATTGGATACTTTCTTACTCAAGTAATTATTTATGTAAGTACATTTACTTCTACTTGAGTATTTTAAGTAATTGTACTTTAACATGAGTACAGTTTTTAGCTACTCTACCCACCTCTGATTGGCTGATCTCTATAAGCTCATGTATTTAGACATTATATAAAACTAGTATTTGTCAGAAAATTGAAGGTTTTGCAATGATGCTCCAATATGCTGTCAAACATGACAATGCTCTACAGTTTAATCTGATTGTGTAATAAAGAAAAGACAAAGAAATATTGTTAAAAGAAGTCATTTATTTCAAACATCAAAATTCTCGCATAAACTTTGTCACACAGCGGTCAGACTCAGACTTCGACCTGTGTGGTACAGTACATTTGGGGTATATATAGACAAGTTTTTTTTCTGAGACCACTTAGACTTATCGAATCAAGTCTAGATTTCTAGATCTTCAGATAGCTAGTGGAGGAAAAGTCACTAAGTTTTGTACAACTCAGATAAAATAATCCATTTTGTATTAAAAAAAGAAAAACTCAAACCATTATAAAAAAGGTCTTCAGCTGTGCAATTGTACAGGGCCTTAGTTGCTGTATTTTATGTTTCATAATGCATCACACATTCAAATTGAGACAGGTCAGGACCATAGGCAGGCCAATTTAGCACCAACACTCTGACTGTACTGCATATGTTGCACCAAGACATTTACATCTTTCTGCATTAAAGAGATAGTCAACCCAAAAATGATTAATAATAATTTACCCACCCTCATGCCATTCTTGGACTTTCTTTATCTGCAGATCACAAATGAAGATTTACAGAAGAATTTTTCAGCTCTGTAGGTCCATAAAATGCAAGTGAATGGTGGCCAGAAATATGAAGGTCCAAATATCACATAAAGGCAGCATAAAAGTAATCCATAAACTCCACTGGAGTCTCTGGTCAAGTCAAGTGTATTTTATTGTCATTCAACCATATACAGTTAGTACAGTACACAGCAAAATGAGATAACGTTCCTCCAGGACCATGGTGCTACATAAATCAACATAGGACAAACACAGAACCACATGAGACTACACAGACTAAATAACATTTCTACATAAAGTGCACGCGCAAACGTGTGCAAAAAGTATGGGACAGTACAATAAATTACTGAAAGGATCAGGACAATAGGCACAGCATGAGACAGTGCAGCGCCGACCAGTACACATTTGTAATTGAGTAGTGCAAAAAGATGACGCTTTCTAAAATGCCAAATGTAAACACAACATACTATAAAATAGTGTTCTATGGACATAGCGGTATTGGGGTAGCAGCCAGGTATAAAGTGACAATGAATTAAAGTGCAACTCTGGACATGTGCAAAAGTTGGATGGTGTAAAGGTGTGTGTGTGTGTGTGTGTGTGTGTGTGTGTGTGTGTGTGTGTGTGTGTGTGTGTGTGTGTGTGTGTGTGTGTGTGTGTGAACGTGTATTTATCACTTTGTGGGGACCAAATGTCCCCATAAGGATAGTAAAACCCAAAATTTTTGACCTTGTGGGGACATTTTGTCGGTCCCCATGAGGAAAACAGCTTATAAATCATACTAAACAATGTTTTTTGAAAATGTAAAAATGCAGAAAGTTTTCTGTGAGGGTTAGGTTTAGGGGTAGGGTTAGGTTTAGGGGATAGAATATAAAGTTTGTACAGTATAAAAACCATTATGTCTATGGAAAGTCCCCATAAAACATGGAAACACAACATGTGTGTGTGTGTGTGTGTGTGTGTGTGTGTGTGTGTGTGTGTGTGTGTGTGTGTGTGTGTGGCGTGTATTTATCACTTTGTGGGGACCAAATGTCCCCATAAGGATAGTAAAACCCAAAATTTTTGACCTTGTGGGGACATTTTGTCGGTCCCCATGAGGAAAACAGCTTATAAATCATACTAAATTATGTTTTTTGAAAATGTAAAAATGCAGAAAGTTTTCTGTGAGGGTTAGGTTTAGGGGTAGGGTTAGGTTTAGGGGATAGAATATAAAGTTTGTACAGTATAAAAACCATTATGTCTATGGAAAGTCCCCATAAAACATGGAAACACAACAGTGTGTGTGTGTGTGTGTGTGTGTGTGTGTGTGTGTGTGTGTGTGTGTGTGTGTGTGTGTGTGTGTGTGTGTGTGTGTGTGTGTGTGTGTGTGTGTGTGTGTGTGTGTGTGTGTGTGTGTGTGTGTGTGTGTGTGTGTGTGGTGGGGGAGTAGTGGGGAGCGGTAGTGTAGCAGTTAGCGTGCTGCGCTATGAACCTGGCGACCCAAGTTCGATTCCCGCTCATGGCTAACACCAGTGACGATTATCTGAACCGGTCCCGGGCCTCCCCTAGGTCGACTCAGCCTAAAATGAGTACCTGGTGCGGTGTGTAAAACATCGCCACTGGGGAGACAAAGGCGGTCGGGCGTGGTGCTGGCCACCCACCCCCTCGTGTACCGTTCCGGCCTTCAGAGGTGCTCGCTAACAGCACTTGCCCCTACAGTCTGTTCAGGCTAAATGGGGGATCTTTGTCTTTGTCTTTGTCTTTGTGCGTGTGCTGGCGTGTGTGTGTTTCAGTCCAGTCCCTGAGTATTGAGGAGTCTGATGGCTTGGGGGAAGAAGCTGTTACACAGTCACAGTGTTACACAGACGGCAGGAGGGTGAAGAGACCCCTATGATCTTCTCAGCTGTTCTCACTATCCTCAGTGGTGGTGATGGCATCGTCTGTTGAACGGTTGTGACGAGACAGGAACTGCAGTGGGTCTAGTGAGGGGGGCAGCTGGGTCTTAATGTGCCTCATGACGAGCCTCTCGAAGCACTTAATGATGATGGGTGTGAGTGTTACAGGACAGTAGTCATTGAGGCAGGACACTTAAGGACGATGGTGGTGGCCTTGAAGCACGTTCTCTCTGCTCAGAGAGATGTTAAAGATGTCGGTAAGAACATCTGCCAGCTGGTCTGCACATCCTCTAAGCAATCTGCCAGGAATGTTGTCTGGTCCAGCAGCCTTCCCTGGGTTGACTCTACATAGAGTTTTTCTCACATCGGCTGTGGTAAGACAGAGCACCTGGTCCTTGGGAGGAGGGGTGGTCTTCCTCGCAACCACGTCATTCTGCGCTTCAAACCGAGCGTAGAAGTTGTTCATCTGGAAGGGAGGCATCTTTGTCACAGGCAACTGTCGCAACTGTACTGGAAGTGACTCTGTGCGTGTGTGCGCTTTGCCTCTCTGATGGCCCGGGACAGTTTGGCCCTCGATGTTCTTAGGGCTGCCTTTTCACCTACTTTGAAGGCAGGTCTCGGGTCCTTAGCAGCTCACGCACCTCCGCATTCATCTACGGCTTCTGGTTGGAGGGTGTGGTGATGGTCTTGGAGAAAGTGACATCATCAATGCACTTGCTGATGTAGCTGATCACTGATGCTGTGATCCAGGTTGGTAGAGTCAGCATAAGTTGTAGCCTCCCTGAACATGTGCCAGTCAGTACACTCAAAACAGCCCTGAAGAGCAGAGATGGCTCCTGCTAGCCAGGTTTTCACCTGCTTCTGAAGCGGTTTTGTGTGCCTGACTAGCGGTCTGAATGCTGGAATTAGTATAACAGAGATGTGGTCTGAGTAGCGAGGTGGGGGCGGGGCTCCGCCTTGTACATGCCTGGGATATTTGTGTAAACAAGATCAAGCGTGTTCGCGCCTCTCGTTGCAAAGTCCACATACTGATGGAATTTATGGAGCACTGTCTTGAGATTCGCATGGTTGAAATCTCCAGTGACAATAAACAGTGCGTCAGTCTTACAGCACAGAGCTGCATTTCTGTCGGCACGAAACGAGGTGAGCCCGTTTAGCTGAATGGCGGTGTCCGGAACTCTGTCGCTGAGCCACGTCTCCATGAAAACAAAGACGCAGCAGTCTCCAAGCTCACGCTGCGTAGTCTGCTGGAGTCGGATGTAGTCCAGTTTATTGTCCAGGGAGTAAACATTTGAGAGCAGGATAGACGGGAGAGCCGGACGGCTGGGGTTTGTTTTTAGCCTAGCATGGATCCCCGCCCTCTTGCCACACTTTTGCTTCTTCGCGCACCGCTTATGACGTCCCCTACCCCGTCCACCGGCATCAGGCGACGCCGAGGACTGGAGGCCTGGAGGCCTGGTCTCTGCAGCAAGCTGAGTTCGTGTAGCAACTCCTGCAGATCATCATGCAGCTTGGGTGTGATGAATCTTATATTTTAGCAGTGTCTGGCGATGGTAGACACGAACACCGTTTGCTCCGATGTCCATGTGCCGTAAAAGTCAGGCTAAGTGTCAAAAATACCACCATTTTGGATCCGGAGTGGCCGCTGCGTGCTACCGCGCTGCCATTTTGGATCTTCTGTTTAAATTCATTCTGATTCTGATTCTGATTAAATTAACAAGGTAAAACATACATTTTCTATATAGAACAGGGTGAAAAGAATTTAGAAATCACTCCTTTTTGTTTTTATTTATATTTTCCATACTGCCCCAACTTTTTTGGAACAGGGGTTGTAGGGGTAGTTTTATTATTTGTTTTTTTAATTCATGCTTGGTGAACAGAATAATCCTTTAAAAAAAAAAATCTTAGTTCTAACATTTATTACTGGTATTCTATAAGCAACACACAATTTCTGTCAATCAATTTTGTGATTTACTATACACTTTAATTGCTTTCTGAGATAAAACACCAAGAGTTATAACACTAATTCGTTTAAAAGATTCCATGAAATCAATATCAGTGTAATTAAAACTTATTATGATTTGAGCTCACAATCACAGTGACAAGATATTACTTGGCTATTATGTGCAAATTTGCTCAATTTGTTTGAACATCCCAACCAGCCCGACCAGACAACATTGGCTCAGCCAAAGGCCTGAGTTTGGAACATGGCTATCGATTGCAATATGGTGAGCTTTCTTGTTCCTACTTCTCTTCAATCATTGTTGTTTTTGGGCCAAGTCTGCAAATATGCACTAAAATATTGTTTTATTTTGCTACTGTATAATACATTAATGGTGTAAACAACCAGTCAACCAGTCTGACTAGCAAAAGCATTCATCTCTCTCCTCAGCATCTGTATCTTGTTTTTGACATGAGTTAGCAAATGTGGTTACAGTGGTTCTGTATGTGGTTCTCATATCATGTTTCTAATTTTGTACAACAGCATACATTTGCAATGAAATTTCTCATTGCATTCAGAAGCATTACGATTTGATTTAATTTTATTTTCCATCCATGGCAGAAATTGTCTTGCAATACCAACCTCATAGTTCTTACTGAGACTGTTTGTTTTAGCATACTGAGCATCCTGACACAGCTCAACTAACGCAGTGAGTTTAGGGGCGGGGCAATCTGTATGTTCAATCACTACTATGGAAACCTGTTTGAAAACAATAATAAGCAGTAATTTCCAATATTACTTATGTGCTGAACTTAATTTAGGGATCTCCAAAATCAATAAAACAATACTTGTTCTTTCCTTCACATTTCGGCAATTAACCTGTCCCGCACCATTTATCATAAACCCATAAATTGAGTGTTAAATCATCCAGGCTTATTGAGGAGAGTTCTGCTGTAACTTTATAAGCAATCTGGCATGCGATTTTTATGCAAAATCCCATAAACTAAACATTGACAAGGGATCAGTGGGATTATGTCTCTGGAAGTGAACATCATAGAACGCCACCAAAAGCTTGTTACTTGGACGTTTGTTTGAGACCCCTATCTTGGAAGCACAATATGTTTTTCAGGTTCTTTACTGTGCATGTCTTTTCTTTTCTGGCTCATATATTGCTTTTCCAGGGACTGTGCCTTTACCATCCTTTAGATTTAGATGTAATATTGAACAGACATAACACATAATGAAGTAAATGTAATCTCCTTCAATGTGAATGGTCTACTTAACCCAATTAAACAAAAAAAAAGTTAAAATGAAATAAGAAAAAGCTCATATTGTATATCTACAAGAGACACATTTGAGTAACACTAAACATGAAAAATTTAAAAGAATGGGATTTATTAATCATACAGGGCATAGGAGAGGAGTTAGTATTCTGATTTCCCATAAGGTTATTTTTTAAAAGAAATATGAATCAGTTGACAAAAGGGCCGGTTTATTTTTGTTCATGGAATAATGAATGGAACATTTGTTGCTTTATTTAACATTTACCTCCTACCTGGTAGAAATGTTACCTTTTTTCAAATGATTTTTCAGATTGTGGCCTCTGAAACACAGGGTATATTGATTTGTAGAGGTAATTTAAATGTACATCTACAGCCTGAACTTGACACATCAAACAAGAAAACAGCTTTTCCTAAATCCATCAATAGGAAAATGAATACATTGATGACGAATATTGAATTAATTGATGTATGGCGAGACCTATATCCGAATACTAAGGATTACACACATTTTTCTTCCCCACATTCTGTCTACACTAGGATAGATTATTTTCTCATGTTTAATAGAGACAGAACCAGGGTAAAAAGCTGTGATATTGGAACAATAGATAGTAGCGATCATGCCCCAATCAACCTAACAGTAAGACTAGATAATAAACCTAAGGATACCTTGTGGACATTTTACTTGAACCTTCTCAATCACCCCTCTTTCAAAATATACATAAATAATGAGATTTGCTCTTATTTAGAAAATAATGATAATGAATCAGAGAAGATTTAACCAGATGGAACTTAATTCCCTTTTTTTGTTTTAGTTCGAAGATTTAAGCAATTAAAATGAATGTATTACCAAAATTTCTATACTTATTCCAATGTTTACCTTTAGAAATAACTGGAAAACAATTCACAGAATGGGGCAAAATGCTTTCACGATACATTTGGCAAGGGAAAAAGCCCAGAGTACACTTTACAACATTACAGCTGCCAAAGGATAAAGGTGGGTGAGCTCTTCCTTTAGGGCAGTGGTTAATTAATAAACAAATAAATATATAATTAATTAATGTCCTTGGGCAAGACACTGAACCCCAATTTGCTCCCAATGGCAGGCTAGTGCCTTGCATGGCAGCTCTGCCGTCATTGGTGTGTGATTGTGTGTGTGTGTGAATGGGTGAATGGGACACAGTGTAAAGTGCTTTGAATTAAGGTTAAGGTTAAAAAAGCGCTATATAAGTGCAGACCATATACCATTTAATTGGTGTGACCCACATTATCATGCTCCATGGAATGATATGGAAAGTTGTATTACAAAGAATATTCCAGTACGAGCAGTATTAACAGGTGACAAAGGCAACAAATTATGACAACATATAGATGAGTTAGAAGATTATGGACAAAGCTAAATGTTTGGGCAATGGTGATAAAATAATTTAATTTGTTGGAACATACTGAAATGTTCTGAAATGGTTTGCTTATGATTCAGAATTCACTCCAAATCAGTTTGATAACAGATTTAAATTGTGGACAAACAGGGGAAGATTTCAAGGAACTTCATTTTGCACCATCATTGAGCTGTCAATTATTAAAGAAAAAGATTTTAATAGAAAATCTATATTTTTACAGGTACTTCCATAAATTATTATGATAAAAAAATAAGAGGAAAACTAAAAGATAATTTGAATCCATTGATAGATTTACTCAAAAGGGCATACACATCAGGTGTTAGATATAAGATAATTTCTCAGATATATAAGAGTTTAATAAATATGAAAACACACTCTACAACTTATATCAAAGAGATATGGATGACAGAAAGTGAAATAAACTTTACAGATGAAGAAAGGTCAACTGTATGGAGATTTCAATGGAAATTGGCTAGTTCAATAAATTGGAATGAATACTGTTGGAAGAATATTATTCAATATTTTATAACACCAATACAAACAGCCAAATACAGTAATAACAATCCAAAATGTTGGCGAAATTGTGGATTTACTGAAGCAAACCATTATCATATTTTCTGGGAATGTCTACATATTCAAGAGTACTGGAAAGAAATACAGGAGGCCCTTGAATATATTTTTAGAAGGAATACCTCTAGAAAGAAAATTACTTAATTTTGGTTATGTATGTTCAGATAAGTATCAGTAGATATATACCTGATGGGTGTGCTTTTGGCAGCCAGTAAGTAGGCAATTATACGTAAATGGTTAAAACAAGAGAGACCAACATTAGATAATTGGATAGATGCGACAATAGAGATTTATATGATGGAAAGGATCACCTTTTCTGTTAATTTAAGTTAATTTTTCCTGGGAAAATGGGTTGAATGTATGTATCAGAAAGAAGGTCTAATTTTGCTGCTACATGTAAATAGAAGGAGATTATTATGTAGATAGATGTATATGTTTGCACATATATATATGAATGTGGATATATATATATGTATGTAGGTATAATATCTACATGCATATAGATTCAATATATACTTCAATGAAAGTTGCTTGAGTTTATTCTGGATGGAATTTAATTAGACCACACGTTCTCTCATTGAATGTATATTGTTACTATTTCTACCTTTGTTGTCCTCCACCTGAATGACTTCAGGCAGTTCAGCACCAACTGCGTGCGCTCGCTTGTGAGGCACGGAATCATCAATACCGAGTCTAACTCCATGCCAAGAAAAGAGATGCTCTGAACCGGGGAGAGCTTGCTCTTTTCCCAGTTGACCCTCAGGGGAGGGTGGAGGGTTCCAGTCCAACCCTACACTTATGGTGGCCCAGGCAAGCATGGCGGTTAGCTCTGCATCGGCCTCAGACTGGGTGGGCAGACCCGAAGGTGGCAGCCCTGTCGAGTCCTCTGTGTCCGACATCACCAGCACGCTGTCCAATGCAGCGATCAAGGTCTCATCCTGCTCGCGAGCCCTGAAAGAAAAGTTAAGCTGGATGTGAGGCGAGCTGGTCTCATCTTGGAACTCGAGGGGGGCAAACGAGCATGCTAGGGATTTTTGCGCTGGGCGCTAGGAGGTCTGCAGGGATTCAGCTGGCGAGACCGTTGGAATCCCCAAATCACCTTCAGCACCAGCCAGGCTGGCCTCGTACCCGTAGGTATGTCTGGGGGAGTGGCATGCAAATTCCACTCGCCAATTCACATTGGCATTTTCTCAAAATCAGAGGGGTTTGAGGCACCCAAGTGCGACACCAAGTGTCATTACATCGACACAACGTCGAGTGAGTGACAGAAGGGGAACTGAGATTGCACAAAAAAGTATAATTTTACAGTCTTAAATGATGATTTTAAAGGTGATTGTCTATTTTACCTGTACCTTTACCTTCCTCCTTTCTACATCCATTGACTGTTGGCTGTCATTGGGCATTCCAATATCTCCCATTCATTTTAATAGACGTGGCCCATCTCTGCTAAATAGTCTCTGTTTTGACAAGCAGGATATGTTCATGGAACAATGACGTCACCAATGAATAGTCCTTGAAGATTATCGTAGAGTCATCGGGTGGACTCTTTTGTCTCCTGCTAGTAAGAAACCTTTTAGTATTACACTGATAACCAACAACACCCAAGACAACAAATATCACAACAACAGGACATTGTAGATACATGAGGGTGGGCTCTTTAGTGTATTGTACTTAGACCCTTGGTGGGAAATTGTGATAGAGATTTGCCACAGCAATCACCACTCACATTTTCTTACCGTTTATTGACGATAGTGTACAGGGAGTCATATTTACTCAAATCAACATTTTATACAGAAAATGTAACTATTTAGTACTTTTTCAAGTCTTGTTTGTGTCTTGTTGATGAAATTACACACTTCAGCTTATAGGATGAGACAGAGTTGATGGGTTATTCAGCAGACTTTAAACAGGTCTGAATATGAATTAAAATATATTATAATTTGAGGTTGCAATCACTGACTAATTGTTACATTTTAATTACATACTTAT
Source organism: Xyrauchen texanus (assembly GCF_025860055.1). Lineage (NCBI taxonomy): Eukaryota > Metazoa > Chordata > Actinopteri > Cypriniformes > Catostomidae > Xyrauchen > Xyrauchen texanus. The sequence goes on along the minus strand of NC_068318.1, from coordinate 6,948,476 downwards.
TACAATGTAATTACAACGTTTTCAGGCATGATTCTTGATTGATTACACACGTAAAAAATGTCAAATATCTGTAGCTAGAGATACATACAAGTGTGCTTGTAAATACAATGTTGCTGCTTCACTGCAAATTGTAGAAGTAGTGAGAAGGAAGCTAGCACTGTTACCTTGTTAAAGATAGAGACGGAGTCTTATTAACCCAGGCTGATTCACTTAACTGTAGCATGCTGCTGTATTATGCATTGGGGAGGAACACAGTGGGGAAAAGCGGTTTCTTGAAATTGAAATAATTAGTGTGAGGAGTGTACGGGGAGTCATATTTACTCAAATCAACTGTCTAGAGCTGCACATGGCTAATTACTTTCCTCCAGACCACCCCTGGTTTATTGTTGTTCAACACTGAATTCCAGCAATGAATTTACACTCATTCATCATGGTGTAAATGATAAATTATTGTGGTATATTGAAGCACTGACTCAATGTGCAAAGAGGGGTCCATTCATGTAGTGTATTCTGGCTTGTTTTGGAGAAAGCATTAAGGTTTATTGAGTAAAAAGTCCCATTGGAATCATATAATACATTTGCATATTTTTTGCATTAAGTGTCTGGAAACATTTTGAAGACAGAACTTTATTTTCATGGTGCTAATGGCCCACTGTGGGTGACTTTACAATTATGCAACAGATAAATGTGATTTATCTTAATCCTGGCTCTGTCTAATGCAACTGCCTCTATTACTAACTTTGAATGTAAATTAACATTAGAACCTGCTTTCTGAAGAACATAATAGTTTGCAAATAAATTTAAATTCAGCCATTATTTACTCACCCTTGGTTTTTCCTAACTCATATGACTTTCTTTCTTCCGTGGGACACAGAAGACATTTTTTTGAAGTATGTCTCGGCCACTATTTTCCATATAATGAAAGTGAAAAAAGTGAATTCGTTCTTTTCTTTTTCTGGAGTAAATTTCCATTCGAGAATCTTCCTGCTAAGCCACTCAAATATTCAGTTCAGCACCCACTGTGTGCCTGATTGATTCCAGAGCTGATAGCAGCTCCGTATGTGGCAGATTTGCGTTGTTCTGCAGCCTAGTGTCTGCTCATTGCCACAGAGGTAATTTTACATGGCCCAAGGCACTAGCTGACTGTAGTTTGACACGTAAGTCTGTTTGAACCAGCACTCCCATCTTCTTTGAACATCGAAGTGCTCTTAACTCACTTGCCCTGTTCGTCTTTTTAATAGGCATTTTTTAGAAAATATATTTTGTTCATGGATTTGTGTATTCAAGGAGCAACAGTACTAGTATAAGTACACCTACCATGTTAGACATTTTCGTAGACTACCTGACTAAAAAGAGGGTTAGTCAATCATGGAATTGACTTAGTGTTTGGAATCACTGACTACCGTGATGTCATACTATCATTCATGCTATCAAACATGCAGTTTTGGGGGAATAATATATAAACTATACAAACTTATAATTTGAAGTGAACATAATGGCAGCATTAACCCTCTGGGGTCGTGCTGGCGCGTCCTACTGGATTTGTTATCCATCATTTTGGGGCATACAGATAAAAGTAAGACATCATTAGAGACTATAAAGGGTCTACGTTTATTTGTGTACACTCACAATAACATCAAAACCTTGTGCTTCTGTAAAATAAATAAAATAAAAAGAGTGCGCTTTCAGCAGTCTCTGAGTTCTCAAGCATATTTTTGTAACACTTCACAAAAATGAACTGAAACTCTGCGAATACTCATCACACAAACATGAAACGTATGTCTAAATAAAGCTTAAAATATCTACTTTTAAATAAAACAATTCAAATTTAAAACAAATATTCTCCTGCAATGTAATCTGTATGAAACAAAGCGATGTACAGTTTTTACTGGCTCAGCTAATTATCTCTAATGTGATCACACCCATGGGAAGAGGGCGCTATTCATACGGTAATGTGCTGAGACGATCAATGCAAATGGTAAATGCGACTGTGCCTTAAAAAGCATCAAGTTCATTCACTTTTCTGAGCATTTGGAAGATGGCACGATGCAAAGACGAGGAAACACCTGGATAGTGAAAAATTTTGCTCAGAAGAAGAGCGGGACTCCGATGAACTTTTGCATTTTGAAGAGAGACTTGATCCAGCCGAGGATACAATTTCAGATGAGTAAGTAATTTCGTTTTATTACATATTAGTTGACATGCTATTTTATATAAACATGTACATATTTTACCATTGGGACTGTTTCCAGACTTGCCAGCCAGGATTCAGAGTGCTGAAATATGTCCTAATAGGCAAGTTTTAGTTACATTTAAATGTTGTTTTGGCTAAATCAGGTATTTAAATTGAATGCTAAATGATATAAATATGATATGTAATATGATATAAAAATAATATGAATGTTTAGATTAGTGTTGCAACGGTATGAGATTTTATCGGTATGATAACCGTCTCAGAAAATTTCACGGTATCACGGTATTACACAATTACTATTATCAGTGAAAACAGAAGGGTTATTTTTTTTTTTTTTTTTGAGCAAACACTTTATTATAATTTAAACTTGAAACCATTTATTTTATTGAAGTATGTGTAAAAAAAAGTATCTCTTTTGACAATAAAATAAATAGAAAAAATAAGAAAGCTAACAGAACTATAATAAACAGAATTATGATAACATGATAAAAAATTGCATGTACCTATAACATGTTATATAACTAAAGCATGTTAGTTTACATGTTAACATAGCATGTTAAATTAACTACTAAATTAAAAATAACATCAGCTGTGTGAGCTTTTGAAGTAATGATCCTATGATTATCAATAATTAACATATACTGTAGGTGCGTGACAACGAGGTCAGACTGCTCCTGTCTGTAACTTTAACTCAGTGCTTCTCAACTGGTTTTGCTTCAGGACCAGATTTTACATTGGAAATCAAGTGTCGGCCTGCCATAGATTAAACATAACCTGTATTTAATATATCCTGGGTTGCATTTCCTTTTATGTTGCATAGTTTTGTTCATGGTTTTCCAGTACATGCATCAAGTGTCATTATTTTTGTTGATGATGTCAACAACAAAATCTACAGGAAGTTGTCTCTCCTCCTTTTAAAAATGTAAGAACATATTTACATATATGAGCCCATTATTATCCTGTTTGTTACCTAATATTACATATTTATACACTTATTACACAGGAGGAAAGGCTCCTCATTACCATGGTTAGGTCAGTGTGCTAGTCTTAAATAATAGTAATAATAATAATAAATTAATGTATTTATGAAAAAATACATTAACTACAACTGCGTTTGGTTACGTATGTAACCTCCGTTCCCTGAGGGAGGGAACGACACGTTGTGTCGGAGAAGCGACACTAGGGGTCTCTCTTGAGCGCCGATATTCACCTCTGATCTTATTGAAAAGGGCCAATGGGAGTTGGCAGTCGGTATTTGCATATCCCGCCCCCGGACATACGGGTATTTAAGCGGCGCAAATACGGGAGTTCATTCAGGATTTTTCTGAGGAGCCGGAAATGGTCCGGCCACAACAGTGGCTCGGTTCAGTGACATGGCGGAGGAAAGACACAACGTGTCGTTCCCTCCCTCGGGGAACGGAGGTTACATACGTAACCAAACGTTCCCCTTCTGTCGCTCTCTCCACGTTGTGTCGGAGAAGCGACACTAGGGGACCCATTCCAATCTTGCCATGCGCTGAACCTTGTACGTGGACCGCCGATACAGAGGTGGGCAGGGATTTCATCCAGTGCCACGCATCGTCTGTACCTGGCTGCACGTACCCTTCCCCAATGCCCCATAAGAACATCGGAGTCCTTCTAGTTACCCTGGGAGGGGAACAAGGCGATGTTTGCCAACATGGGAACGGGCCAGCCTGGCTGGGCCTCTTTTCTCTCTATGTTTCTCGCATAGAGCAATCACGGCCAGGGCCCTTACACGCATATAGGGAAGGGGGTCTTACCCAGACCCTGCGGAGACCACACCTGCCCTTTTTCTTGGGGAGGAAAAGTGGTAGACACGTCACACGGCCGTCTTAGGGCTCGTGTGGAAAGTATGGTGCGGTGGTAGATCCAGCCTTGAAAGGGGGGAGTTGCTACAGCACGGCGACCGAGGCAGCTGTAACTGCCTAAGGGAGACACGGGGGTCCGCTCGTAAGGGGACAGAACCGTGGAATTCTCCCCACACAGGGGAGTCCGAACAGGAGGCCTTCTTATTTTACCTGTGGAGCCCCTATACCAGTACGGGGTGGCCATCAGGGTACCCGCAGTGGCTTGGGTCAGCGAGTTCCTCCGCTGAACCGCGGACCCGGAGGGCTGGGGAGGAATCGACCAGGGGCCCAACTCTGTGTGGTCTCATATGCATCAACCCCAGCGGCGCGACCGCCGTGGAGGACGCCATATGCCCCAGGAGCCTCTGGAAAAGTTTTAGAGCGACCACTGTGCCTGGCTTGAAGGAAGCGAGGCAGTCCAGCACCGACTGAGCACGCTCGCTCGTGAGAAGTGCTGTCATTGAGACTGAGTCTAACTCCAACCCGAGAAAAGAGATGCTCTGAACCAGAGTGAGCTTGCTCTTTTCCCAGTTGACCTGAAGCCCCAAGCGGCTGAGCTGCCGGAGCACCTGGTCTCTGTGTGTGCATAGTAACTCTCGAGAGTGTGCTAGGATGAGCCAGTCGTCGAGGTAGTTGAGAATGCGGATGCCGGCTACTCGTAGCGGGGCAAGGGCCGCCTCTGTGACTTTCGTGCAGACGCGAGGGGACAGAGACAGGCTGAAGGGGAGGACTTTGTACTGAAACGCCTGGCCGTCGAACGTGAACCGTAGGAAGGGTTGGTGTCGTGGCAAAATTGAGATGTGGAAGTACGCGTCCTTCAGGTCCACCGCTGCGAACCAATCTAGATGCTGAACGCCATCTAGAATATTTCTCTGCGTAAGAATTTTGAACGGGAGTTTTAACAAGGTCCGATTGAAAACTCGCAAGTCCAGGATTGGTCGTAAGCCGCCGCTTTTCTTGGGTACAATGAAGTAAGGGCTCTAGAAACCCTTCCTCATTTCGGTTGGAGGGACGGGCTCTACCGCGCCCTTGGCTAAGAGGGTCGCAATTTCTGTGCGCAGGGAACTGGCGTGCTCGCCGTGTACTGTGGAAAAGCGGACGCCCCTGAAGGGGGGCGGGAGCCGGGCAAACTGAATTGCGTAACCGAGTCGAATGGTCCGGTGCAGCCAGCGTGATGCGTTGGGAAGTGAAAGCCACGCTTCCCAGCTCTGCGCTAGGGGCACCAAAGGGACGAGTATTTTGGACGTACCCGGCGGGGCCTCGCAGCAGGGCGGAACAGGTAATGCAGCGTCGGGCGGCTTCGTTGCGGCCTGAGGCTGAGGTGCTGAGAATAGACTCAAATCACTTACCTTGCTCCGCGCGCTCGGCAGGGGGCGGGTTCTTGACTGAGGAGGAGCTTTGATGTTGGCGTCCTCTGGACTCGTCTGAACCGGCCAGCTGGGGGACAGTCGTGGGCAGGCGGAAGGCGGGATCGCCGCGTCCAGTGTACCGGGACTGTTGTGATCTGAAAGCACATTGCCGTGAGAACGGCATTTGCGTGCCAGGTGACCCAGAGGCAAAGGAAATAGCTCTTTTATTGAGAATGTGTGTACCACAGCCCCCGTCAGGGGGTGTGGCAAATGAAAAAACAAAGGATTCTCCTCCCGGCCCTCCACCGGGGGACGGAGCGGTCTTACCACCTCCGGAGCTAACGTCTTCGGCTCTGGGTCAGCTGTCTCAGGAACGCTTGGGAGCCTTCCGGGTCCTGGAGGGGGTTCGTGAGACAGGGGGCGTGCACCGCCTGCGGAGTGCTCGACGCTGGGGCTGAGAGCTGGGCCCGGGTTGAGGCGGAGCAGGAGCTGGTTTCCTCGCAGGGGGACGCCCTCGGCGGGCAGACGGGGCAGGGCCCGTAGCGGCAGGTCTGCGGCGGGGCATGATGTGAGAAATGGCCTCCGTCTGCTTCTTCACCGCGGAGAACTGTTGGGCGAAGTCCTCGACGGTGTCACCGAAAAGGCCAATCTGGGAGACAGGTGCGTCCAGGAAGCGGTTTTTGTCAGCCTCACGCATCTCGACCAGGTTGAGCCAAAGATGGCGTTCCTGGACCAATAGGGTGGCCATCGTCTGTCCGAGTGCCTGCGCTGTGGCCTTCGTCGCTCTCAGGGCGAGGTCGGTCGCTGAGCGCAGTTCCTGCAGCACATCAGGATCAGGTCCACCCCCGTGCATGTTTCTGAGAGCTTTGGCCTGGTGGACTTGCAGGAGGGCCATTGCATGCAGGGCGGAGGCAGCGCATCCAGCCGTAGTGTAGGCCTTCGCGTTAAGCGAGGATGTTGTCCTACAGGGCTTGGATGGGAGTACGGGGCGACCCCGCCAGGAGGTAGGGCTACCGGGGCATAGATGGTGCGCAACTGCCCTATCAACTTGGGGAATCGTGTCATACCCGTGGCGCTCTCCGCCGTCGAGGGTGGAGAGAGTGGAGCGGGTGGCACCTAGACGAGCGGGGCTCTCCACGTAGACGTCAGCTCATCATGCACCTCCGGGAAGAAAGGGACCGGGGGGATGCGAGGCCGCGAACGGCGCGCTGCCCCCAGGAACCAATCATCCAACCGAGAAGGCTGTGGGGAGGATGGAGGGTTCCAGTCCAACCCCACGCTCAAGGCGGCCCGGGCAAGCATGTCGGACATCTGAGCGTCGGCCTCAGCCTGGGCCTGCTGGCCCGAAGACGGCAGTCCAGGGGAGTCCTCAGCATCAGACACCGCACTCTCCGATGCAGCGGCGAGCTCATCTGCTTCGGACTCGGGAGGATAGACAGCCGGGCTGTGAGGCGAGCCGCTATCGCCGCGAGCGTGGACGGAGACCAGCGAGCATGTCGGGGAACGGGAGGTTCGCGGGGGGCTACCCGGCAAAACTGCACCCGCTGCCGCCCCAAATCGCCCCCAGCGCCAACCGCACCGTCCTTAATCCCGTGGGAAGAAGGAGCAATGCGGGGTGCAGCTGGGGTGGCTTGCTTTCTGTTGAAAGCGAGCCGCGACCGCTAACGTGGTCATGGTCATGTTCTCGCAGTGAGAACATGAACCATCCACAAACGCCGCCTCGGTGTGTCGCAGCCCAAACACACGAGACAGCGCCTGTGGCCGTCTGAAGCAGAGAGCACTCTACCGCATCCAGGAACGACACAGGGGCGGAAAGGCATCTTGAAAAGACGCGTCCTTAAAAGGACGTTCAATGCCGCTGTGTTTGCTCTTTTAGAGAAAATTACTCTTTTAGTAAAAACTCTTTTAATACACAGTGTGTGTGTGTATGCGTGTCTGCGCTGTCGAGCGCTCAGGGGCAACAGTGCACGCCGTGCACTGAGAAGGAGAAAGCCGCTGTTGTGCGCCGTCAAGATCCAACAGCATGCAGATCGTCAGAGGAAAACAGGAACGTTTAAGTGGCGTGTAACTCGCAGCAAACTGCAGACAGACCATCGGCTCCGAAGAATTTTTCTGAATGAACTCCCGTATTTGCGCCGCTTAAATACCCGTATGTCCGGGGGCAGGATATGCAAATACCGACTGCCAACTCCCATTGGCCCTTTTCAATAAGATCAGAGGTGAATATCGGCGCTCAAGAGAGACCCCTAGTGTCGCTTCTACGACACAACGTGGAGAGAGCGACAGAAGGGGAACCACTGTTAATATAAAATGAGGTCTAATAGATTCTACCTTTAGATTATTTCATTTAAAACTATGACATTTTGTCAAAATATAACAGTTACTTTTACTTATGTAAAATCCTGAAACAAATTTGTAAAGGTGATGGTGTGTAATTATTAATATTTGTAACTATTTTGGTAAAGGGGCCACATCGGGCTTTAAGTAGTACATTTGTATCTGTAATGTTTTGGTAATTGTAACGTTTACATGCTAAAAGGGTCATAATGTGGGTCTCCTCGATGGTTTGACTTTCAGCACACAACTGCATGAATATGATAAATGATTACTGCAAGAGTTAGATTAACATACAGGTGTGAAGGGACTTCAACATTTCTAAATTGCACAAATAAAAAATACATATATATATTTGTCTCTGGCTTGCCCTTGCTCGCATGTCAATGATTACCCCTCCCTGTGTCAATGAAGCCGAGATCTACTTCTATATTTAATTTAATCACAGAGAAGGTTTATCTGCAAACGTAGTAGCACCAAACATCTCAAGCATCCTCGAGAATGGACACGAGGTGGTCGTATAACACTTTTCCTTGAGCAGAATATTGTACTACAGATCGCTAAGTTTGTCAAAGGGGAAGGTGAGATAGAAATAGCGCACTCACGTGCATGGTTGCCAGAAAATACAGCACAAAATAAGTGTAACATTAGGCGGAATATTTCCAATTTGTGCAAGTATAAATCTCAAACTGGGGTTTTTGCGTCTCTTATCTGTCAACCCTGAGCATGGTAAACACTTGAGGAGATGCATTATGTCCCAATGCAAGTCAACTGAAATATCCAATGGAAAAAAAATGCTTTTATGATAAATGAGCCGCGGGCCACATTAAACCACGTGGCGGGCCTAATCCAGCCCGCGGGGCTGCAAATTGCTTTAGCTGTTTGCGAGATTATCATTAAATCTGCCTCGTCAGTCCTAAATATTCTTATCACTTGGGCGGCCGCCGAAATATCTTCAATGGGAGAACCATGGCATTGTTCTTTCCCTGCTGTCTGCGACCGAATAAAACAACATCCGAATAGACCAGTTGAGAAACACTGCTTTAACTCGCGCACACACGCATGTCAGAACCCCTCATCTCGCTTCTCTCCGACATTTTCTCCGCTGCAAATATGTGTTCGGGTGTAAATGTGTCAAATGTGATGTAAATATGCCCATGTTAAAAATTCAACATATGGAATGATTTCTGAAGGATCAAGTGACAGTGAAGACTGCAGTAATAATGCTGAAAATTCATCTTTGATCACAAATTGCATTTTACAATATATTCAAATAGAAAACTGTTCTTTTAAATTGTAAAAAGAGTTCACAATATCACAGTTTTTACTGTATTTTTGATCAAATAAATGCAGCCTTGGTGAGCAGAAGAGACTTCTTTTAAATGGTAGTGTAGGTCTAAAATTAAGTAAAGTCTTTATGTAAATAAAATGTATAGTCAGATTACTTCTATTAACTTAAAACTTGATTTTGATCATTAAGTCTCCTCAAATTCATTCTGTGGTCTTTGTCTCTTCAGGTGCGAATTACATCAAATGTAATTTGTGTAATGGTGGTGGTGTAGTGGTCTAAAGCACATAACTGGTAATCTGGTAATCAGAAGGACTCTGGTTCAAGCCCCACAGCCACCACCATTGTGTCCTTGAGCAAGGCACTTAACTCCAGGTTGCTCCAGGGGGATTGTCCCTGTAATAAGGGCTCTGTAAGTTGCTTTGGATAAAAGCCTCTGCCAAATGCATAAATGTAAATGTAAATGACCTTTCTAATACTAAAAGAGTCTTACAAAAGTTAAATGACTAAATTGTTTGAATGAGTGATCAGGATGGTTTTTACATCATTTTGAAGCAAATACTCTAGGCTGCAAGATCCAGTTCTCAAAAGTCTTGTGGAAAAATGTTTAGTATGTGTTATATGACCTTATTTCAATGACTTAAAAATTTTGTTTTTTCAAAAACCATGCATAAACATTATTTTCTCAAAAATACAAACATGCACACACATGTTGCTCACATATTATTGTAGCCTAGTTTGTGCTGAATACAGTGTTATCAGACTTTAGCAATTAATATGTTTTAAGCTACTAAAAAAGCAGAAATGTCAAGGCAAGTCAAAACAGGGCCCAAAACACCCTCAGACCCCAGAGGGTTAAACAGATAGCAGCCTATTTGACAACAGCCATAAAGGAAAGTAGTTTCATAGGCAGAACAAGATTGATTAAAGATTTACATTTATTATTTTATTTTATTTATATGTTAAGAATGTGCCCTGATGTACTGTGCACACAATTAGAGCAGGGATGTGTATTAAGAGTACATGTGGTCAATTTTAATTTCAGGTTTACTTTAATCTATGGTAAAGTTACCCTTTTGAAAAAGTGGTAAGCTATACTAGAAGTTACCAACCAGTTTTAATGCCTAAGCCAACAAATACTGATGCTTGTGCAAGAGCCCAGAGTGTCAGTACAACATGATCACAGGGGAAGTCGGCATGTTGTTTCCGAGAGCTCTAGTAACCTGGGATCAGACAAATTATGCTGACTCAACTTCAAGTGCTTTTTCCTAACAGACCTTTTTCCAGTGTGTTTATATTCCCCTGCGGCACGACCGGAAGCACGTTGCATCAGCAGCGGCACGACCGGAAGCACGTTGCATCAGCAGCATGGGAGACTCTGATTCAGATCCTGCATTGAAACCAAGAAGTATTGGCATTTGCATAATCAGATGGAAACAGTGTTTCCAATTTTGGTAAGCACAGACGGATTTAAGCTAAAGAAAAGTCAACCTATGGTTTATGATTTCACTGTTTTGTCAGAGTACAGACATCCAACAGTAGCCTTCAATTATTGAGCCACAACTTGGATATTGCGGAAGTTCCCTTTGCTTCTGATGGCAAATGGACTAAACATTAAATGAAAAAGCAATGAGTAGCCTAAATTATGACAGAATTTTCATTTAATTAATTACGAAAATAGCCTTGTGTAAAGTATTGAATGGTAGGCTAGTGTTTTCTTTTCATGCTATAAGGCTTTTTGTCAAAAAAAATTAAAATAGTTGGTTACTAGAAAAGGTAGGGCACACTAGTTTTGCAAACAGCTGAGCAGTATTGGGCAAGATTCTAAAAAATAATAATAATAATAATAATAATAATAATAGCTAGCTAAGCTACCAGCTTCTCAACAGACACATTAGTTAGGCTAAGCTAAAAGTCACACTTGAGAGAAAGTAGCTGCGGTGTGGGGACGTGGTCATGTGTCGGTCTGTGGGAGAGAGAGAAAGCGGTAAGGTTTGTCACCTGGTTCATAATTAACCCTAACACCTGTCTCTTGTTATAGTGATGCGGAGGGAGAAATAAAAGGCATGCCGAGTGTCCAAAGAGGGGAGAGAGAGTGACCTGCTTTCCTTTGTTTTGATTTCAATGGTGACCGTCGATTGTGATTGTGTGTTCGATTGAGAAATTAAAGAATGACCTTGAACCTGCTTCGCTGTCTCCTGACTCCTCCATTGCCCCGAACAAAGAGCTTTTTACAGTAGCAAATTACTAACAAGTTCATAATTTGATTGGATGCAGTTGCAGGTTCTTTTTCCATTGATTGTATATCCACTGCAACTAGCATTATCTTAATTTTTATGTTTTAAAGAATTCTGTTTGTGAGCTTTCAAGTGAGAGTGTACACCAAATTATTCAGCAGCATGTGCACAAGCTTTCTGAGTCATTCAGATTTGACTGTTTTGCTATCACGTGTGACCAATTCATTGTAAATTACCGACTCAGACATCTTTAGTTCTTATTTAGTTCTGAAAACTGGCAATAGTAAATGCCACACACTCGAGAGACGGGTCCGTCCCTATCGCTCGCTCTCTCCCCAGATCCAGCTGGTCCTTCCCGTGATCCTGAAGCGCGCTCCGGTGCCTCTTCGGTTTTTGAGGGGGACCGTGAATCTCTTGAGTCTACGGACTTCGAGTTACCCACCTCCGAGCATTCCGGGCATGATAATAAATCATCTGAGGAATTACTCGAGATGATTACTTGTGCGGTGGCGAGGCTTCAATTAGACTGGCCACATGAACAAGAGACCCCCAAACGCTCCAAGTTGGAGTACAGATTTCTGTCTGGTGGCCAAGGGAAGGGAACGCCTCATCAGTCCCTTCCTTTCTTTGATGACCGAGGAAACTGTATACTTCCCGTGTCTTCCTGCCCTCGACGTCAATATATTCGACTATCTTGGGTGCTGAGGCACGGGGGTATTCGGTGATGCCGCCGGTTGAAGAGACACTTGCGGGTTATCTCTCGCCTGGCTCGTTATCATCGTTAAAAAGACCCACTCTCCCCACAAAGCCGTGCAGGACAACCTCCACGCTTGTAGGGAAGGCTTATCAGGCAGCAGGTCAGGCTGGTCACGCCACGGCGATGGGGAGGCTTTCTCCGAGCTTCGTTGAGCCAAGGATCTGTCTCTCCGTGCAACCAAGCAGATGGCCTGTGCCATTGGCCGGTCTATGTCTGCTTTAGTCAGCATGGAGGGACACTTATGGCTCAACTTGTCTTTCATCAGAGACAAGGACAAAGTTTTCCTTCTCGATGCCCCGGTTTTGCCTGCTGGCTTATTTTGTGATGCTATGAATGTAGTTATCACCAGGTTCCAGGAGGCAAAAAGTCACAAGGAATTCCTTCCTTGCCACACTCAGGGGGAGGGGCCGTCGGCCACCCAGCCCTGCCTCGGTCCTTCTAGAAGGGAGGCTCAGAAACAAAGCGTGGCGAGCCATGCTCCCCCTTGTAGAGACTGGGGACCGGCTCATGGCCCTCAGCAGCCCCCAAATTTTTGCAGTGAAATCCCCTCAAAATCCTACTTCTGCTTTCCAGTTAATATTGTTTTGGGCCGATTTTCACTGTTTGGAATGCCATGATCTTGCATATCTGATCCTTTCTTCAGTAAAGTAAACTCACTCTTCTTCTGTTACTCAATGGTATGTTCAAAATACTGATTGCATTTATGTTAATTACCCTTTGTATTCATTGGTTCAGTTTTCTAAATGGGATTTGGAAATTAGCAATATCATTTTTGATTAAAAACAGCTGGACTATATCACCCATACCATCAGTTTTACTTTCATTCAAAGTCATAACAGTGATTCTGGAATATGTACACTCACCTTGGGATTAGATCATCCCATGTCAGTCTGAAATATGTGATGAATTAGACTACTAGAGACTTCTCATTACTCGCATGCAATTAAAAATATAACTGTGATGAGACCTTGCACAGCAGAATGTTGAAGCAGAGTGAAATGATGCCCTGTCAGGAAACCTAATGAAAGTCTGAGAGCAGCAGTGAAACAGTCTAAGGTGATAGGATTTATAGAGCAAAGAGCTTTATAGGCAAATTCCAAACAACATTTTTGCACCCTTGATGGATATTTGCAGGTTACCATTAGTATTTACCTCGACTGTTGCATTGGGCGAACCTTGGACATACATTTGCACTCAGTTCTGGGGAAAAAAAAGAAGCCAATCACCTGAGTAATAAATGCGATGTGAGCCAAAGGAAAATGGTGTCTTGACAACAGTAATGCCCTGTACCAATACCCATATGTGTGGTCTTGCCTACTTAAGTGCACGTGTCTGAAACATGCCAAAGATCAGTGAACTTAACCCACACTGAATACTCTTTCAGTCTAAGTGAATCCCAGAATTCATCAGTTCAGGAGCCCACAACCTGCCCACCTGTGCGATCAGTGTATTTTCGGCAAGATGACATCAAGGAATCAATGTAAGTTACCTACCATAAACTAAAAGTATAACATAAGTGTAGCACATGCCATTGGTGTATTGATGAATGTATTCAATATAAAGCGTTATAATTCACCGATGGTTGGTATGAAGCAGCAATAACCATGAAAATACACAAAGCACATGGAATGTGCGAAAGTGGAAGTTAAGCGAGTGGGTGCGAGTGTAGTAGTGTGTGTAATGGCGGCGTAGAGGTACTGACCAAGTTTGTTGATATGAAGGCAGCTTGAGAGTGTAGAGGGTCATCGTCAGACACAAGATAGGCAGATAAGCAGCCTTGACTTGTCTTCAGAACAGCTCACTAACAAAAACAGTCGATCTGGAAGTGCATCGCTTAACTTGAACTCTGTGATGCACCAGACATCACACATACAGGAAGCATCAGATTGACAAGCGGCTATCTTTCCATGATAATCCAACAATCACTACTGGCAAACCTTGCATCCAAACCAACTGATGACGTGGCTCTCCCAGGTGTGACACACTTCCCTATATCTTTCTTCCTTCCACCGATAATTGAATCACTTCACCCATTCACGCAAAGGTAAAGTGAAAGTAAAACAGAAACTGATTGTGGCACAGATTTTCTGCATTGCCACACACTGCTGATGAGTTTGGTAATCTATCAACCAGTGTGGCATAGAGTACACAATTTTGTAAGTGTTGTTTTAAAATTTAAAAATGAAATTGTATTAAATACTACCATTGTTTCCGCCCCATCTATTCATGAGTTTGCGTATTTAAAGTATATATTTGAATGCTTTATATTCATCGTATGAATCCACCTGCTGCTGTGTTAAGTAGTCTTTGGTTGAGTTATATAAATTACAAGCCAAAGCATATAATGCAAATGGTCTATATTAGTAGCTATTAATGGATCACACAAGTTGATAAAATTAGGAGGGTTTATTTACTTTAACTTTGTTTATTTATTTAATTTGTTCACTTTTTTGCATATAATTTTGTTGTTGTTGTTGTTGTTTTATGCAGTGTATTGAGGACCAGAGTAGAAATAAGTGACTTTACTATTTTACAGCTATTATGGACAATGCACATTTTCAGTTCAACATATTTTAATGTGCAATGTATTGGAAATTAAAATAAATATTTTTTACAGTTAATTTTCCAAGCCCTTAACTCACTAACTAACTACCAGACACACACAAATTGGTATTGTGTCCTATGGAGAGAACAGGCTAATATATTCTTCAGTCAAGTTTTTTAAATAAATAAAATATAATTTTCTGATATACCAGTTTGTGTGTACTCAGCAGATAAGTAATTTGGTCAGTTCTTCCATTTGTTACCTTTTGTAAGTAAATATTGCAATCAGCTTACAATCAAGTAATCAAGTTTGCAGTTTAAAGATATAAACAGCATTTATATAGCACAGATAATTCACAAAACCTACTATTCAAAAGGCAACTGACAAATACATGAACAATAGACAAAATCTGGCAGCCGTGCCATTCCGATCTTTGAACAACACTGCAATTTTGTTTTAGAATCGATCAATCCAGTATTGGTTGTTTATGTAGTTGTACTAATCTGCATTCTTTCCAATCATTTCCCCAGAAATAAACACTTTGAGAGCTCCATCCCATTGCCCAATCATTTTCTTAGACTCTTTCAGAGGAACCACTAAACTGAGTCCAGACAGAATTTTTCCTTAAAATGATGGTTCCCAGGTGCAGTCATGTGTTCCAGGAGGACCAGGAAAAGGACAGCATGCTTACAGACGACCATGTGCCTCCACCACAAGCACATGTGCTTAAACCCCCCGCAAGGTCAGAGGGCAACAGGGTCTTGTTAATGATGTCAAAGGCCAGGACTCATAAAACCTGACCAGACCCCCAAACGTCAGCGAAAATGGAAGATGGCCAGTTAAAGCAGCTTTGCAACACCTGTTGGTTCCCAGGCCATGATTTGCAGAATGTATTTGGTGAATCGGGTGCTAAAACAACATAAACAATAAGTACACATAAAAAACGCTATCAGTGGTCGCAATTTATTCTTTAGAGAATTCCCCCCTTTTTGTATTTTTAAACAAATCTGATAATTAAATGATTTAATTATTTATCTATATAGCAAAGAAGACAGTCACTGGTCGTAAGGTACACTGAGCTAACCAACTATCGTATCTTAATGAATCCTTTTGTTGACCAGATTCAAAAATTTAAAGTCACTATGATTAATCCAACCTTGACTCATAGAATGAACGTTACTCTATATACATTTTTGCAAACTGATTTTTACATGCCACTTTCTATGTTTTGCTGCAGTTTCCAGGTGAAATGAACACTAGAGGCACTACAACAGTTGTGCGTTTTATTCATTGTCACACAAATCACAAGTAAAATGGCTGATTATTACTTTATTAATACTTATTTTTCACTTTATTACTCACCCCCTGCTATTAATTGTTATATCAAAAGACTTTTACTTGAAAAACTTGCATTTGTACACTTGTATTCCAGACCCACCTACATATACACACTTATTCCAAGGAGAATAGCTTGGTAGCTCAACTGATAGAGTGTTAGACTGAGGTTCAAGTCCAGCCAAAGATGCATGAAAGTGAAAGTGCCATAGAAACAACACAAACATTTTATTTTCATTTCGAATTGGCATTTTATTACACTTTCAGTTAGGGTTAGTGTTGGCTAATTGTGATAATGTCTGTTTTGTCAACCTCTCATTTGTCTTTTAAGACACTATTGGTTAGGTTTAGGGTAAAGATTTTCTATAGGGGCGTACGTTTTACTCATCAAAACCTCAAAAATCGAAAATTCACCTAAAAACTTTGATTACTACCTCATTTTGCTCAGTTTTGGTCCGCCCCACTGGACATTCCACTGCAGCCAAACGTGCAATGAAGCACACAATTTCAGCTTTTCAAAAACATTGCAGTGCTCATGTAAAAGTCATGAGATCTGGCAGAATTAATACAAATCCACACCACTACTTGGAAAGAATTGCAATTGAACAGTACCTCAATAAAATGGCCAGATGACCATGGTATTGCTTGTTCTGAATTATTAAAATACTTCGTTTATCATGAAGGACCAGGTCTCCCATTGTGCCAGACTTAACTCAGTACCATCTGAGGATGTAAAACGAAAACACCACAATATCCAAAAGTATTCTTGTTAATCTACTGGAACACAAAACAAATTTTCATACAAGACAGTTACTTTCATTAATTTGAACATTTGACACATTCTTGAACAGAAACATATGGTAGTGGGAGGCGTACACCCTGTTGCAGGTCTTTTGGGGTCTAGCCAGGTAGACATAATTTGAAAGTCAACGTTATTTTTAGCTGTAACCATAGAGACAACATTTCACATTCTAGGAAGTGTAATCATTCACAGCTTCCTCTCTGAACTCAAGCAATAGGCCTACTCACTGGAATGTGTTCTGATGTACTCAAGATTGTAAAAATTTACAACATCTCTTCAATTCGAAGCACTGCACCAAAACCTCACTGTATTCATTACGTAGTTTGACTGCAAGCTGAAATAAACAACTTTGCTGCTGATGTGATGCTTTATAAGGCACATTCATTAAACAAGTAAACTCCCCCACCTCACCTTGTTAACTTAGAAATAGCTCGGTTTTCGATCCACTTGGTGTAAATGAGTTGTGTGTCATGCCAGCAAGGCACTTACACCTTGGAACCCTTCAGCAAACAATTTCCTTACAATAGCTACTGTTATGTCGTATCCACAAGAACAGCTGAGTAGAGGTAAGAGGTATGAGCAAAACGGATGGATGGATGGATGTTAACATACTTTAACATCTAAGTTTAACATGCAGAGACAACTGTAATAAAGCAATTTGTTGGCTGAATTTCCAAAAAAATTTTGCCAGCCAAGCATACCGGTCCACTCTGTTATGTGCTCTGGACAACCCATACGTGGTTGGGTTTCTACCAGAACACTTATTGCACATAATGTCATCAACATTTTCAAAGGTATCAAATCATTTTATATTCAAAAAGACTTTTCTAGCATACATGGAGTTTCTCTGTTAAGATTTTTATAATGGCAACCCATTATGTGGCGACGAGGAACTTCTCTGGAGTGACTTGCAGTGGGACGAACAGTTCCCTGCTTCTTCCAAGCAGCCTCGTGATCTTGCATGCATTGAGTCAGTCTGCTACAGGACTGTGAAGATACAGTGTATTAAAAAAAATGTTTTTGTTAATTTTGTTGTTGCAGCTTGATCTCGATGTGTTGTTAATTCTGTTGTGTTGTGGCTTATTTCAGTTGTGCTTAGGCTTTTTCTTTTTTGTTGTGGCTGAATTGCTTTGTGTTGTGGCTTATTTCCGTGAGTTTTAAGATTTTACTTGCTTTGCTAATTTGGCTGTGTTGTGCACCTGTCAAAGTTTTACTCAATAAAGTTATGAAATTTTGTGTTTCACAGCTGTACTTAGTGATTTCAATCCTGTCAAAATCATATTTTTCTCACAGAGCCTCAGTAAAATTGCCTACTGTTTCTCAACTAACTCTGTGTATTATAATCCTGTTTGCATCAGAATGGCTGTTATTGCAGTATTTGTTTTTTTCACAACACAGTAGTTACAACTACACAGATCCCAATCCTGTATAAATCAATACTTCAAATAACAGATGTCTTATGTTAATAATTGTAACTTACATAAACATTGTTTATCGTAACATACTGTATTAATAGTTCTTAGGCTATAGATGAAGTTACAGTACATCACACCACTGACAAGCGCTCTTCTGGATTCTTCAGAACAATAGTTTTTAATGGTGAATTTGAGCAGTGCTGCTGTTTTAGTAATATTTTAAGCATAAAATAATGTAATTTAATAAAAGTTATTATAGAAGGATGTCTATGGTTTATAGTGTTGAAATAGGCCTGTATGTTTGTCCTTTCTGAAATATCAGCCAAACTATTGATAGCAAAAAAGCCAATAAGCGCTGCAGTGGTGGCGAGTTATGTAGACATGCTGCTGCTTCTGTGCTGCTGCACAATTAGACAAGATTTTGGCAGTTTGTCCTGATCCACCAGTCCTAACAGAAATGTAAATAACTCCAAACCTCCAATAATATTTGGGAAACTGGGTGTTTCAACCCCATAAATGGCACTTTTGGGCATGTTCATCTCAATTTGAAGAAGCAGTATAACAGTTATTTTCTGGGGTACGAAAAAAGAACTCAGAAGTGCAACCAATGAGTGTTAGATGGTAAACAGTAATTTCATCAATATCTTTCTGTTTGGTGTTGGACCTTTTAAATAGCTGCTTGGATATACAACAGTAGAAACGGATAACAAAATATTTTCTGTTTGATATATTTCTCCTGTTGCACTGTACTGTCTTCCCACCCAAGCCTGAGGTTGAGTTCTGATGCTGAAATCAATGACAGAGCTGGCATAATGTCAGGCATTTGAAGGTGCTGAGCTCCACACCTTAGCCAAAGCCATTAAATGAAATGGCTCTACATAAATATGGACCATAGCCAGCCCATGATCAAATGCATTTCGTCCGTCTGTTAGTAACCAGTCTGGAACCTTTTCCTGGAATTTTTTAGTTGACTGAAGTTTTGGCTTACTACTTGGTTGTAGCTCTACTGGAACAGCACAGTACGCAACAGTCTTGATTTAAAGGCTTCACTGGAGCTCCAACAGATGTCCCGAGAAATGTCTGGCCGAGGTCAACATCCCAGCGGCCCCTGTGTCATAGACGCTCCTGGCCTGCTATCGCTAATGTGAGAGCAAGCACTAAAAACTAATCATGGTCATTAATATATACAGCCTGTCACCTCAACCAGGGAGTGAGCTGCTAAACTCAGGGTTTTTTCAACTTTGCGGTAGTACAAAGCTAATCAGACACAAGTGGGAGTGCAGTAAGTCAAACGGAAGGGTTACAATTCATTGCAAAGGAACACACTTAGTCAGTTGCTGGAATTCATAAGTATGCTTTCTATCTGATCAATAATATTGAAAAATTGCTGAAGAATCAGGTATCCTTCACTAAAACCTAATGTGGTATATGGAGATATGTGGTGTGCCAACAGAAGAAAGTAAGACACATATATTGTTCCCTTTAACTATTAGTGTTATCTTTTAATGTGAAGGGGAGGGACTAAATTAACCCAAATAAAAAATAAAAATAAATAAATAAATAAACTAAAATAATTTTATTACTAAAACTAAGTAGAATTTTAAGGAATTACACTGTCACAGTTTTCCATTAACAAACGTGAACAGTGTTGTTTAAGTTACTAATAAATGTAATTCACTACAAATTTATATTTTTTCATTAATAATTACTTCTCTTAGCTTGTTTTTAATGTTACACTACTTGTTACTTCATAGGAAAAATAGGGAAAACTAAATCACATCAATAATTACTTTCTAAAACACTACACAGAAACTTTGGCAGAAACAAATTCAACATAATATCTACTGTACATTTCCTCCTTGTGAATGTCCCTTTTAAGGCAAGTCAGTACACTCGGTTGTCATCTTGCTATCAGCTATTTTCTATGGATATAAGCGGCATGAAAGTACAGCTTTTATCTATTTGAACGGGAATAGACCAAAATCTCCAAAATGACTGGTCAAGCTTACAATCAAATAACTTATTTTTCTAAATGAGAAGTAAAATGGTATAATAAATTGTGTTTCTTTAGGTCAGAAAAATGCTAAGCTTTCTCAGGCTAAATAGTCTCTGTTTCTATCTAAAAATGGCTCATTTGTAGAGCTCAACAAATATTGATTTTTTAAAACTGATATGATAACAATTATTTGTGTTTACATATCCGATAAACCGATTTATTAATTTAATATTTCTTTTTTATTTCATCTTTATTTTACAGAGAAAATATTAACAGAGGAAAATTTTCAAAATGTTTATATTACAATAATAATAACATAACATGTCTTTTGTATATAATAATGACAAAAACAACAATAATATTAGGCAAAATAATTTGACATCCTCTGATTTCAAACGGAGAACATGAATAACAAGGGACTCATTGCATGAATGTAATCTTCCATTTTAAAATAGGCCAACATTTTAAAGCTTTAGGTGTTGTTTAATAGGCTAAAGGCAAATAGATCGCTGGAATAAGTATACATTCTCAGGAAAGTGAAAAACAATAAATACATATCTGCGATTACAGTGTCCATCCCGAATGGTATCAGGATTAATAATGATGGTTTTTGTTCTCTAGATTATAGCAGCTGCCTCACGAAACACCTGTTGACAGAGCTGACATTTTTTGTTTTTCAGAGAGCACCACATCTGCAGCTTATGTTTCAGCCAATGACATGCAAATCTCATCATTGCTCTCATTGTCACCCGACACAAAGCTATTTTAGACACGTTATTTGAGTGTTTTTGTGTTTATGCGAAACTTTTACTCGAATGGTGTTGTGGAGATAATTAATTTACACTGAGCTGTAATCACATAAATGATGATTCATAACTAAATAAAGTTTAATTACAAATGTTAATATAATTTAGGGAATTTTAAACAAGTGGATCCTGTTAATAACTGCGCTGGTATACGATGGCCATTCTGGCATTTGGCCAGTCATTCCATTGGAACATGAGCATCTACCTGAACGGCAATTTTACAAGACTAATAAACACAGCCAACAGATAATTAAATTAAACCATCATATCTCCAACATGCACTCATTAAGTCTCTTCAAGTTGATTAATGTGAAGTAATGTTACGTCTTTCAGGATTTACATTTATGTGAGTTCGTCTCCGTTTCTTAGTGCTTAAACTACACATCAAGCATTTATTTAACCAAACAAAAGTAAAATATGGAGTGCCACAGGGATCAGTTTTAGGGCCTCTGCTTTTCTCCATGTATATGCTTCCCCTGGGAGATATTATCAGGAATCGTGGAATAAGTTTCCACTGCTATGCTGACGATACACAACTTTATATTTCTTCAAAACCTGATGAGATTTCACAATTCTCAAAATTAGCAGAGTGTATTAATGAAATAAAAGATTGGATGGCCAGAAATTTCCTTCTACTCAATTCTGACAAAACAGAGGTTCTAATTATTGGACCAAAAAACTCTAAAAATAAGCCACTAAAATATAATTTGACTCTAGATGGATGTACTGTTACATCATCTTCAACAGAGAAGAACTTAGGTGTTATATTTGATACCAACCTGTCCTTTGAAAATCAAATTACAAATGTTTGTAGAACAGCATTCTTCCACCTAAGAAATATTGCTAAATTAAGGCATATGCTCTCGGTTGCTGATGCCGAAAAACTAATTCAAGCATTCATGACCTCAAGACTAGATTATTGTAATGGATTACTGGGAGGATGTCCAGCAATATCAATAAATAAACTTCAATTGGTTCAAAATGCAGCAGCCAGAGTGCTGACGAGAACCAAGAAATATGATCATATTAGCCCCATTTTATCATCATTACATTGGCTACCTGTTAAATTCCGTATTGATTTTAAAATTCTGTTAACTACGTTACAAAGCTTTGAATGGTCTAGCTCACGCAGTACTTAAGTGATCTTCTACCACGCTATATTCCAACACGTTCATTAAGATCGCAAAATTCTGGCCTATTAATAGTTCCTAGAATATCAAAATCCACTAAAGGAGGAAGATCCTTTTCATATTTGGCTTCTAAACTATGGAATAGTCTCCCAAACACTGTTTGAGATGCAGACACACTCTCTCAGTTTAAGTCTAGACTAAAGACTCATCTATTTAGCCAGGCATACACCTAATTTATCCTCCAACCCACAATTAGGCTGCTTTAGTTGGGTCTGCCGGAACCAGAAACAGAAACATTGAGCATGATCTCTAACTCTGCAATAAATTAAATGGCATCTACACTTAAATCTTTTTATTTGTTTCCCTGTCTCAACCTCGGGACTCCTATCCTGAGGTCACCAGAACCGGCTGGATCCAGCACCATTCCTGCTTCATTTTGGACTCCACTGCTACATGTCGCAGAATGATGATGACTAAATGCAGCCGGTGCCAGCCAAACATCACTTCAATCTATTATGACGGACTTCAGAGGATGAAATGATGCCAACTCCACCCTGCATCACCTCGGTCTATTGATGGACTACGATCTTGAAATGAAATGCTTAGACTAACTATTGCCAACAAAAGCCTTCATCAGCCAATTAACAAGGACAATTGCATCTATGTGAACTTCTGCAATTAATCAAGATGGACTTCAAAGACTTTGGTCATTAATCTTACCGTTCAAACACAATCGATGTTTAATCACTGACCCTTAACACTTAGTTTAATCATTTTAAACCATGATTTTACCTATACATAATTAATATTTACATTACATTCATAATGTTAGCCAGAGGGGAAC
The DNA here is from genome assembly GCF_025860055.1 of Xyrauchen texanus. Lineage (NCBI taxonomy): Eukaryota > Metazoa > Chordata > Actinopteri > Cypriniformes > Catostomidae > Xyrauchen > Xyrauchen texanus. The sequence continues at coordinate 6,925,576 of NC_068318.1, read as the reverse complement.
TGGCCCCCACAGTGAGTCTGGTTTCTCCCAAGGTTATTTTTCTCCATTAATCTACATCTTGTGGAGTTTTTTGTTCCTTGCCACAGTCGCCTACAGCTTGCTCACTGGGGTTATTAATACAATTATCATTTAATTATTTTTAAACGCTATTAAAAATCGTATTTTATCTAAATTACACAATGATGATTAATCGACTTTATAGACATTACAGTTGTATCATCTGTTAATGCTGATATTCTGTAAAGCTGCTTTGAAACGATGTGTGTTGTGAAAGGCGCTATACAAATAAAATTAACTTGACTTGACTTGACTTAACACATCTCAATAGAGCATCAATTGCTGTTATGTTTAAAAAAACATTAATTCAAGCAATACATTGCAAAAGCAAGTTACTTTACCTGTGGACCAGCATTGTTTCCTCTCAAATGCACTGCTGCAATGGCCGAACTACTGCAATTTCAGAAACTACTGCTATAGTGCTACTTATTGTATTACAGAAACTATATCCGATAATAGAAAACAATATCGTCAAATCAGAGTATCGGTCAACCTCTACTCATTTGTGACTCTTCAGATGTCACAGAAATGCAAACAAAAGTATATGAACATGATTTAGTTTTTAAATGTGTTCTGCAGAAATATTATTCTAGAAATGTGTAAGCTAAGTAATGCATTTAACAGTACTTAAATGAAAGTCAGTAACTGTAATGTGATTACACAGATTTAAAATGTAATGAGTTACACTATATTTTTAACTAAAACTGTATAAGATTACAGTAACTAATTGCTTTGTAATCCGATTACACCCAACACTGAACATGAAAATGCTTCTAGATAGCAATAACACTAGACGACTAGCACTAATCACAGCTAACACATTAACTTTGATAACCCAAAATTACTAAGACTGTCAGTGTGCATGCTTAATGCCCTCACAGGACAAATCATATACAGTCTCTTAGATTCGTCCTACTCAAAAGGAGGAGGAGACAATGCTTGCAGGGCAACTACCTAAGCCCTAAAGGGGGTGGCCAGCAATTTGTGCATATAAGCCTCTCTGGACTTAAGAACAGCTTTTGATAAGCCAGGTTCCAACTCTAAACAAGAGTCTTTGACCCCATTTCCATCTGGTATTAAGATGCATATTTGGTGATCAGATCCCCAACACATTTGACTGAAGCCAAAGCCATCAGAAGCAGTCTTCAAAGAGTGTGTAAGCTTTCTGTTTCTATTGGCTTAATCAGGAAACATGACAGCACATTTAATACAAGCAAGAGGTCCCAGATTAGGTGGCGGGGAAGAATGTCTAAGCCATTTGACACCATGCAAAAAATTATACTGAGAGGGTGTTTGCCTACAGACACACCACCAAAGAGGTCATGAGTGGCTGCTATGGCAGAAATGTGTACTTCAAACATGAATGGAGTAAGTTCTGCATCCAATCGCTCCTAAAAATCTGAGTGTTTTTTGCACAAGGCAACACACTGGGTAGTCACCTCAGGCAGAAAAAAGTTGCCATTTTAAGGCCCTTGTTGAGGAGGCAGTCGTCTGTATCTTGGTGTCGAGCACTGGCTGTGACATCGATATTGTGTCAGATGAGCCCCATTTAGGGGCCAGACATGAAGTCTCCACAGCTCCATCTGGGGATGCCAGATCATGTCTTGGGTTTGTGAGAGCAGATCCATCCTCACAGGGTTTGTGAGAGCAGATCCATCCTCACAGGAATTTCACATAGGAGAGCATCAAACAGCTCTATGGGCTATGGAAACCAATAGCTGTTGAACGAATTTGGGGAAACTATCAGCATTTTTTTTGGTGGTGGTAAGAATGTAATAACCATAAAAGGTTAATCTGTCGGTACGCTCAGTATTGCATCTTTGACAAGGAGATTCTGTACCTATGATCATAGTATTGGGTCATCCTGGAGGAGAAGACACCATTGAAACATGGTGGTCACCTCATAAAACAAAGCATATAGCCACTTCTGACTGTGTTCAGTTCCAACCTGGAGACACCACATGACCAGGTCAGAGGACACAGAGGCTCACATGTGACCACTATGGTCTGTGCTTCGACCACCCTATTTGTATTTGGGGGTCAGCAATTGCTTTTTAACCCACTGGAACCTCTCAGTGAAGGATTTATAGCATCACCGAAAAGGCCCTGCTGTGACAACGGAGCATCAAGCAGATCAGATTTGTCCTTGTCAGTTAGACCTAACAAATTATGCCAGATATGGCCTTCAGCCAATTCCAGGTTTCCAATAGATCTGGCAATTCCCTGGGCAGTGATCTTGTTAGCATGGAGCTTCAAATCCATGGTACAGTTGAAAAGATTCTGGGTTTAAGCTGCTCCAAGTCCTTCAGCAGGTTTGTCTGGTAGGCCTGAACACCGCCATGGTGTGCAGAGTTGCACCAGTCTGACCTGCTGAAGCATAGACTTTACCCAGCAAAGAGGATATGAACCTACATGGCATGGATGGATACACTGGCTTAGATTTCCATGCTGTATCTGAGACTTGAGGTCTCACTGAGAACGGCGCACACCATGTCTTCACCAACTAGCCATGCAGCTGGGGATAGAATAGTTATGAATGATGTGATACACGATTAAGAACTATGCATCCAGCTGAGAACGCTCAAGCACATTAAGCATAGGCCATTTGAGCTCTAGTCTCTCAACTGCCTGACCGAGCACCTCCATCAACTCTCAGAAGCATTTTTTGCACTGTTTTCCACCACACACAATTAAATACTAGCGCTCTTCTCAACTGAGTGTGACCAGGTCGCATAATCAGAGGCCTCGAGCGATATGGTCTCTTCCTCATTATCTTTGCTGCCAAATGTAATGAAACCCTGCATACCAATGATGGGGCACAGATCATCAATTGTGAAATAAATGGGCAACAAATCCACCTCATAAACTCCATACTCTGCTTCCTGGCCTTGTGTGCCTCGGTCCCTCAGGAGCCTTATAGGACATAGTGTAAAGCAGGAAAAAGGAGAGCCGGCTTTGACTTTCAAAACAAAATGTTATTTAAAACACGTAGCGTCTTTAGTTTCATGCTTTCACATTGAACATTGAATTTGATCGTCTCCGCACCTCCAGCATGCCGGCCCAGGCGCCACAGCCGCACCTGTGCTGGCGGGCGCCCCCACCTCAGGAGGAGAGCGGCTGAAGGACGGGGAAGGGGTAGGCGTGTTCTCCCACGGCCGGGAAGTTGGTCTCGGGTATACTCCACGCCTGCGTGGGGCAGGAACGGTCCCTGGGGAGAGAGCAGAGCGAGAAGGCATAGGGGAGGGGGAGGGAGCAGTACCACCTGGTCGACAAGTCCCTCGACGTTGCGGTCCCCCGCAAGCAGTTTGCGTTGGGCAAACGCGAATGGCCGGTCGGACTTTCCCAGCTTCATACCCCGGAAGAGCTGCCGATTTTCTTCTGGGCTCCGACCAACCCGTTGCAAGATGGCTTTCTTCAAGTCTGGATAGGCCAGGAGGTTTGTTGCCGGCAGTTGTTGAGCCGCGAGTTGAGCTTCCCAGGACAAGAGAGGGACTAGGCGGGCTGCCCATTGGTCATGCGGCCACCCCCAAATTTCCGCTGTGCGCTCAAAAAGATCGAGGAACGCCTCTGGATCATCTGCCGGCCCCATCTTCTGTGGCGGGGGCAGTGTGACGCGAGTGTCCGGGGTCGCGGCTGCGGCTGAAGCAGCCTCCTGACCGAGCAGGCTCCGGATGGCATGCCGGTCCTCTGCTTGAGCCCGCATGATCTCGAAGAATTGACGATCCTGGTCCTGCCGGAGCTCAAGCAGGGATCGTTGGTGGCTCTGATGGAGTGTAGCGAGGGACTGGAGGACCTCCGCCAGCTGGGAGGACTCTACGGGGCGACCCTTCTCCATATTTGGACGAATTCTCCAAAAACAAAAATAATATTCCCGTGTTTTGGCACCACTGTAACAATTTCTCAAAGGATGACCTGTAGAACTGCTTCTTGGCTTCAAGGTAAGACCTTTTTATTAAACACACTCTCAATATAAACAGCAGACTTTCTCAATAGACGCTGGTTTGGGTGTAGGCAGTCTCTCCCGAGACTCTGTGGCTGCTGCTCTTTATGCCGCTCTCCCCATGCTTACTGCAATTAGACACAGGTGTTAGATATAATTTAGCTCAGGTGTAAGTGCCCTTACCACTTTTCTCTCCCGGACGGGCGCTTGACCACACCCCCGCTGCCACAACCAAATATACATATATTCAAGATACATTCTCTGAAAATAGATCTTAAACCTTTAAATAAAACCTTTAAATATCACTGTAGCTCCTCAAGTAATAACCCGTTTACACCTGCTATTAAGATGCATTTTTGGTTATCAAAGATGGTGAGCACTAAATACAGGTCTAAACGGGGTCTAAAACGTTTTATGATCTAATCACAAAAAACTAATTCAAATGTGGTCAAAAACGTTTATGACTGCATCACATTTGAGGTGTACTGTAAATGATAATACAACCTTTTTGTGTCCCAGCAGCAGTGAAGCGCCTCCCCTCACCTATAAATCACCTAAATCGCTGCACTACCACAAGAGTTTAGGTGTGTTCGACTACTGCATCTCGATTTGCCAGTTGCAGTTGGGGGAGGAGTTGAAAAGAGAGCCCTAAAGCCGGACAATTTGTTTCCCATTTTGTGCTAAACCTATTCCAGTCATGGCAGATTGCGTGATGTTTGCTTTCTTTACTGCAAATGAAGTGGAATTCAGATAGACAGATGCTTGAATTTTACACAAATGTAACAACCAGAAACATTCATTTGAAAAGGTTGTGCTGATTAAGCCTGCTGGTGTACAAGGAGAAAGTCAAATAAAAGCCTACATCATTTTAATACTAATAAAGCAGTCAGTATTTTTTAACTTTTAAAATTTGCGGTTTTAAACCTGGTTAAAAAATATACATTTTGATAAACGTATACACAGGCATGAGATCTTCACGGATCTTCTTCAGTGTGTCTGAAATCGACATGCAGGAAAACTTATGAGAAGCACAAACATCTGCAGCATTAACATCTCAGGTTAATACAGGTTCTACAGGTACAATTCTGTTTGAAATTTGGGAGAAATAGCACACAGATTTTCTGCGCTCTCTTTGTCTTTTCTAACTTAGTTGCTGTTTATTATCCTGCGGTAACACACTGACATAGTGATTTATGTATGTTGTCATGAAACAGAGCCCCTCCCCACCAAATCCGATCTAAAGTGATCACAGGAGATGCATTTAAGTGACCATGTTTAAACAGTGATGTGTCTTACCTGACCACATGTGATCAGATCACATTGTGTTAAAGGGGTCTGTATGTACCTTGTTTTAAAATATTTTTTACGTTTCAACAGAAAGTTAAAAAAATAATTTACAGCTTATAATTTAATATATAATAAGTCTACTGTCTCTCACCTGAGTATTCACTTGATTTCACACCAACTTTTTCTAACAAAAAATAAGCTGCGGCAAACGCACAATCTCTCGCACTCAGTTTGCTTCACTACACCCTACTCATAAAGCGGCTCTGACCGCACAGAGTAATTCTAATTTCACAGCTTGTGCTTAATTAGATCACCTGCTTCCTTTTTATTTCAACTAAAATCAAGGACACATTACTGTCACGATCCCCTGTTGTCTGCCCTGTGTTTCTCACTTGTCATTCCGGACTACACTTCCCATAATTCCCTGCTCTAATCACTGCCAGCAGTCATTCATTGTTCTCACCTGTGTGTCGTTTATTCATTATACTTGTGTATTTAAACCCTGTTGTTTCACCATTTGTAGTCGGTTGTTAAGTGTAAATGTAATGTTAATGTCTTGTAGATTCTTGTATGTGTTCCTGCCTGAGCCCTTCGTGGATGTTTTCTCTTGTTTATATATTTTATTTCCCCTCGTGGATGTTTTGTTTGTTCCAGTCTTGTTTGTCTTGTTATTTTCAATAAAGCTGCACGTAGACCTTCACTCCTCGTCTGACTCGTAACAGAACAACCGACCAAAAATGGATCCAGTGGCGTTCTTCGTGGAACTAACTCGGATGGACTTAAACATTCGTGAGTACTCCCACTTCTTCTCCTGCATGGCCGGCCACACCGGTTGGGATGACAACATCCTGAAGGACGTTTATAGGATCGGTGTACCTAAACACCGATGTTACGATTTGCCGGAGATCGAAGATTACACCTGGCAGGAGTATGTGGAGCTCATTGTGGAGACATTTGCGACAGAGGAACCACCTCCCTCAATCCCGGGTGCAGCTTCAGAACATGCCACGGTTAGCGAGCCAGCCACGGTCAGCGAGCCAGAGCCCACGGCCAGCGAGCCAGTGCCTGTAGCCTCGACTGTCCCAGAGCCAGCGCCTGTAGCCTCGACCGTCCCAGAGCCAGTGCCTCTCGAGCCTCCCAGGGCTCCGCCTCTTGGACCTCCCAGGGCTCCGCCTCTCGAGCCTCCCAGTTCTCCGCCTCTCAAGCCTTCCAGGGCTGCGTCTCCAGGGCCTCTCATGGCTCCATCTCCAGAGCATGGCTCCGCCTCCTGAGCCTTCCACGACTTCTCCTTCCACGGCTCTGCCCCCAGAGTTCTCCATAGCTCCGCCTCCTGAGCCTTCCACGGCTCCGCCATCCACAGCTCCACCTCCTGAGCCTTCCACGGCTCCGCCTCCTGAGCCTTCCAAGGCTCCGCCTTCAGAATCTCCCATGGCTCCACCTTCCACGGCTCCATCTCCAGAGCCTTCCACGGTTCTGCCTCCTGAGCCTTCCATGACTCCACCTTCCATGGCTCCACCTCCAGAGCCTTCCACGGCTCCGCCTCCAGAGCCTTCCAATGCTCCGCCTTTAGAACCTCCCAAGGCTCCGCCTTCCACGGCTCCGTCTCCAGAGCCTTCTACGGTTCCGCCTCCTGAGCTTTCCATGACTCTGCCTTCCACGGCTCTGCCCCCAGAGTTCTCTATGACTCAGCCTTCCATGGGCCTGTCTCCGGAACCTTCTACGGCTCTGCCTCCTGAGCCTTCCATGGCTCCGCCACCTGAGTCTTCCACGGCTCCGCTCTCCATGGCTCCGCCACCTGAATCTTCCATGATTCCGCCTTCCACGGCTCCGCCCTCGGAGTTCTCCATGGCTGTGGCCCTCTGGCCACCTCCCAGGCCTCCTGACCCAGTCCCTGTCCTGTGGCCACCTCCCAGGCCTCCTGACCCAGTCCCTGTCCTGTGGCCACCTCCCAGGCCTCCTGACCCAGTCCCCATCTTGTGGCCCCCTTGGACTGCCTGTCTGATCCTTGTGCCCTCCTTGGTCTGTCTGCCCCCCCCCCCCCCACTCCTTGGACTATTTTGTTTTTGTGGGTTTTTTTTTTCATTTTTTTAGGAGCGTCTGGAATCCGCTCCTTTGAGGGGGGGTTATGTCACGATCCCCTGTTGTCTGCCCTCTGTTTCTCACTTGTCATTCCAGACTACACTTCCAATAATTCCCTGCCCTCATCACTGCCAGCAGTCATTCATTGTTCTCACCTGTGTGTCGTTTATTCATTATCCTTGTGTATTTAAACCCTGTTGTTTCACAATTCGTAGTCGGTTGTTAAGTGTAAATGTAATGTTAATGTCTTGTAGATTCTTGTATGTGTTCATGCCTGAGCCCTTCGTGGATGTTTTCTTTTGTTTATATCTTTTGTTTTGTTTGTTCCAGTCTTGTTTGTCTTGTTATTTTTCAATAAAGCTGCACGTAGATCTTCACTCCTCGTCTGATTCGTAACAATTACAGACTAAAGGAAATAACACAGGAATGTTTCTTTTTATATGCTAACTACAAATTTTGCTCCTGTGGAATGCCAGATGCGATTGATTTCACAACAACATTTATTCTCTGTGTTACTTATCAAGTATTTTTGTATAATTTGCCCATACTTTGCTATCTGCATTATTGTGAGTCTTTGGAGTGTATATTGACTGATGGAGTGTATTTCCCTCCTTTCGGGCTGCAGTGCTCCTCTGGTTAATATGCGTCATCAGTATGTTACACAGGTTGGATTAGTCTGCCATTTAATGAGTGAGTTCTCGATAATTACAAAAACAATTTTATAAAAAAAATTTTTATGATTATTACTTTATTTTAGAAAGTTTTTCAATAACTGTTGTTAGTTTTGTTTTGATTAGTTTACGTTTGTTATTTACTTTGCAATACTTATTTTATTTCAGTATACCATTAATTTTTTTTTTATCAATAGTTCCCTGTCCGTCACCCTGACATTGTGTTGATGTAGTGATACTAGGGGTTCACTCTTGAGAGCCCAATCACCTTCGCTTTATTCAGAAAAGGCCAATGAAAATCGGCGAGTGGAATTTGCATGCCGCTCTCCGCCCTGGACATTCGGTCTACTGGTGTAAAAGAGTATATTCTGATTATATTTTCTCTAAAAGAGCTTGCACAAATGATTGGCGTCTTTGTAAAGATGTACTTTTGCCATTGTGCTACTAGGTGTGGCCGTAATCTCTCCCCACAGGATGGCCATGAAATCTGTCTCGATTGCTTGGGTCGCCAGCACGCCAAGGCAGCTTTTGTTGGGTGGGTTACACCAAATTCTGGATCAGTGTGCTTTGAACAAGACTTTCACAAGCTTCTGTTCGAGATTTTGACGCAGAAGCGCATCCTGACGTCAGTACAACATCAGGTTTGGTTAACAGCTATTGACCTGAAGGATGCATATTTTCACGTATCGATCCTTCCTTATCACAGACCCTTTCTTCGGTTTGAATTCAAGGGACAATCATACCAGCACAAGGTCCTCCCTTTCGGTCTGTACCTGTCTCCTTGTGTCTTTCACAGGGGCTGCTTTGGCCCCTCTAAGGGAGAAGGGCACTCGCATCCTCAATTATCTCGTCGACTGGCTGATCCTAGCTCACTCGCGAGTTCTATGGTGTTCACACAGGGACCTCATGCTTCAGCACCTCGACCGACTGGGGCTTCAGGTCAACTGGGAAAAGAGCAAGCTCTCCTCAGTATAGAGCATCTCTTTTCTCGGTATGGAGTTGGACTTGGTCACCATGATAGCACGCCTTATGAGCGAGCATGCACAGTCGGTGCTGGCCTGTCTGAGAACCTTCAGGTGGAGGGTAATGGTGCCATTGAAAATATTTTAGAGGCTCCTGGGGCATATGGCATCCTCAGTGGTGGTACATCCCCTCGGATTGATGTGCTACAATGGCACATGAACTGCCTGGAGTTGCTGGCAGTATCACTGGCCCTGCAGTGGCTTTGGCCGTTGATTCAGGGCAAGCACGTGTGGGTACGGATGGACAACACAGCGACCGTGGCATACATGAACCGCCAGAGCAGCATATGCTCACATTGCCTGTTGCAACTCGCCCACTGCCTCCTCCTTTGGAGTCAGCAGACATTGAAGTCTCTGAGAGTCACTCACCTCCTGGGGGTCCTCAATTGTGTAGCGGATGCACTATCATGGCAGGTAACGCCACCCCCATGCAGTCCAGCTGATTTGGGAGAGATTCGGGGAGGTGCAGGTGGACCTGTTCACCTCCCAAGGGTCCTCTCATTGCCCTCTTTGGAACTCCCTGTCTGAGACTCCCCTTGTCACGGATGCCTTGGCGCACAAATGGCCTCTTGGGCTGGGCAAATGTGTGTTACCCCCAGTGAGCCTCTTTGCACAGATGTTGTGCAATGTCAGGGAGGATGGGCAGCAAGTCCTGATGGTTGCACCGTACTGACCCAACTGGACTTGGTTCTCAGATCTGATGCTCCTGGCAGTAGCCCCTCCCTGGCACATTCCCCTGAGTTAGGACCTTCTCACTCAGGGGCAGGGCACACTACGGCATCCGCAGCCAGACCTCTGGAACTTCCATGTCTGGCTCCTGGATGGGACACGGAAGACCTAGCGGGCCTTCTGCAAGCAGTGATAGGCACGATCACTCAGGCCAGAGCCCCCTCCTTGCCACTTTGTTCACACTGAAGGGGCGTCTCTTTGCAAATTGGTGTTATTCCCATGGGGAAGATCCACAGAGCTGCACGGTCGGGTCTGTGTTGTCCTTCCTACAGGAGGAGTTGGAGAGACGGCTGTCTCCCTCAACTCTGAAGGTGTACGTGGCTGCTATAACAGCATATCACGATAAACTGGATGGCAGACCCTCTCAGCCAAGAGTGGGGTTACCAAGATGTTTTTGTCATAGTTTTAATTTATGAAAATACCCCTGATTGAATAGGGTTTCAGAGATCAGTACTCCTTGGAAGTGCTCCCACAGCATCAGCTACTGATGCAGCATCGAAATGACCAGCTTAAAAGGGAAATAAAATTAACAATAATAGAAAATCTAGTGAAAAGTACCAGAAATTTAGCAAAATTGTACACTGAAAATTTTAAAATAAAAATGTTAACCTGCAATTGTTACCTCAAAAATCTATTTCTACTTCATCTAACACATAAAAAAATATTTGTGTTCCTCAAATTTGTTAGGTAATTTTAGTTAGTTTATTTATTATTATTTAATAAAACCTCGTAATTTTGATTTGACCACTTAAAGCATCATTTTTAGGTTACTTGGGGGAAAAAATTACAGTGTAAGGATAAATTTGAAAATGAAAGGTATAGGTCACACAAAAATTTGAAATCTCCCATTATTCACTCACCCAATGACTATATTTAAGTCATTTTTATCATACATTTCCACTTTCAAAATCTAAAATAATAAGAAAGTGAAAGTGGAGTTTTACAGTAAAAAAATACTTAAATATTGATCTGTTTCTCATCATATGGCTTCTGAAGATATGGATAAAGCCACTGGAGTCTTATTGATTACTTTTATGTTGCCTTTATGTGTTGTTTTAAGCTTCAAAGGTCTGGCCACCATTCACATGCATTGTTAGGACCAACAGAGATGAAATATTCTTTTAAAAATCTTTGTTTGTGTTCCGCAGAAGAAAGACATACACGTCTAGGACAGCATGAGGGTGAGTAAATTATGAGAGATTTGTCCTTTTTTGGGTAAAGTTTATTTTTGGGTGATCCCTTTAAATAAAAGTAAAATATAAATTACATTTAAAAACTACAATAATGTGCCCCAGACATAAGCAGAAAGGCATATCATATAATTTTGGTGGTGGGCTCTTTGGCCCAAGCCAATAAGGAAATCACCAAATAACCAATAACACCATAACAACCACATAGCAATACCCTGGCAACCACCCAACCATCCTCACATTTTTGCATAAGAATTAGACATCCTTTACAAAAATGTAATGTGATATCTTTAAATGTGGTATTCTAACAGAAGACCAATACATTGTGCCCTACAACTACAGCTTTAGCATTTTATATGCACTTTTTATGCATATAACCAGGAACACATTGCTCATAAACCCCTCCCTCCACTTTGGCCCCTGGCCCTTGTTATAGCCTGGAAGCTTCTTTAAAAAAATACTACACAATGGTGGGAAACATGCAAACTTTAACCTTTGCCTAGGTCAGAACCAGAACAGAGTTTGATCCCTTCTTTTGATGAGCACAAGTGAATTCAAACTTCCACTGTAAGGGAAGTGAACATGTGCAATTATTCAAAAGCTATTGAGCATGGGTTAGTCCATTTATAACTTATAACTATAAGATAGAAAGAGAGAGAGAGAGAGAGAGAGAGAGAGAGAGAGAGAGAGAGAGAGAGAGAGAGATACCATAAACATTAAAACTTGCATTTATGACCAACTCAAGCCATGAGACCAGAATATCATGGACATGTGGCAATGGGCTCTTTTTTTATTGTTCCGTTGAGCAACCTCTGAGCAAGTACCCATAACACATGCAACACACTAGCAAGAACATGGAACCCTCTCGCAAATGCATAATATTGCACTAATACCACTCAAACACCTTAGCAACTGCATAGCAATGCTTTGGAAACCACTCACAACATCTAGGCAAGCAAAAATGAAATTTTCTTCAGAAATCTTTAATATTTAGATAGAAATGCTTTAAAGAAAGCATTAATAAACTCAAGTTTAGAACTTAACTAAATTAAATCACACGACAATATAAATATATATATATATATATATATATATATATATATATATATATATATATATATATATATATATATGAGACCACTGCAAAATGATCCGTTTTTCTGGATGTGTTTGAGTAATATATATATATATATATATATATATATATATATATATATATATATATATATATATATATATAAAAATATATATTATTCTATAAAGTACTGACAACATTTCAACCAAATTCCAAATAAAAATATTGCCATTTAGAACATTGCAGAAAATGACAACTGGTCAAATTAACAAAACCTATGCAGTGTTTTCAGACCTTGAATAAGTTCATATTAATTTTTAAAGGATCGGTGATGATCTGGGGGTGCATCAGTAAGGCTGGGAATCGGGCAGATTCATCTTTGTAAAGGATACATGAATCACGCCACATTCAAGGTTATCATGGAAGAAAACTTGCTTCCTTCTGCTCTGATAATGTTCCCCAACTCTGAGGATTGTTTTATCCACCAGAACAATGCTCCATGCCACACAGGCAGATCAATCAATGTGTGGATGGAGGACCACCAGATCAAGTCCCTGTCATGGCCAGCCAGTCCAAGGCGGAAGAAAGTAGTTCCACACACAAGAGCATTGTAGTGATACTTAAATCTTTTTCTTAATTGATTATTTACCTGTCTGTTTAATTGTTGTATAAAAGCAATATCACATTAGCAAAAGTGTTATTTTGGCCGCATATCAGCATAGCTGTGATTCATTCATAGGCGTGAAACTGCAGGCAGTGCTGATATATGGCCATAATGCCACTATTGCTTGCATCCACAGCTGACACCTACATGCTCTTCATCAATAACCAGACAACAGGCAATGGACAACACAAATGCAGTGCAACAAAACCCGGAGGGAGACTTTATTTATTTACAATGCAAAAGTGGCAGGATAAGTGGTAGGTAAAAGGAGAATGAGTCCACATTACTGTCCAGAAGTGGCTTTAGTGAAAGAAGGGAGAAGTCCAACTAGGACTGAACAGGTGAGTAAAGTTTAGAGGTGCGTGTAGCTCTGGCGGAGGTAACAGAGCTGCCATGTTCAGACAGAACCTGTGGAGAGACAAAGAGAGTACTCTTGGAGACAATACTCACCTCCCTAATGTCTGTGAGCTGTTTAAATAGCTGCACTGATGTGGCATTGATGCAGTACAGCTGTATGTGATTCTGCTGCTACACCCGGTGACGTAGTTGCTTATGCCGACATGATGCCGACGTGAGTGATGGAGGCTTGCCACTGCTGTTTACGGCTGTTGTACATCACTGCGAGTTCAGCCCAGTGACTGGTCTTTGACACATCAGTCTGTAGCAGTATGTTGAAATCTGGTGTGTGCAGGACCAGTTCTGCTGTCAGTACCTCTCTAAGAAACCTAAATTACTTGTCTACCTTGTTTGACCAGGTGACTTTCCCAGGATGTCAGGTCTGTGAGGGAACAGGCTACCGAGGAAAAAACAAGTATAAAGCATCTGTAATACCCAGCCAAACCTAGTAATGCCCTTAACCTTTTGTGCATGAGTATGGGAAATTAAGCACTGCTTCAAACTTCTTTTCTTGTGGTCTTCCCAATCTTTGGCCAATGCAAAATCCCAGGCATTTTGCGTCTAAGAGGCTGAGGTGGCACTCCTTCTGTAACGAAGACTCAGGCAGGTTGGGATCCATAAGCAGTATTTAATAAACACTCAGTAGTCATACAGGCAATGGTCAAGCACGGGTAAACAGTAATGTAGGAGGCAGGCAGAATCAGTGTGAGAACAGGTAGAAGATCGGGGCAGGCAGCAAACAATAAATAAACTAAGAACTGGCAGTGGTAATATAGGGCAGGCGGCAAGCAAACAAGGTACAGGAACAAAGCTGGGTCGATACACGATAGACAGAATGGTAAACAGGGTAAACACTTGGAATTGTAGCCGGAGCAAAACAAGACTTTGCAAAGAGTGTGTGTTACAGAGTTCGTTAAATAGTAGAGGGGAAACAGGGAACAGCTGTGGAGCAATCAGACCTAGGTATGTGGGCTTATGGGAAATGTAGTCTATAGTCAATACTCCGACGAATCTGATCTCCGATGGCTGGAGGGGGAGGCGCTCTCCATGTTCGTGACGCCTTCATTGTTGGCAGTTAGTCCCTTCTTCCTGAGCTCATCCAGCACCTTCTGAATCTGTTTGAGATGATTCTGCCAGCTTATGAAGTGGATGATGATGTCATCAAGGTAGGCTGCCGCTAACTCTTGACAGGGTCAGAGGACCACATCCATCAGTCTTGGGAAAGTGGCGGTGCCCTGTGAAGCTGGAAAGTATAAAATAATGCCAGTGCCCTCCTGGTGTACTGAAGGCAGTCTTTTATTTTTCAAACTCCGACAACAACAAATTCCAATAGCCCTTTTTTAAGTTCAGCATGGAGATGAATCTTGCCTCTCCCAACCTCTCAATAAACTCATCCACTCAGGGCATGGGGTAGCTATCAAAGACTGAGATGTAATTTAGCTTCTGATAGTTGTTGCAGAAACAGAAGGTGCCATCAGGTTTAGGGACTAAGACAATTGGGCTGGAACATGGACTCCTTGATTACTCAGATTTGCTGCATCTTCTTTATCTCTGCCTTGATTGCCTGTCTCTTTGTCTCTGGCACTTGGTAGGGCCGTTGCCTCACAGTCATTCCTGATGGTGTCTTAACATCATGTTCAGTTACATTAGTCTGCCTTGGGAGGTGTGAGAAGACATATGAGAACTGGTTATTCACCTCCTAAAGATCTTGTTTTTGGCTTGGCGAGAGCTAGTCACCAAATTTGATTTCCATTTGACACTCATTTGAGAGGGCATGAGCTATTGGGGTGATAGTATCCAGCATTTCATCAAGTAAATGTGATACAGCTGTTCCATCCTCATCCGGTCTATGTGGCGGATGGGGAATATCGCTGGTCCCACCTGCTCGGTGACCATATAGGGACAATGCCACAAAGACAATAATTTAGATTTAGCATTGGGAATTAGAATGAGAACTCTGTAACCAAAGTGAAACTAATGTGACTGTGATGACCTGTTGTAAATCCGCTGCTGGGTGCACTGGGCTTCGGTCATGCACTGTTTTAAGATCAGCATTACACTCTCTATTCTCTCTCTCATGTCCTGCACATCCTACACAACTGAGCAATGCTGGGAACATAAATTAAAATGGAGTGCACTCTGTATAGGCTTGTGGCACCTCCCTAACTCTGAAGAGAACATAGCTCTTGAGCCCATCTGTCTGCATGTGGTGAGCCAGTGTGTGCAAATGTTTCACAAGCAGCAGCTTGCAAATATCTGCCATCAACCCAGTGTTAATTTCGTTGACGAAGACTATGACGAAAATTATTCGTCAACGAACCTTTTACACGGACGAAAACTAAATAAAAACTAAATAAAAAGTCAGATATGATGACGAAAATTGTGACGAAATATAACTGACACTTTAGTCAACGAATAAAAACGAGACGAAAATATTAGGGAGGGACGAATGGAGAAGAGATCCAATCATAACTACTCTTTTTGTGGGACAAATGGGAAGAAATCCAATCAGAGCGAATCTTTGAGGGTAGGTTGATCTATGCAGAAGAAGCAGCCATTTTAAAAAGCCGCGGCAAATGCAGGCGCCGGCGCCGCGCAACAGCTAAACACGGGAGGAGAATAAAAGACGAGTTGAGTTTGCTGAACTTTGCACAGTTTCGATGACGTTTTCACAACAGTTATGGTGTTTACATTATATTTAGTAGTGTTTAGTTGCACAGTCTTGGACTTAGTTACACAGCTTTGGCTGATTTCAGTTGACTTTCCTCGTTAGCAACACGCTAACGTTTTTCATGAACAATAGAAATGTCAGAGCTAGGTCTAGGACGAAAACGAAGAATTGACGTCTGGTCACACTTCACATATGACAACAAGGACAACAAGTCCACCTGTAAACCGTGTGGAGCAAAAATCGCTGGGAAAAACACCACCAACTTGAAGCGACATTTACAGACAACTCAATTTACAGAAATACATGCGAAGGTAAGCAGACACGCTAAGTTTATTTTATCAGATAAACCACCGTGTTTCCGCTAAACTTGGAATAAAATATAAGCAAAAGGATACCACCTCTCGACTGTATTGATTAGACGATTGTCTCGCTGAATTAATATGAGTATAAATATTAAATGTCCTGAAATTAAATCAAATGTGTACTATTATAGTAACGTTAGATGTTGTGGTGTTGTCATGTATGTGACTGGACAAAGGGTGTGTGTGTGTGTGTGTGAGAGAGAGGGAGAGATCTGGAGATTGGGCAAGAAAGAAAAAAAAAAAAATCACAACTTGATTCCCCTTTTCACCCTCACAGATAAAGAAGACGTCTGATGACAAAAATGACCATAGGCCAAGTGGAAATAAAGCTAGTACTGCTAGTGCAACCCAGCAGCAGGCCATCTCTACAGCTTTCCTTAGTTCTTCAAAGTACAATACTGAATCGAAGGAACAACAGACCAAGGAGCAGGCCATAGCTAGATGGATTGGACGCACAGGTTTACCACTCACAACAATTGAAGATGAGGACTTTGTGCTAATGATGGAGATAGTGGATAGGAGACTAACAGTTCCAAAGAAAACTAAAATGAGCAATTTGATTGAAACACAGTATGAACATGAAAGACAAAAATTCAAAGAGAGACTGGCTGCTGCACGGAGAGTATCCATTGGCCTTGACTTGTGGACAAAAAAAGGACTGACAGCCTCATTCCTTGCTATAAGCGCATGCTACTTTTGTGTTGAACAAAGTAAACCTGTACACATATTGTTGGCCCTTGAACAAGTAGCTCACCCACACACTGCACAGTCTATTAAGGCATGTGTGGACAAATGTATGCAAGAGTGGGCCATACCAAAGGAGAAGATCCTGACGGTAATAACGGACAATGGGAGTAACATGGTGGCAGCCTTTAAAAACACCAGAGCAGAAGAAACCAGCTCTGAGGACGACTCCCCTGGGTCCACTATGGAAAGTGACTCTGAAATTGATGAACAGCGGTGAGCCATGTTTGGTTTATTCTTTTACATGACAGTCAATTATAACATGAATGAATTTCCCCTGCCTCACACTACATATATACAGTACATACAGACACACACCAGCCACTTTATTAGGTTTAGACTTATTTGGTTGTCTTTTCTTCTTGTTATTAGGTACCATCATGTCGAAATGGACCGGACACCGTGCGTGGTGCATACCATACAACTTGTGGTCCACATGTTGCAGAAAGAGACAAATGTCAAAAGAGTCCTCGATAAAGCAAGGTTTGTGGTGAAGCTCTTTCGCAAGTCCTCAGTTGCAACACAGAGGTTATTGGACCAGTGTGGTGTTATTGTTGTAAATGACTGCCCCACAGGCTGGTCAAGCACATTCAACATGGTCGCACGACTCCTCACAGTCAAAGATGCAGTCTGTCAAATCACAAATGACATGGGATGGGACAGTTTGCTTACTAGTGAGTGGCAAAAGCTTTCATCATTGCATGACCTACTGCTGCCTTTTGTGGAACACACTAAAACCCTCCAGAGTGACACCACATCTATGTCTCTAGTGGTTCCTGCCCTCTTTGATCTGTTGAGCCACCTAACTGACTTTGCACAGAACACTCAGTACAGAGACCTTGCCACTCTTGCAGAGAAAATGAGATCAAATCTGAACCAGCGTTTTGCTTGCCTCTTAGATTCAACTGATGAAAAGTTCTCAGCACTTGCAGCAGCTGCATGCTTTGTCAACCCAACTGTCTGTGAAATCCTTGTTAATGTTGATGTGGCTGATGGAAATATCCAGGAACTGCTGAAACAGGCAGAAGACTATGTGGTCAAATGCACTTGCCAGGAGGATCAGTCTGAAGATGATGCAGAAGAAGAGGTTATTGAGGAACCAGAAGCAACGCCATCCTCAAAGCAGCCGGTGTTTAGGTTCCTCTCAAAATGCCGCACCACAAGGCCTAAACAGAAAACCTCCACAACCAGCATCAGGCAGCAGATTATCAAGTACAAGGAAGAACTTTCACATCCCATCACTGAGGACACAGGGACAGACTTCTGGCTGGAAAAGAGTGACAGTTTTTATCACAGTTTAAAACCTTTTGCATTAGACTTGTTGGCTATGCCAGCTTCTCAAGCTTTTGCAGAGAGGGTATTCAGCATCACAGGTGACCTCACAAGAGGACGGCGCAACAGAGGAAGGGTCACATTGGAGCGAAGTGCTTTCCTTAAAATGAACAGAAACAAATAGAACTGTTGTATTCACTGCTATTTACAGCATTTCCTGTAGTAGTATATGCACAACTTGAAAGTTACTGATTTTGTTGTTCCATGCAATAATGACATTACAGCTTAGCATGTAATTCACTTGTCTTGAGTTGAGCTCATTGATACTACTTTTAATTATTAACAGAATAATATTTCATTTTGTGTGCAATGGCATTACATCCAATACATCTTTTATTCTACATTTGAGAATTGCACTAATCTGTTCTGTTCAACAGATCTTGTTGATTTTGCACAGAGTAGCAATGCATTGTAAGGCATTCTAAGGCATTGTAGCCTAGCAGTTATTTAACTTCTCTTGAGGTACGTGAACATTAACAGTAGTGAATTATCTGTAGATACCTTGTGCAATGGCATTACAAACAATAGTTTTATTATTTTTAAGAATTGCTCTTTATTTTTCTTAAAGTTTTTGATTTTGCACAGTCCGTAGAAGACAGTAAGTTCAGAGTTAGGTGGTTATCTATTTCAATAGTATTGTACTTCATCGTGAAAGAATGTCATATGCAGGAGAATGCATATCTTTTTCAGGGAGCAAGTATATTTTTCTGGGAGAGCAGGCCGTATGCTTATTTTATGTGAGATTATCTTTTGTGAAAAAGCCACGGTGAGTGTTTTTGACATTAAGAATAAAATAAAATACATGTTTTGTATTACAACTGTTAAATCTGTGTCTGTATTGCATATTCAAATCTTAATACCATGGGTACTTCCAATGACTGGAAATTTTGGAGAAACATTTAGTCGTCAACTAAGTCCACTGTAGATTTAGTCGACTAAATTTGATCTACAAAAACTAGACTAAAACTCTTATTATATTTAGTCGACTAAAACTAGTCTAAGACTAAAAGATTTCAGATGACTAAAATATTTTTACATTACATTTATGCATTTGGCAGACGCTTTTATCCAAAGCGACTTACAGTGCACTTATTACAGGGACAATCCCCCCGGAACAACCTTGAGTTAAGTGCCTTGCTCAAGGACACAATGGTATGACTAAAATATGACTAAAACTAAATGGTGTGTTATTCAAAAGACTAAGACTAAGACTAAATCAGAATTTGCTGCCAAAATTAACACTGCATCAACCCGTAAACAAATGGACAGTTAAAATCTCTTTTGGGATGTCAACCTGCTGAAGAGAATAGTGTTCTTTAGTGATCATTTGGGAATTAGCTTTTTTATCGCCACAGCCTCTTGATACCTGGTTATGTAATCCATCAAGATGAGGATGTTTTCATGGCCCCTGATTGACTTTGGCATTGGCCCCACTAAATGCATCCCTAATCGCTCGAAGGGCACCTCAATTATGGGAAGAGGGTTTAGTAGGCTAGGCGGGGGCTTCGTGGGGGAAGTTCTTTGATGTCATGTACCAGTCCTGTTTTGGTTGCTGCTGGCATACTGAGTCTGTTTTTGTAGCTTGCTAGCCTGCTTAGCATTGCTCCTCTACGTTCATTGTTTTTCTTTTGCTATTTTACCATGTGCTTCATTTTTTTTAAACTTTTCTACTGCGTGTATTTTACCGCGCGCACATATTTTCTTTATTTTTTAAATTTTTTTTCCGTGTGTCTACATATCACAAATTTCATTTTACAATATATTCAAATAGAAAACTGTTCTTTTAAATTGTGATTGATCAGGATGGTTTTCACATAATTTTGTAGTAAAAACTCTAGGCTACAAGATCCAGTTCTCAAAAGGCTTGTGGACAAATGTTTAGTATGTGTTATATGGCCTTATTTCAATTACTTAAAATTTTAGCTTTTTCAAAAACCATGCATAAACGTTATTTTCTAAGAAATACACACATGTTGCGCACATATTATTGTAGCCCAGTTTGTGCTGAATACAGTGTTATCAGGCATTAGCCATTAATATATTGTAAAGCAACTGAGCAGTGCTTTGCTCTTTTGATTGTAAACTAAAATGTCATTGGTTACTTACCTTTTTCCGGAAATCTATTTTTCTATTATAATTTTTTTTTTCTTGAATGAAAATCTACAGAAAAATAATGAGATTATATTTCAATTTACACATCACATTCTCCATAACATACATAGCAATAAATTACAAAAAATAAGTACATAAGTAAAATAAACAAAAATAAAGTAGGGGAGTAGGTGATTTTTTCTTACAAAACCAATCCTTCAAAAAAGCTTTGGTACTTTTCATCCCACTCAATGTCTCTAAAATACATTGAAAATTCCTCTTTAAAAGCAAGTAATCGGAGAGGAATTTTGAAAAATTTAGATTTGTGTGTAAAATTTCAACAAAAACAATAAATTATTAATAACATGATACATTTTTATCCTTAATTAATAAACCAAATTTAACAATTTCCCAATTTCCTGTAATGATGCGTGGAAATAAGGGAAAGGCAGAAGGGTGTGCGGATCCAAATGCGGCTTTATTATAATACAAAAACAAACAAACACTGGAGCAAATAAAAAGTCCACAAGGGGAAAAGTAAACTCAGACACTAACTAACATAACGCTGAACACGAGTAGACAGAACATCCACGAAGGGCTGGAGACAGAACATCCACGAAGGGCTGGAAAACCTGGAGTAAACACGAATGGAGAAGACACATAGGCATAGGCATGAACATGAAACAGCAACGATCGACAACGGAGATGACACAGTGATGACAAAATAAGCGACAGGTGCAGACAATAACGCTGTGACAGAGGTGATGAGGAGTGAGGAAGAAGGGAAGTGTAGTCTTCACAGAGACAGTGGAACACAGGCGAACAACAAGGAAGACATGACAGGGAGCGTGATCGGTGAAACAGAAAACACGGGACGGACAACAAGGAAGAGTGGCATGGAACGTGACTAGCGAGGGTGAAACCGAGTACACGGGGCAGACCACAAAGAAACGTGACATGAACGTGACTAGGGAAACAGAGAACACAGGGCAGACAACAGGGGATCGTAACATTTCTCCTATCAGTCTCACAGGTATTTTTTGTTGCATCCAGCTAAATGCATCCTTCCAGAATAAATACACCAAATGACATTGAAAAAACAAGTGTTCAGCTGTTTCAATCTCTGACTTGTATATTTGACACAGATTTGAGTCCCCAACATTAAATCTTTTTCTTAAAAATTCTTTAGTTGGATAAATATGATTCATCATTTTAAAGTGCACCTCTTTACATTAAGGGGCAATGGGAACTGAAAAGAAATAGGTTCTAATTTCTTTCACTTCTATCTTCTCCAAATGATGAAAAATGTACTATCTCTTTGGAAAATATTGTTGTTGTAAACCATCTCTCAAAAATCTGTTTATTCTATTTATTATCTGCAAAGTTTACATTTTCTATCATGAGATAATGCAATTTAGGTTTTACCACTGAATATTTTAATTGTTCCTTAACTAATTTATTCATTGACAATGGGATACTTTTATTATTTTTATCATTCACTTTAGGTGAGCAACTAATATTGTATTTAACACAAAAATTATTGAGACTCATTATATTCCCAAAGTTTTCCATAACATGTGTCACTGATCATATGCCTTTTTGCCACCACTCATCAATAAACAATGATTTTCTGCTCACTTGTTATACATCTGTTATTCCAGATTGACATGTTATGTCTGCTAAAATTATGTTTGAAAATCAATTTCCAATATAATAGTACTTGTTGGTGAAAAGCAGAAAGTTTTACAGGGAGTTTAGAAATGTCAAAGTCACACTGAAACAGAAAACGTATGCCACCACATTTTTTAAATACAGCTGAAGGAATCTCAAACCAGAATGAGGACACGTTATTAAAAAAACTATTTTAACCATTTTAGCTTGATAGCCCCATTCATAATGTCAAAGTCAATCATCTTAAAAACTCTGTCTTCATAATCTTTGATCATATCACTTTTATGTATATAATGACTTTTCCTTTTCCATATAAAATCCAAATTGTATATTTATTTCTATCTTTTTAGCAGAAGCTGCTATTGAGAAACACAGATAAATGAATCTAGAATGACTCTCTACTTTCGCCAATAGAGTTCTTCTGAATATCTTTATGTCTCTCTGCAGCCAAGTATTCATAATTAATTTACATTTCTCTAAATTTTTATCAAATTAACATTTATCTAAATTATCCATCGACTTAGATATCCAGATACCTAAATATTTAACATAGTTTTTAACTGGGATATTATACAATGTTCTAATTGGATGATCATGGATAGCCAATAACTCATATTTTGAGAAAGTAAGCTTTTGAGAAAATCTTAAGAAACTGAAGTGCTAGGGGTATTTGCTGTAAACATTTTTTTAAAGAGTAGTGTCATCACATGTCTTCACCAACGGACCCGCTGCATGTGAGTCACTGTTTGAGCAAGCATAAGCAGCAGATGAGATTAGAAAGAGCAGGAGACTTTGCCGAATTGTCTTGCGTGTGCTGTCAGGCATGTCTTCGTGTGCAAGATCTTGTATTACGTGCGCAGGAGATGTCATGCGTGTGCGGGATCTTCCCGTTTCCTTGTGCAGCAATGAACTACTGTGCGCAAGTGTCAATAATGTGCGTGAGGGTTTAAAACACGCACGCTAGTTCTTCCTTTTTACTTCCATATCTTTAATGTAACGCGCGTGGGTGTGTCAATAATGAGCACAGATTACTGTCGTTGAAATGCCTTCATACGGGGGGGGTTCACCAAGTTAGATTGCACATCCTTAAAGCCCAGGGCACCCCCGTGCAGTCAAGGGCCCCCTGGTAGTCAAGGGACCCTGGGCACTGGCCCAATTGGCCCAGTCGGTAATCCATCCCTGATCATTTGAAAGATATGGGTCTCAGAGTTAATATTTTGAAGAGATTTTCACAATCACACAGTTACAACAATACGATTTTAAGCGTTTCTAGAGTTAAAATCAAAACACGGAAGTTATGACCTTTATTGTCTACCAACCAAACACAGATGAGCACAATCCTCCAAATTTCAGTATGCTTTTCATTGCAAGAGTCCAATAATTAAAATACATTAGAGATTTTTGTCAAAAAATTTACAAATATGAAGAAATAATGATCAATCTGTCTTTGTTCAGATTTTACATATTCAACACATGTTATCATTCATATCCATTCTCAGTGAAATCTTGCACTCTGTGTGGTGTTTCAGTAGCAAAACACCCAAACATAATATTTGGGAGGGTCTTACGAACAAAATGAGCCCTCCCTCAAAATATTCTGTGTAGCTAAGATTAGGTAGTCACTAAAAATATCCAAACAGTGCAGTCGACATGAGTGAAGTAAATATTTGCACCAACCATTTTTGTCTCTGATAAAGCCTGCTAGATCATTTTTAACTGATGAATCATGTAGCTTATGAAAAGATGAAAACAAAGATATAAGGGTTGTATATATCCCTGATGCCGATTCATGAAGGTTCAGAGAGGACTAGTGTCTACTGTGTTTGTTTGTGTTTGTGCTTTTATTAGTTACGGCCATATTGTCAAAAAAGAACTCGTCTTTTGGACTCACGATCTGATCCACCCTCCTCAGTTTCGGTCACCATCACTGAAGGTATGGAGAACACATGCTCCCGACTGCATTTTTTCATCAAACCCCCTTTTCAACTGCACTACAGGGGCTCGGACATTTCATTCAAGCCGAGATGAGCCACCCTACCCGGCTTCAATCACCGTAAGTCAGACCCTGGAGCACACGTGATCCCAATGCATTGACTTTTACACTACTTTTGCTTTCCTGTTCATCCAGGGCCTTTAGCCTCAAGCCGAGAGGTGCCACCATCCTTGGCTTCAGTCACCATCATGAGTGCCTGGAGGAACTGCTCCTCTCGACTGCGTTTTCACTCAAACCCCCTGTTCAACGGCACATCCAGGGGGCTTAAGCATGCAATTCAATCAGCGGGGAGCCACCCTACTCGGCTTCAGTCACCATCACAAGGGCCTGGAGGAACCGCTCCTCCCAACTCCATTTTTCCTCAAAGCCCCTGTTCAACTGAGAGCGAGGCTCCCCGGCTTGAGGCAGTGACTAAAGACCCTGGGTGAATTGCAGAGCAAAAGCTCTGAAAAAAATTCTAAATCAGTTTGTATTTGTATGGGGAAAAAATTAACAGAAGCATCTTTATTGTAAGTAAAGGTTTATTGCCATTGCAGCATTTTATATTGCAATGTTCTTTTCACATTGTTTATAAAATGCATAAATATATATATGGATTGCATTATAATATAGTCCCAAAAAATAACAAAATTATATTTTCATGTATATTTTGGTTTGTGTGTGATTATTTACATTGGAATATAAAATTATTGTGTTTTGAACCACTTTGATAATTGGTTTACGGTGTTACTACAAGTGGTCTATTGGCACCTCCAAGTGGCCTTTTTTTTTTAAGTACATTATCATGATAATGATGTCTGGTTTCATCAGTCGGAGATCACTAGAGATAACGTAAAAGAGGTGTGTGAACTTGCAAAAAAACAATGTCAGACACTGTTAAATGCTCTGGCCCCCTTCCTGGTCATCGTGGTGATTCATCAAGGTTTATAGTATATTAGTGACACTGGATGTCTGTGGTGTCTAGAGAATAACATAGGATTTATAGACAATTGGAAGAGTATTTGGGGTAGACCTGACCTGCTAAAGAGAGATGGACTCCATCGCTCCAGGGAAAGTGCTGTTCTCCTTTCTAGTAAGTTGGCTCATAGTCTTAATAGTGATAGTATTTGATTAACTGGGGCCCAGGTCAGGAAGCAGACAGACTGTCTTAACCATTAGTCTGCAAGCTGCCTTGAGATATCACACAGGTCACATAAACTACAGCACATAGAGATTGTATCACCTAGACATCACATAGAGACTGTGTCTATTTCCTGAACAACCAAACACAAACTCCTTACTAAATCATTGGAAGCATTTATTTTAACATTTTGAAAAAATAAATTGAAGATAAACATCATATTGACAAGGAGCAGGCTTTGTACTCAATTACTGAACACAGCAAGACTTGGTTGAAGATAAAGGTTCATTAAAAATAACTCAAGGAGCCAAATAGCAAACAAATCCAAAAAACTCAAAACAAAAACAAAAAACAAGAAGGCAAAACAGGCACTTCAAAACTAGGGCAGAGATCCTCCAAACTAATAATCATAAGAAATGTTAAAAAACAACAAAGGAACTGGATAAAACCAGATGAGACGTGACCCCAGGGGGTTAAACGCGATAGTAAAAACACTCAACAATATTTGTTAACTACACTTTTATTCAGGTATCGTGTGAGTCAGATTGCTTCAATGACAAATGTATGA
Source organism: Xyrauchen texanus (assembly GCF_025860055.1). NCBI lineage: Eukaryota > Metazoa > Chordata > Actinopteri > Cypriniformes > Catostomidae > Xyrauchen > Xyrauchen texanus. The sequence continues at coordinate 6,899,914 of NC_068318.1, read as the reverse complement.
CAGTACACAGTCTACATCGTAATTTAAACGTGGCAAACTTTAATGTAAAAACAAAGGTAGAGTACCGTAACTCCATGCCGGCACAGTAACTTCACTTTGACGCACGGCTAAACAAAGGCAGATTACCCTAACTCAATTTGAGAGTTCCAAAACAAAGCCAAAGAGCGGTAATTGGAGTTACGGAGTTCTGCCTTGGTTTCTCCTGGGCTTTTGGAAGTTACTGTTAAGACAACCCATTATTTTCTAAAAAAAACAACAAAATTGACTCAATATACTTATCGACCAAAAACGAAGTTATGGCCTTTTGCCTTTGCATGGCAGTGGTGTCCTAAAAGATAAATGAGAGGTGAACAAAACAGACATCCTTGCCCTTAACCAGTGCTTGAAGTGGGATGTTACGTAGTACTTGCACTTCTATAATTTACTCTACAGAGTACCGTTAGTTTTTCTTGCGTACCAACACTTCTCAGAGTCTCCCAGTACGATGTAATGTCTTTATTTAATGTAAGTCAGTGATTTGATGCAGCCCACCAATCACTTCTATACTTCTAAATGATTTTAATAAAATTGTGGTAAACACGCGAACGCTCTGTGAGGAAAATGCAGCGGTGAGTTTAACAACACTCACCACGTGCAACAGCATCGGTGCTCATCAAGCTATCTGTGGTCCAGTTCCAGAGGAGCGTGCATGTTTAAGCTTGTCTGGACATAGTTCAGTTTCACTCTTCTCCAAAACAAGCAACCAGCAACTTTTGGGTGAGTACAACAAATCTTATTCACTCAAATGTATGTATGCAAATTGCTTAGCTGCTGAGTGCAGTCAAAATTACAGACTTAATACGGACTTTTAAAGCTGTTACGGAAGTGATGTCAGCTCATTTGCACAACCTTTTTTCATAAGAGGCAAAACGATGATGAAAACCAAACCTTTTGCTTTTATTCTCCATTCTTTTCTGTAGTGCTCGTAAAAAGATTATGTGAATTGTAACTTGCCTATGCATATTTGGTTCTACATCATTCTCAATCTTGAACATCACCAAATTAGTTTGTTCACCGTTTCTAATGATTATTATCTGCACAAGGATCTGGCTCCTGTGTGAAAATTAATGTGTGCAGGATAAGGAAGGCAAATTCTGTCTTCATTGAATGAAAGGATATTAAAATAAATTAAAAAGTAAAAACAGAAATAATGTCCTTTTCCAGTTTTAGGCTACATTTATTTTATGTAAAAAGACAGTTCTACAGATTGTCATTGTTCTCTTATGTGTTGATACTGACAAAGATACAGATTTAAGCAGATCTAAATATTCTTTCTCAATTTTCATAAACAATAACCCTACTTTGTATGTTTTTATTTTTAAAGTAAAGCTAATCAAAACCTATTTGTTAATTGAGGATGTGAGGTCACATTTGATCTTCAGCCAGATCATAAGAAGGAATTTACAGCCAGACCTTAAATATTTTATGTCAATACCTCTTTTATTTGACTCTTTTTTAAATGCTATTTTAAAGTAAATAAACACATTATCAGCCATTTAGTTTTTATCATTAGTTACAATAAAAGTAACACTAACAAGGTGAGTCCCTGCACTATATTTCTTTCACTTCAAGCACTTCAATTTAGTGACGCTTCAATTACACTTTTGTTTTATTTTCACTTTAATTTAGAATATCCTTGACTTTTCTTGAGTCTCAGTCTCTGGGTGTTTTATGCTCACGTTTATGCTCTTGTTTTCATGTCTGTTATTTTAAGGTTTAGTTCCTGTTCAGGTCATGTGGTGTCATGTCATTTGATTTCCTGTTACCTCATATGATCTTGTCATGTGTTTCCCCTGTTCATGTGCTATGTTTTCATTGGTTTATTGTTTGATTGCTTTGTTATTAGTCTTGCATTTTCATTGGTTTAATTTCATTTAGTCTTGTTATCTTGTTTATAGTTTTGTCTTGTGATTGTTTGTCTTGTTTACCTGTTACCCATGTCCTTGTATTTAAGCCCTCATGTTTGCCCTTGTTGTTTGTCAGGAATTGTTTTGTATGTACCGTTGTTGGTTCTATTGTCAAGTCAAGTCAAGTCAAGTTTATATTTTGTTTCACATTCTACCAAGTCATGTCATGTCAAGTTTAGTTAAGTCAAGTTCATGTTTTGTTCCCATTTAGAGTTAGGGTTTCTGGATATCACAATTTATAATAAACTGCACTTAGGTTCATCACACATCATCGTCATTGTCAGCTTAAACTCATTTTAAACTCAGTCCAAAGTCATTCTATGAGGTGAGCTTCTGCTGAAGATAATCTCGTTGGAATAAGTGTTTAAGTGGGTAAGTTTGTAATACAAGCATTCAAATTTATAGTTTTACAAATTATACATTTGAGTAAAAGTTTGCCGATATCATAACATATCAGGGTGTGTGTAACAGTGTGAAGATTAAGTGTTTATAAAGTCATAATCAGGCATTATACTGACCAAACCTTCAAGATTTATAATGGGGATCATTAATGACTAAAGTCATTTACAATGCATTATAAATCATTTATGTGCAATAACAACATGCAATAAAAAAGGGCAACTTTCATCTAATAGTTTGCTTTATTGTAACATTTAAAAAGTGTTCATTACAGTCTTTAAATCATTTTCTTATCTTCCCTGAGGTCCACTAATAATGTTAGTAAAGTGTTTTTTTTTTCCTCTTCTTCACCAAAATCCTTTTCCACCCTTTCTCTAGCTCTCTGTCTGAAACACTCGGTTTTGGCCTAGGCGTCTCCTTAAATGATTAGTTCACAAAAATATAAAAATATTCTCATCATTCAATCATCCTCATGCCATCCCAGATGTGTATGACTTTATTTCTTCAGCAGAACACAAACAAAGATTTTTTTAAAGAATATTTAAGCTCTGTAAGTCTCTTACATAAAATGTAAGAGAATGGGTGCCAAAGTTTTGAATCTCCTAAAAGCATATATAGCCATCATAAAAGCAATCCATACAATTCCAGTGGATTAATAATGTCTTCTGAAGCTATGTTCTGTGCGTACGGAATATATCAATATATTAAAAAAAAATCACAAAAAATGAAAGAGGGTCGGCTACATGCTGCATCTCTCATGACATAAGCAAGTTGGCAAGTTCATGTGAGAACTGACACGTTAAATTCGAAAAAATACAGAAGTGCAGTATTGTTTACAACAGAGGAGCATAGATATTCATATATAGATGCCTCATTCAACTGGTTTGGATACATAAACTATGGCGCCATCTTGGAACAGTTAACAAGGAGAGCTTTTTGATTCGGTTTGAATGCAAGTGAATGGAGGAGATGCCTCCTTGCTCAGGCTGCTGCATAAGCTGCTTTTTTGGTGGAAACCGTATCACGGTCCATAGGAATGCCTGTTAATAAGGTATCTACATATGAATATCTATGCAGAGGAGGCTTTCGCACTTACATCACATGAGAGGCTGTTTGAACTCCACCCTCATCAACTAGTTGGCTGGAAGCAGGGTGACAAAAGTCGCACACACATATGCTATCATGTGCACCAGAGGTTGGTAGTAACGTGCTACATTTACTCCGTTACATTTAATTACAGTAACTTTTTTGAAAAAAATTTAATAAAAATCTTGTAGAGTAGGTTTAAAAGTGGAAAGTACATTTCGAATGTTTTTTTTTTTTTTACTTTTACTTCTTTACAATGGGCGGCGTTCCTGTCGTTACATTGCTGAGTTTAATTTTAATGAATGCATAATTTTTGTAGAGATAATTGAATGTCACAGACTGTCACTCAAGTCATCAGTGCTGCAGCATCAAACTCTACAAAGTGAAACATTCTGTGTAAAGTTATGGTAATTTTCAGGGTGATTCTGTAACTGAGCTTTTATGACATCATTTCTTAAGTGTAAATTTTTAAATCAGTGCAGCAATACATCAGTCTGCTTTGTCCTGCATGTCATGAGCAGTATTTACGCCATTACCACACGGGATACTGGAACCTATCGCAGCTACTTTAGGTGGATTAATTATAAATACATATAAACATCCAAGTTAAGTGTAAATATATGCCTTGGCTCTGCTGTATGCGTGACTGACAACTGGAAGCATTTCTGCGGATGCACAGCGAGGTGCGCAGGGCACACGCGTGAGAGATGTGTGGGTGTAAGGCGATCATATGGTGAATAGAGTGACTTTATCTGAAATCGTTCACTCATTCACTATTTCCTATATAGTGAATTGCAGTGAGTGCACTATATCTCAGCAGTGAGTGAACGAAATGAGTGAGTATATTCGGATGCTGACGGATACACAGTGTCGGATCTCTGGGGCTGTCTCATAAACAACATCACATATTAATTTTTAAAATAATTGGGCCTTACTTGTTATTCTTATTAAATAATACCGTATATTAATACAAACATTTCATTCTGTTTGTCATTTTTAATATATACTAATACACATTTGATCAAATAAAGAGTAAAATTTAAAATGGATCTGTATGTTTTGCCTCTCTATATGTTATGTTATTTTAATCAAGTAATGATTTGTCAAAAAGTAATTTTAATACATTCAGCATGATAGAAAACATTGCCGGAGTGAAGGAAGCAGTACATTGACAGCGCGTATGTCTTCCCAATGTTGGATTGTGGGTAATTAACCGTTGTCGAATGTACATCAAATGTACACTCGAAATTAGAGTGCATTGTGTATGCTGTTGGATATACAGTGCATTTACAGTGGCTTTCTCTCCTTGTGCAGGACGAGAGCAGATTTCGCCCCTGGGTGCTTCGACAGTGCTAAAAGAGTGTATATTCCTGCTAAAGAGTATATTTTCTCTATTAGAGCACACACATTGACGTTGACATTTTATTTAAAGTCACAATTTTATAAAGATGCCTTTCCGTCTTTGTGTGATTCCTGGATGCGGTGATTATCTATCCGCTTCCGACGGCCACGAGCGTTTGTGGATGGTTCATGTTCATTTTCAATTTGGGTGCCGTGTGCAACGGGCATGCAGCCGCCGGTTTCTGGTCAGGACCACGACTGGGTTGGCACATCATCTGCCTAGAATTGCTGGCTGTACTACTCTCCCTGTGGAGGCTATTGCTGTTGATCCAGGGCAAGCAGGTGTTGGTCTGTTCTGACAACACAGCGACAGTAGCAAATATAAATCACAACTCGCCCGCCATCTCCTCCTCTGAAGGAGGCAGGCAACACTCAGCAGAGAGTGGGGACTCCTCCCCCAGGTGGTCCAGCTGATTTGGAGTTGATTCGGCAAATCACAGGTAGACCTGTTCGCTTCCCGGGAATCCTCACACTGCCTGCTCTGGTATTCCCTGACAGGAGCCCCCCTCAGGACAGACGCGCTGGCACACAGCTGGCCCCTGGGGCTGCCCAAAAATGCATTCTCCCCAGCGAGCCTTCTTGCACAGACCTTGTGAAAAGTTAGGGAGAATGAGGAACAAGTCACCTTCGTAGCCTCATACTGGCCCACTCAGACTCGGTTGTCGGACCTCATGCTCCTCACGATAGCACCTCCCTGGCAGATTCCAGGAGGAGGGACCTTCTTTCTCAGGGATGGGGCACAATCTGGCACCCATTGCCCAGACCTCTGGAACCTCCACGTCTGGCCCTTGGACGAGACATGGAAGATCTCAGTAGCCTACCACCAGCAGTCATATACACGACCATTCAAGCCAGAGCCCCCTCTACCAGGAAGCTTTATGCCCTAAAGTGGCATTTGTTCACAAATTGGTGTTATTCCCAAGCCAAAGACTCCCAGAGATGCTCAGTTTAGTTAGTGCTTTCCTTTCTGCAGGAGAGGCTCCACCTTGAAGGTATATGTAGCAGCTATAGCCACACACCACGACACAGTGGATGGTAAGTCTCTAGGGAAACATGACCTGATCGTCAGGTTCCTCAGAGGTGCCGGAGGCTTAATCATCCCAGGCCATGCCTCTTCCCCTCATGGGATCTCTCCGTGGTCCTCTTGGGCCTTCGGAGAGTCCCATTTGAGCCGCTAGAGTCAGTCGAGCTGAAAGCCCTCTCCTTAAAGACAGCCCTCCTGATTGAGTTGATCTCCATCAAGAGGGTGGGGGACCTGCAAGCATTCTCAGTCAGCGATTCTTGCCTGAAGCTCTATCGGGCAGATTCTCACATGATCCTGAGACCCAGACCGGGCTATGTGCCCAAGGTTCCCATGACCCCCTTCAGGGATCAGGTGGTGAACCTGCAAGCGCTGCACCGGGAGGAGGTAGACCCAGCCCTGTCATTGCTGTGTCCGGTGCATACGTTGTGAACCTACTTGGATCACACACAGTGCTTTAGATGCTCTGAACAGCTCTTTGTATGCTTTGGTGGACAGCGGAAAGGGAAAGGGCCCTTTGGTTGCAGGACCTACCACCGTGCCTCTTCCATGTGCGGCTACTGAGCCCATGATAGCATTAGATGGCTCCAGCCGAATCTAATACTCTGTGGAGAGAAGACATTGATAGAAAAGGCTGCAGCTGGCCCATACTAGTTACGTCGCTTCCCCTCCTCAGGGATGTGGGGAACTACATGGTGTCTTTTGGGGCATTGAGGAAGGTTACGTGCAGCCTATTAAGCAGGCAGCAGCCTTCTTGCATCAGCAGTGTGAAAATCCATATAAAGTCATTATTTTATGATTCACTGTTTTCTACATAAAATCATCCTACATAACATTCTATTTATTATGATGTGCAAGTCCAAAAAGCATAAAAACATTTCAACGAATGGGGGTACCACAAGAGCTTGATTGTAGCAACAATTACCAAGTCAGTTCAGTGGAAATATTTGTATTTGTATTATTTGTATTTGTAACTTTATTAATAAAATGAAATATCAGTAGAAAATGTCATTAATATATAAATTAATTAATATATACAATTCTGGTAGAAAATGTCATTCTCTTACTTGGCTACTGTGCAACATTTGGAGTAAAAAAAAAAAATTCAGAATGTATTTAAATTTTGATATTAAAAAGTCTAAAATTAGTATGCAAATAATAATAAAATAAAAATGTTATATCATAATTTGGGACAATTCCACCGAGATTAATATCATACTAGTTGTTTAAGCAGTCAGCTATTTTCTGTTCCTGCTCGTGCTTCATAGGTGCCATGTCAGATATTTAATTCATCAACCAGACGCATCAGCATCTTCTTTCTTCACTTCTGCAGGCAAAAGTGTGAGAAGCGGTTTGCTCTATTGAGAATGCGGAGAAGCTCGACTCGTCCAGCAAGATGGAGATTGTATGGCCAAAATTCAAGTATGTATGTTACTTCCTTGTGCAGCGAGGCTACACCTAGTAGCAGCAGGTCTGCAACTAGACACGGCGAATACTGTCACTAGTAGCAAAGCTTATGAGGAATCTCTGGGGATTTATACTCTCGAAGACATCATGGTTGAGGTACACATACCGTCGTGCGTTTCATCGATTATGAGTTGAGAGTTCGATCCTTCAAAATTTCACACCTAGGTGTAAAGTCAGCAAGACTTGATGAAATCTGCAGTCGGTTTGGACAGCCGAATCCAATACTCTGTGGAGAGAAGACATTGATAGAAAAGGCTGCAGCTGGCACGGCCTGCTGCCATGCTAGTTACGTCGCTTCCCCCCTCTCAGGGATTTTGACTTTGACTTTATTTGATTTTATCACTATTTCGTTTTTTTGAGTGTTCCTACAGGCCTCAGTCAGTCTTTATGACGTTTACATTTACATTTTTGCATTTGGCAGACGCTTTTATCCAAAGCGACTTACAGTGCACTTATTACAGGGACAATCCCCCGGAGCAACGTGCCTTGCTCAGTGACACAGTGGTGGTGGCCGTGGTGATCGAACCAGCAACCTTCTGATAAAATTTGATTCCTCATGACATGACCCCTTTTGGAAACACAATTATTCATACTTCTATTAATGAAAAACATAAAATCCCCTAATTTATGATTTGTCACAATGCAGAAAAAAACAAGTTGTAAAGGTTTCCCCAAAGGATGACACGTGGAACAGCTTCTTGCTTCAAGGTAAGACTCTTTTTAATAAACACACTTTCTAATACACAATTGTACAGCACACTTTCTTATTAGTAGCTGGTCTGGGTGTAGGCACTCTCTCTCTCTCTCGAGGCTCTGTGGCTGCTGCTTTTTATGCCGCGCTCCCCATGCTTACTGCAATCAGACACAGGTGTTAGACATAATTTAGCTCAGGTGTAAGCGCCCTTACCGATTTTCTCTCCCGGACGGGCGCTTGACCAAGCCCCTGCTGCCACACAAGTATTTTAGTGAGATTATTAGAAGAGATTGCCATTTTGCTACATTCCGCATTGTTTTATACTGTTATGTTTTCACTAACTTGTGTTGTCACTTTCTTTGACTTGGTGCTAGTCCAAGTAGGTGTCCAAACTTACCTTGTCCTAGGTACATAGACTCCTCTGCAAAAACATTGAGTATTGCCAATATTAAATAAATAATAAAATAACTGGTAACCTTAAAAGCAGCAATGGTCCGTAGTTGTGCATTTCAATGTCTACGTGTTTGTCTTAAATTATCCTCTCAATGTTATGTTGTTTTGCTGTATTTGGTGAACCATGTCTCAGTAAAAGCAGTACCCACAGCAATCTATGGGTCAGTATAACACAAACACTATAAAACGTTTTCATGTGCCTTTAGGTCCACTTTGTTTTTACAAAACTCAAAGATGACTGTACCCTCAGGCACATACACTATCATAATATCCCAGACTATAAACATCATATCTTTTTTTTTTAATTGAAATGAAGTAAGAGGTAATCGTGGTAGGTACTTGTTGCTATACTACACCAGTTCCCAAGTTATATGCCTATTTCAGAATATGCTGTTATCTGATTTTATAATGTCATCCCCATATCTTGTTTCCCTGCCTCTGTTATCACTGTTCAAACGGATTTCATGAAATTGGTATAAAAAATTTATAGTTTAGGAACCAGTATCGAAGTCAAGGTATTGGTATCGATATCTACATTTTTTTAACTATACCCAGCCCTACATTTTAGTGTGGTAAAATTATAGTAATTATTTATATAAAGGCAGCAACAGCAATATGATGGATAGAGAGATGCTAGGGTGTACTGGCTAGTTGCTTGGGCATTGTTAAATGATTGCTAGTGTATTGTGACTGGTTACTAGGGTGTTCTAGGTGGATGTTATGGCATTGCCATTCAGTTACTAGGGTCTTATGTTTGCAAGGGTGTTCAGAGTGTTTGTTATGTACATGTAATTTCTAGACAGTTACTAGGGTGTTCTGCTAGCTAGGGTGTTCAGGGTGTTTGTAATGGTATTTCAAGGCAGTTACTAGAGCGTTTTGGTTGGTTGATAGGATATTATGGGTGGTTGTTAGTGCACTGTTGGATACTAATTTGGGTGTTCTGGTTGTTAGAACTCATTGCTCATTGCTATGCCATGGCTTAATTGTTTCTAGGGTGTTCTGTATGGTTGCTAAGACATTGCTAAGGGATGGGTGGATGATGGATGGATTGATTGTCACCTTCGGTTGCTTTTTTGTCCAGATAGAAACCTTACACCTTTGCCCTCTCTACAGTAAATGACCTACAATAGAAAGGGATACAAATTCATTGTCTTGGGTGTTCAGACTCCAAAGGGACTCCTAAAGTCATTTACTGACATGAATGTGACAGCACAGTGAGGAGGTGTTATTCCTCTAGGATTAATTCACCTCTAGCAGAGTCCTTTAGATTTCAGCAAGTCTACAATGAAAGCAACTATATAATAACACCACTAGATATCTGGTCTTTGGGTCTTCCTAAAGGAGCAGTCCTAAAAATATTTGTGTGAGGGACTTTTCAGTGGTACAGGAAGATGCCGTCATATAGTCCCACACACGATCATCTGGGAGACTCCTATGATGTTCTTGGAGAATGTATCAATTACTGTTCAGAATGGATAGACTTGGTTGACACATTTAATATGCCCCTGGGATTCCAACTTCATAATAATAATTCACTATGGGCTACAATTTCCAAACCTTTCGATATTCCCTCAAATGAATGATTTAACAATATCCAAACCTACAATATGACAAATGCTGTTGTTTTAAAGCAAAAACTATTTAGCAGAGATGGGCCACTTCTATTTAAATGAATGGGAGAAATTGGAACGCCCAACCAAAAAGCTCTAGTGCCCAATGGTCAACGGATGCTGAAAGGAAGTCCCACCTTACAGGTAAAAGAACCAATGACTTATGAGATACAGGCATCGCATGTCAATCAACTCGCTAATGGACATTCGCATTAGCTGTACAAATCAGGACAATTGCATGTTTTAGCATAATGAGGTAAATAAGTTTAATTCCAATATTAACAACATTATTGATGATTAGACAAATTATTTTTGATTGTATTCTTGACCGACTGTTTTTGAGATTTCTGTGTTCCCCTATTCAAGTAGATACGAGCTGCACTGGTATGACTGGAAATAGTGATAGAAATAGAATTCAATAGTAATATAATTGATTAGTTCGTTAAAAAAAAGATGGCAGAATATATCTGTATATATGTACGCACATTCAGTTCTTGATATATCCTGGCATCTTTTTTTCCTCCAGAAACACTGGCAGCACACATGCACTGTTTTTTTGCTTAGCTTTTCCTGTGATACTACTTCCTTAACAACATCATTAACAACTAAAAGCTCACTTTTCTCACAATTCTTTTTTGGTGCCTACCTGTGGATATTTCAGCCAGAAACTGGAGTTCCCATGTTCCTTTAGCCTATATGTAACAAAACCTTGGCCACTGGGGGCAGTAGTGTGAATTTCAGTTAAAACAGACTAATTTCAGCTGAAGAACCTTCAATCCACTGGTGTCAAATTCTCTGTGAGATCAGTCTAAAAAGGCATCATGACATACTCCAATGATAACACAAATCTATCAGTATTTGCTATTATTGACATCACCTTAAAATTAACCCACATAAAAATTGCAAAGTAAAATATTTAGTAAATGCTGCATTACAACATTAGCCTTAATCAATGCTCTATTTGTTAACATTATTTTCCACACCCACATGGCCTAGGTTATTTGTGAGTCACCAAAAAGTCATGTATGTCACGCTAAGTATGATATTTCGTTAACACTTAACAATAATTTTATATTTGTCAACATTACATTAGGTATTCATGAAGTAACGATGAACAATATATTTTTACAGCATTTATTCATCTTGGTTAATGTTAATTTATTAACATACAACCACTCATTGTTAGTTTATTTTAGTTCACATTCAATAAGCTAATGTTAACATATCCAATATTTAGTTGTATTAGTATTTGTTGTATTAGAAAATTAACATTACAATTAATGTATTAGTAAATGTTAAAATTAACATTAACCAAGGTTAATAAGAACTGTAAAAGTATTGTGAATTTTTTGTTCATGTTAACTAATTATTCTAGCTAATGTTAACAAATGCAACCTTATTTTAAAGCGTTACAATTATTTAACACATGGGAAATTTCATGTACCCTGAAATCAACCCCATAGGCCTTATTCACACTAGCGCCATCTTTGGCGGAATGACAAAGAGGCTGTGAGGGATAGACTTTCAATGGGCTTTACTGCAGTTAAAGTGTTTTGGATCATTCCGCAGACAAAACATTGATAAAATATCTGTCCAAGAATATAAAGTATACAAAGAAGTACAGACAACATGAGTTGTGGAAAATCAGATGTGATCTAAGTGCTTTATACAGTTTTATACCATTCATGCCATTGAAGAGATGGTGAGTCTATCATTATCATATCAGACATTTTTGCATTAATTCATGTGAAGACATTTCCCTCTAATGCTACTGATAGCGGGTTACATTAGCAATCTCTGAGAGATGGGTTCTGATCCCGTGGAAACCAAAAAGTAATCACGTTCACATAAATAATAGTGCAGGTGATTAGAGGATTTCATTTTCGCTTTAAAATAAAACTTTTACTCCACTGATGGTTAGGTTTAGGGTATGAATTAGGTGGGTAGAGTTAATCAATTCTGCACTACTGTTGACATAACCGTTGATTAGTCTACATCATTTACAACTAAAAATAAAACTAGCTTTTGGCTCCACCCTGTGGATATTTCCCCATCCATTCAATAAACATTTCTTGCATCTGCCCCTCAAGGGCAGTAATTCAAATTTCAGTTAACACATATCGATTTTAGCAGCATTTGTTACATTTAGTTGAAGATCCACACTCTTGCACACATGCTCTTGATTTGCTTATTTACCCATGCAAATTGAGTTGACTCTTTCAGAGAAAAGTTTTGGGCCTAGCCTTGCAGCCACAAACTATTTCCTGTCATTTACTGCCGGCATGCAACATGTTCTAGAAGCAGTTATAGCCCCCCGGTCAACCTAATCTCTCTGAAAACATCTGCTTCGGAGCAAAATTACACTGTAAAAATCAGAGCACTCCTCATCTGACTGTGGCAATGAATAAGGAAGGAGGAAGTGTGCACTGGGTATCTCTTTTGAAAGATCAGTAAGAGTCTACAAGTAATAGCTCTTCCAGAAATGAAAAGTCAACATCTTCTGAAACAATATGTGACAATTTGTAATAATAGTATGAAATGGCAAAATCATAAAAAAATTGGGACAAGTTGGCTTTTACAAAATGGTATTACCTATACTCCCATGAGTAAAATAGAGGCAAAAGGTCATTTGCAGTAGGTGTAGTAAGTACTTTTTTAACCCCTAATTAAATACTAACACACATTTAAGGATGACAGAGCCATAGCCTAACGGTCTGCGCACATGTCATGAGCGCAGACCGTTAGGCTATGGCTCTGTCATCCTTAAATATAACAATGGTGATGTCAGACACTGTGTGATTTTGTATGCTCATAAATGATGATGCAGTTGGCAATGTTTACTCAAAAACATGGACTCAAATAAAATTAAAACATTATAACTCGTAAAGAAAACGTAGAAGTTTATTGTTGGGTCAAATACATAACAGTGTGGCAGCGGGGGCGTGGCCCGTCCGGGAGAGAAAGCGGTAAGGGTGCTTGCACCTGAGCTAAATTATGTCTAACACCTGTCTCTAATTTCAGTGAGCACAGGGAGTGCGTCATAAAAGCAGCCACAGAGCCTCCAGTCGAGGGACAGAACTCGACAAGCCAACCCAATGCGCTTGTGAATTATTGTATGACATTTACAACTGTTAAAGAGAAAACGACAATTAAAGTCTTACCTCTGTTTTGGAAGCCCTGTTTCCAGTGTCCTCCTTAAAGACAAGCTTTACAAACAGGTTTTGATTGCTACACCTATAATGTTTATAAGTTAGTAGTACTGTTCAAGTTTACAGTGTACAAGCACGTACTGTGTAGTTACAATATTAATACAAAAAATGTACGCTGTAAATTTGGTGTACTTATGCTGTAAATTGTGGGTTGTAATCTAAAGTGTTACCCTGAAATGTATAAAAATGCTTAAATCCCCTTACTGCGTATGTGAAAAATCATTATTGCATGTACGGTCTGAAACGCAACTGTCCTTGTGTTCTGTCGCTGGACACCAATTCAGAGTAAACTTCCTGTCGCCTTTGAAGAAATGAAATGTGAAGGTTGTACAAAGAAATTTCTTGTAATCTTTAACAATGCTATCAAAGACAATTTCAGGCACAAAAGCACCGCTATAACACAGGCCGCCATCTTGATTGTTTTGGTTGAATGTACTTTCAAGCCACTGGTGTCAAATTCACTGTGAGATCAGTCTGCGAGAGCATCATGACATACCCCCTGAGTCATGTGACTACAAATACATCATCGTTTTCAGATATATAAATGTTCCCAGTCCACACTACAATGCGAAGACTGCATTTTCAAATACCTCAGTTCTCGCTGACAAAAACGCCGTCACAGTGTGGACGGAAGGCCAAAATATGCATTTTCAAACAAAAACATAGTGGTGTGGATGTGGCCTGTATTGTTTCAAGTAGAAATTTTGTTTTGTTAAATGGTTAGTATAGGAATAAAATGTACCTTTTTGTACAAGCCAAGTTGTACAATAGCTAATGATTTCATCATCTCATACAAATTATTATGAGATGTCAAAAGACTATGGAGCAAATCAAATTAAAATATTCCCACACATGCTGGCAAGAACCAATTTTGTTATGGCATCACTGAAGTTGAACATGGTGTGAACCTGCAATTTAATAATTTTTGAACATTGGTGGAATTGAAGAGACTTATTTTGGTCTAGTTCCACAAACAAGGCTTCAGAAGACTTGGAAAACAGTGCACACATTGTATGGACTACATTTATGGTACTTTAATAGTGTTTTCTTGTCCTTTTTGTGGCTTGACAGATGTTGTCAATAAGAAACAACTTTTATGGTTAAGATTCTTAAAAAATTCTCATGTTGTGTTCCAAGTCAAGTCAAGTCAAGTGGTTTTTATAGTCGTTTCAACCATATACAGTTAGTACAGTACACAGCAAAACGAGACAACGTTCCTCCAGGACCATGGTGCTACATAAAAACAACAAAGGACCAACACAGGACCACATGAGACTACACAAATTTCTGACAATGAACAGGACAATAGACACAGACACAGTGCAGTGCACCACCGACCAGTACACAGTAGTGCAAAAAGATGACAGTTTCTAAAAACGTAAACATAACATACTATAAGATAGTGTTCTATGCACATTTAGGTAGCAGACAGTTCTAAAGTGACAGTAATTAAAGTGCAACTCAGGACACGTGCGTGTGTGTGTCAAACCAGTCTCTGAGTATTGAGGAGTCTGATGGCTTGGGGGAAGAAGCTGTTACTCAGTCTGGCCGTGAGGGCCCGAATGCTTCGGTACCTCTTGCCAGACGGCAGGAGGATAAAGAGTTTGTGTGAGGGGTGTGTGGGTTCATCCACAATGCTGGTTGCTATGCGGATACAGTGTTTTTTGTAAATGTCTTTGATGGAGGGAAAAGAGACCCCAATGATCTTCTCAGCTGTTCTCACTATCCTCTGCAGGGCTTTGCGGTCCGAAACGGTGCAAGTCCCAAACCAGGCAGTGATGCAGCTGCTCAGGATGCTCTCAATAGTCCCTCTATAGAATGTAGTGAGGATGGGGGGTGGGAGATGTGCTTTCCTCAGCCTTCGAAGAAAGTAGAGACGCTGCTGGGCTTTCTTGGTGATAGAGCTGGTGTTGAGGGACCAGGTGAGGTTCTCCACCAGGTGAACACCAAGGAATTTGGTGCTCTTGACGATCTCCACAGAGGAGCCGTCGATGTTCAGCGGAGTGTGTTCACCTTGTGCTCTCCTAAAGTCAAGTTCCACAAAGTAAATAAATAAATAATAAAAGAGGCATACAAGTTTAAAATGACTTGAGGGTGTTTTTAATTTTTGTGTAAACTATTGCCTTCATATTTTCTAAAGAGGAATTAAAGAAAAAATTATTCTGTAGGTATAGGCATTATAGAATGTTCTCAGAACTGATGCAAACTGATGCAAACTGTTCACCTGTTTTTTGTTAAATAAAAAGTTGCTTTTGCAAATTTGCGTCCAATTTGCAAAGGGTATTTTGAAAATGCAGCAAACTAGCTCCTTAGATGACTTACATTTCTTAATTGCATTGTTTATTCTTTGTTTATTATGTTGTTTATCTCCAAAATGCTAATTTACAACTGTAAATCACGTCTAAAGTAATGTTTGGCCAAGTCATCGGCATTGTCTTTCACAAATATCTCCCACGAAAATATTACGAAACACTTACTTGTCGACATTACAGTTACCATCAAACACTATTAATCACCTCAAGCGACAACATCAAGTGGAACTGTGCTGGCCCAGTTTCTAAAGGCTGGAAGGTTTCTTGCTATGTGCGAACACTTAAGATGTCTATTCATCACTATGTAGCTGAATTAGTTAATTATAGAGTAAATATTTGCTCATTTGGAGAGCTTTGAGACATCTCACTCTCCGTGTCATGAGCGCAGCTGACATTGTTTACTAGAAAGCATTGGCCACAGTAACATGTGTTGGCGAGAGGGCCAAAACATTTATGGGCTAACCAGATGCAAACTGGAAACGTTTAATCCAAGAAAACTCCCTTAAGACTTTCCAGAAGAAATTGGGTACTTGCGGGGTAGAGTCTGGCAAGGTGGTAATTGAATAAAATGTTTTGGAATTTTTTTAACTTGATCACTCAGGATTTGTGTTGCTGGGTCATCACTGTTGTGTTGTACCATTTGAACTCTGTAATCTTTTTAAGAAATGAATATGATTGTGTTGTAATTTAAAGAAGTATTTCTTTAAGGGAACACCACATTTTTAGAAATATGCTCTGGTCAAGCTCTCACACAAACTTTTTTTAATATTAACTCGCTTATTTACACAATGACAAAATTGTGTCATTTCAATTTAGCCATTGCACCATGAGAGACTGAGAGTTAAGTCAATTTCACCCTGGTGATACTAAAGCCCATTTTAGGTACCCCGGGACTAGTACTTTGTCACGTTCGCACCTGAGGAATGTCTTGGTTACTGTCATAAACTCCATTCCCTGATGGAGGGAACGAGACGTTGTGTTGAATAGTGACATTAGGGGGTCGATCTTGGGAGCCTGATTCACCTCAAATCTTTGAGAAATTTGTTACATTTGCATGCCATTCCCCCGACATACGGGTATAAAGGGGAGATCGGAATGCATATTCATTCAGGTTTTGCACTGAGGAGCCGAGACAAGGTCCTGGACATTACAGCGGTTCAGTTCAGCCTGTGGCAAGAGGGAAGAGGGACACAATGTCTCGTTCCCTCCATCAGGGAACCGAGGTTACGACAGTAACCGAGACGTTCCCCTTCTGTCACTCACTTCAACATTTTGTCAAAGTACACAATGTTGAAGTGAGTGACAGAAGGGGAATGTATCGGTTACTGTCGTAACCTCTGTGTCAAATAGTGACACTAGGGGTCCCTATATGAAACGCCACAAAGGCTGAATGGTCATGTGAACTGCCGATACAGGTGTAGGCAAGCTACTATGAGAATAAGAACAGATGCATTTGGGCTGCACGGAGCCTCCCCAGACGCCCCAAAACATTGGGTGCTTAACCATAACCCTGAGGTGGGGGAAGGAGACGTGTCCAGTATGGGAGCAGGCCATGCCAGCCACAGCCTTTTCTTTCTCTCCACTTAGAAATTAGATTCGGCTGGGACCCTTAATGCTCATAAAATGCACCAGGGAAGGCATTCTTTTCCAATCCTATTCTTTTAGGGGAAAAGACACCTCGGAGGCCACACCCTGCCTTTCTTGGGGGGGGAGGGTATGAATGTGGCGAATACATCATATGGGCCCACAGGGGCCACACATGGAAGAGGTGCAGTGGTTGGTCTGACCCTTCGTGGGGGAGGAGTTTTTCTACAAGCACAGCAACCGGGCAGAGGAGGCTCTGGTAAGGGAGATGCGGGTCTACCAAAACAGAGAAGGGAGACCGTATCGTGGAAAATACACACAGGAGCGTTACTAGGGTTGCTGAGACCTGTGGAGCACTTACCCCAGTACAGGGCCTGTTAGCACACTTACTGGGTCTGACTATGGATTCCTCCGCTGAATTCGAGAGTCAGAGGGCAAGAAGGAAGAGCATCCAGTGTTCGCAAGTCGTGAACATGCAAGGGAGAAAGAGAGCACGGCTTCACTTACCTGGAAGGGTATGAGCAAGCGGTACACCTGGCTAGCTGCCCCGTGTAACGACTTTACTCAACAGGGAGTTTGTTTCAACAGGGAGATTAAAAAAATCTTGTGAAGGTATTGGGTGCTGCCCATCACGCTGCTCTGCAGATGCCTGCTGGAGAGGTGCCATTAGCCAGTGCTCACGAGGTTGCCACACTCAAGGGGGGGCGGGGGCAGGCACGAGCTGGGTCTGGTAGGCCAATGCGATGGCGTCAACGATCCAGTGGGCAAGCCTGTTTGGAGACAGCGTTCCCTTTCCACTGTCCACCAAAGCAGGCAAAGAGCTGCTCAAAGGATCTAGAGCTTTGTGTGCAATTCAAATAGATGCAGAAAGTACTGGACCTCGGGACTCTGGTCTGGGGCCAGTTCTGTAGTGGTCTCATATGCATCAACCCGAGCAACGTGACCGCCGTTGAGGATGCCGTATTCCCCAGGAGCCTCTGAAAGTATTTCAGTTGGACTGACATTTGTCACCTGGATAAGTTCAGGCAGTTCAGCACCAACTGCGTGCGCGCTCATTCGTGAGGTGCGCTATCATTGACACCGAGTCAACTCCTATGCTGAGAAAAGAGATGCTCTGAAGCGGGGAGAGCTTGCTCTTTTCCCAGTTGACCCGAAGCCCTAAACAGCTGAGGTGCGTGAGAACCAGGTCCCTGTGTGCACACAGTACCTTTCAAGTGCGTGCTAAAATCAGCGGTCGTCGAGTTAATTGAGTATGCGAATGCCCACTTCCCTTAACGGGTAAGAGCTGCCAATGCGAATTTCATGAGGGGACAGGGACAGAGTGAAGGGGAGGACCTTGTTCTAATACGCCTGGCCGTCGAAAGCAAACCCGTAGAAAGGGTCTGTGATGGGTTAATATTGAGACGTGAAAGTACGGATCCTTCAGGTCTAGCGCTGCGAACTAATCTTTATTCCGACGCATGTCAGAATACGTTTCTGCGTCAGCATCTTGAATGGGAGTCTGTTTAAGGCCCCATTCAGAACTCGCAGGTCCAAGATTGCCCACAACCCACCGCCTTTCTTGGGTACGATGGAGTAAGCACTGTAGAAACCCTTCTCCATCTCGACTGGAGGGACAGGCTTTGTCGCATCCTTGCGCAGAAGGGTTGTGATCTCTGCACACAGGGTGGAGGCGTTTCCCCCTGCACCGAGGTAACGCGGACGCAGCTGAAACAGAGCGGGCACCTGGCGAACCGTTTCAGCGGCATCCACATTACCTCGGTGCAGGGCGAAAACGCCAGCAGTGGGTTTTACTCAGCTCGCTGAAACACAAACGCTCGGCTCTGAAGAAAAAAATCTCTCTGAACAGACGCACGCTTTACTCCTTTTATACCCGTATGTCCGGGGGAGGGGCATGCAAAATTTGTTTGCCAATTCT
The DNA here is from genome assembly GCF_025860055.1 of Xyrauchen texanus. NCBI lineage: Eukaryota > Metazoa > Chordata > Actinopteri > Cypriniformes > Catostomidae > Xyrauchen > Xyrauchen texanus. The sequence continues at coordinate 6,880,814 of NC_068318.1, read as the reverse complement.
CATTGGCCTTTTCTCAAAGATAAGAGGTAACCGAGGCTCACGGTAACAATAAGTGAAATGTAAAAATTACTCTAGTGGTTGCAGATAACATCTTCAACATCACTTGCTGCTGTCACGTTCCTTGTGGTCCGGTCCGTGTTTTCACCAGTCATTGTCTAGAAAACTACACTTCCCAACTCTCCTTGCCCTCACCACCTGCCAGCACTCACTCATTGTTTTCACCTGCGTATCGTTTAGTTCCAAACACCTCTGTGTATATAACCCTGTTTATTTCTCCATTCCCCTGTCGGTCTTTGATGTATGTGGACGCCTGTTACCCGTGCTGTCTTTGCTTATTCCCTTTTGTATGCCTTTCGTGTTTTGTTTTACTTTTTCCCATCTTGGATGTTTTCCTTTGTTCGTGTTTTCGTGTTACCCTTTTATTAAATAAACCTCCGCTGCAAGTAGATCCTCGTCCTGTGTCTGCCTTCACCTACAATCGTGACAGAAAGACCGACCACAAATGGATCTAGCAGCGGTTTTCACCGAACTGGCCCAGGCAAAGTTGAGCGTTCGCGAGTACTCACGACTCTTCTCCACGGTCGCCATCCACACCGGGTTCGACGACGCTTCCCTGAAAACCATCTACATGGTCGGGTTACCATCATGCCTGTGGAGGGAAGCGCCGGAACCCGGAGAGCATACGTGGAGGGAGTACGTGAGTCTCGTTCTAAAGAAACTCGTGGCCGACGAACCACCCCTCGAGATTCCGGCTTTCGAGCCTGAGCCCATGCCTACCCAGATCGACGAGCCAGCACTGCCAACTTCGTCCGCCCGGAGGAGGAGAAGGAAAGCCTCCGCTCTCCAGCCCATGCCTGCCACGGTCAGCGAGCCAGCGCCCACGCCTGCCACGGTCAGCGAGCCAGCGCCCACGCCTGCCATGGTCAGCGAGCCTGAGCCCATGCCAGCCACGGTCAGCGATCCAGCATTGCCAGCCTCGACCGTCCCAGAGCCAGCGCCTGTAGCCTCGACCGTCCCTGAGCCAGCGCCTGTAGCCTCGACCGTCCAAGAGCCAGCGCCAGTAGCCATGACCGTCCAAGAGCCAGCACCCCTCGAGCCTTCCAAGGCTCCGCCTCTCGAGCCTCTCAAGCCTTCTAGGGCTCCGCCTCCCGAGCCTCCCAGGGCTCCGCCTCCCAAGTCTCTCGAGTCTTCCAGGGCTCCTCCTCCCGAGCCTCCCAGGGCTCCGCCTCTCAAGTCTCCCGAGCCTTCCAGGGCTCCGCCTCTCGAGCGTCACGAGCCTCCCAGGGCTCTGCCTCTCAAGCTTCTCGAGCCTTTCAGAACTCCGCCTGTCGAGCCTCTCAAGCCTTCCAGGGCTCTGCCTCTCAAGCCTCTCGAGCCTTCCAGGGCTCCGCCTCTCAAGTCTCTCGAGCCTCCCAGGGCTCCGCCCCTCAAGTCACTCGAGTCTTCTAGGGCTCCGCCTCTCAAGCCTCTCAGGGCCCCGCCCCTCAAGCCTCTCGAGCCTTCCAGGGCTCCGCCTCCAGAGCCTCTCGAGTCTTCCACCACCAAATATACAATCGTGAGAGCTGCATTCATGTGCAGAGAAAAAAGCTATAAATTATTGTACATTAGAAGAAAAAAAATATTAAACCAAGGCAATGTAATTTGTGAATTAAATAATTTTATTTGTTTTGGAATCATTAAACATGTTTCATCTAATATATATTGGACAAAATCTCACTTTATGCAGGACAAATATTTTTTATTTGTTAAATCCATGGTTAAACCTTGCTGTACGTACAAAGAGCACATTCACTAGACATGATCGTTTGATGCATATAAAGTCCAGATTCACTTTATGCTGCTTTAAATATATTAAGGAAAAACAAAGGGGGCACATGGTATCTACTAATATAATAATTATTATAGAAAAAACCACAGTCATTTAGATTGCATATGGTTTGTACATATAAAATTGTAGGGGAATATTAATAAACCAACAACGCTGAAAAAGAGAAAAACACTCAATACTCGTTTCTAGATAACTTCATACACCCTTTAAAACTGAACACAAAATTAGGAAGTAAAATTGTTCATTTTAATTTACAGACCCAAAGTCTGATTATTAAATCAGAAACCTATGAATGTATAAAATCTATAGTATTATCATTCTTTGGAGACAACTGAAAAACAATTATGAATTTAATTTTTACCTGCAATATTTTTCCTGGTACAAATCCATGTTTTCATTATTGCCATACATGACTCGATCAAACTTTAAAGTGGAAAATATTGTGGTTTTCAGGGTTGGATGTATCACTCGGGTCAAGTTTAATCTGAAAAGTGCAAATTTGTGCATATGCAAGTTTCCGTGCCAACGCACATAGGTTTTATCACTTGTAGAGGCCTGCTTGATGACTTGTTTAAAGTAAATAAAGGTAATTTGAACTGAAAACAAATGTTATGGCAATATTTGTAAATATTCAATTACATATGTGCTAACAGAGAAATATTTGACTGATTACAAATGATAAGGAAGGTCTGGTAGACCCGATTATCTAACAGCCATTGTAAACCAGTTCAAAATAAACAACACGACTTTATATACTAAACCACACCAATACAATCATATAATTTCAGATGTGTACGTTACTAAGCATTTGATAAATAATAAATGTTGGCCTATAGTCTATAGTTCACCCAGATGGGCACCTCAGCCCACGTGGACAAAGAGGCAGTTGCTTGGGCCTCTGTAGCTACCCCCTGTGTATGTGCTTGGAACCAACTATACTACAGAGAAATTGAATATCGGAGCAGGATTTGAGCAAACACTTTTTTTACCGGTGAGTGTGAGCAGTACTTGAGCGGAACGTCTGGTTGGGCCGTGAATGGTTGAGTGGAGTGCGCACCACTCCGCTTCGCTTCCATTCTATGGCACTAAGCAATATATCTTCTCCAATACAGTCACAACAAACCCTAAAACTGCAACAACAATAAGCATCATCATTGTTGGTACAGCTTATCTCTGCCAGTCTTTCCACAAAAAGCCAATGTTTACGTTGCACTGGATTGGCTGTCAGCTTCAGTAATTTAGTAATTTACCCAGTGAGCTTGCAAAAATTTCTATGCAGAGGTGGAGGTTTGGTTTACAAAGATATTTTTTATGTTTTTTTTTAGTTTTTTTTTAGCATGTGGTCTTGCTGCATTCATGGCAATAAAATCAAAATATGGATACATATACCATGTGTGAGCACTGTAATTCATGACACACTCCAGACACTGGGATTTGGTTTGTACACATTAGTTCAAGCTTTTATCCAGAACTGAACAATGGAAATTCAGGCAGGCATTTTGATTAGAAACAGTATTTAATTATTTATTTTTCCATTCAAATCTGTTCTATAGAACATAGCAGGAGGGTTTTAGAAAGGTTTTGTTCTCCCTTCATGAGAAAAACTTTTATCCCAGTATTCAGAGCCCACTGACTGTTAGAGTTCACCCAACCGAAGCTCTGTTATTCACTCACCCTCATCTGGTTCCAAAAGGTTAACGGTCCAAAGAATATCCAAGCTGCTGTTTTTTTTTTTGCATATATATATATATATATATATTTATAAATATCATGAAAAAATACTATGCACTCAGCCATGTAGTGTATGAATTTTCAAAGTGTAGTATCATCACAAATGGAAGCCACACAGAACACAGAAGCATTCGCCGTTTAACAGCTGACGGAAGTGATGTTTCAAACCCAAGCATTCTGTTGCTGCTAGCTTTAGCATGCTATCCATCCTCAGTTCAACACTTATATCTCAATAATATACATATTCACAAAGCATGGTGTGATGGTAAAGTGTTTAACACACTTTTGAAAGATGCGGTCTTCACAGAGGTTTTGCTAGTTGTCATATTCTCCATTATTGAATTTTTTTGCCAGATCACCATCGCTGCCGGTAACTCCATCCCTTCCACAATGTACGGCAAGCCGTGTACGCTGAGTGCACAAAGTGTCCAACATTCCACACTTAGTTAAGACAGTTGAAAAAAAAAAGGGCATCATCCACAACTTGCACTACTTACACGTCAAAATTATGTAAAATAGTCCAGAAGTGTGCAGTTTGGGACGCACATAAAATCTCGCCATATTTTAGTGAAGAGCTGCCGCAGAGGGTAAGATTTTTACTGAATGAGCACAATTTTTATCTAGTTGTCACAAAAATTTGCAATGCAGTGAATTTTAAAGGCAACAAATGGTAATCTTGAGAAACATGCAATCTGTGGATTATCATTGTTGCTTGTGGTCTCAGACACAGCCCCTTAAGAACTCAGACCCCATTGCAGCGAGGGCTGTCACAAATATGAAATTTGGCTAACAATATTTTTTCATAAATAATTGTGATTATTATGATAAGCAATTGTAACACAAATGGTCATACTTCTTAACTTCTATAACTTGAAATAATATAATAAAATGGGGCTATATGATTACTTTATAGGCTTTAAAAAACTATAGAATTTTTCATTAAAAATGATTGCACAGGGATAGAATTACATAAAGTAATATTTTATATGTTATATCATTTATGAAACCAAGACAACACTGCCAATTATATTACATTATGCAATAGTAATAATGCAAACTGTATTTATGTCCTAAATCCTTCACTCTCTCATGTTATGTTAAGCCTCTCCGATAAAACCTACAAGCCCTTATTTCGCATGAAGGAAAACATTTTAAGTTCTATGTACATTTGAAAATATGTTTTTTTTTATTTATCATCTCGAGAGTAATGGACCAAGCAAGCATCTCCGCCTGTGTGGCATTTACAGTGAGGAAAATAAGTATTTGAACACCCTGCTATTTTGCAAGTTCTCCCACTTAGAAATCATGGAGGGGTCTGAAATTGTCATCGTAGGTGCATGTCCACTGTGAGAGACATAATCTAAAAAAAAATCCAGAAATCACAATGTATGATTTTTAACTATTTATTTGTATGATACAGCTGCAAATAAGTATTTGAACACCTGAGAAAATCAATGTTAATATTTGGTACAGTAGCCTTTGTTTGCAATTACAGAGGTCAAGCGTTTCCTGTAGTTTTTCACCAGGTTTGCACACACTGCAGGAGGGATTTTGGCCCCTCCTCCACACAGATCTTCTCTAGATCAGTCAGGTTTCTGGGCTGTCGGCTGAGAAACACGGAGTTTGAGCTCCCTCCAAAGATTCTCTATTGGATATAGGTCTGGAGACTGGCTAGGCCACGCCAGAACCTTGATAGGCTTCTTACAGAGCCACTCCTTGGTTATCCTGGCTGTGTTCTTGGGTCATTGTCATGTTGGAAGACCCAGCCTCGACCCATCTTCAATGCTCTAACTGAGGGCAGGAGGTTGTTCCCCAAAATCTCGTAATACATGGCTCGGTCATCCTCTCCTTAATACAGTGCAGTCAGCCCTGTCCCATGTGCAGAAAAACACCCCCAAAGCATGATGCTACCACCCCCATGCTTCACAGTAGGGATGGTGTTCTTGGGATGGTACTCATCATTCTTCTTCCTCCAAACACGGTTAGTGGAATTATGACCAAAAAGTTCTATTTTGGTCTCATCTGACCACATGACTTTCTCCCATGACTCCTCTGGATCATCCAAATGGTCATTGGCAAACTTAAGAGCGGGCCTTGACATGTGCTGGTTTAAGCAGGGGAACCTTCCGTGCCATGCATGATTTCAAACCATGGCGTCTTAGTGTATTACCAACAGTAACCTTGGAAGCGGTGGTCCCAGCTCTTTTCAGGTCATTGACCAGCTCCTCCCCTGTAGTTCTGGGCTGATTTCTCACCTTTCTTAGGATCATTGAGACCACACGAGGTGAGATCTTGCATGGAGCCCCAGTCCGAGGGAGATTGACAGTCATGTTTAGCTTCTTCCATTTTCTAATGATTGCTCCAACAGTGGACCTTTTTTCACCAAGCTGCTTGGCAATTTCCCGTAGCCCTTCCCAGCCTTGTGGAGGTGTAGAATTTTGTCTCTAGTGTCTTTGGACAGCTCTTTGGTCTTGGTCATGTTAGTAGTTGGATTCTTACTGATTGTATGGGGTGGACAGGTGTCTTTATGCACCTAATGACCTCAAATAGGTGCATCTAATTTAGGATAATAAATGGAGTGGAGGTGGACATTTTAAAGGCAGACTAACAGGTCTTTGAGGGTCAGAATTCTAGCTGATAGACAGGTGTTCAAATACTTATTTGCAGCTGTATCATACAAATAAATAGTTAAAAAATCATATATTGTGATTTCTGGATTTTTTTTTTTAGATTATGTCTCTCACAGTGGACATGCACCTATGATGAAAATTTCAGACCCCTCCATGTTTTCTAAGTGGGAGAACTTGCAAAATAGCAGGGTGTTCAAATACTTATTTTCCTCACTGTACATTGTGTGTATGAGCCAAGAACATTTGCCATTGCACAAATAAAATTTAAGTGAAACAATAAAAATCCTTGCTTGTATTTTCGTGGGAGTTTGGCGTGAACTTCAGTAGACGGGACGCCCATCAGAGCATTTTAAAGAGGTTTATCTTAATGTGCGGCTTCTCCATTAAATTTAGGTGCTCAAAAAATACTAGTACGGAATATGAGACACAAAAACGTCTCGGGTTATGACTATAACCCTTGTTCCCTGAGAAGGGAACGAGACACTGCGTCGTTGAAAACGACTCTTTGGGGAACGCTCCTTAGCGTGTGCCTCTGAATTATGAATGAAACTATTCCAATCTTGATTGGTGTTGCGTCATGACGTAACATGTGACGGCATATCCGGATGCATAAAAGTGACGCCGGTACACACACACACATTAGCCTAGCGATGAAGCAAGCCGCTCTCAGGCATTGAGGGGCGTGGCAGGACGACGCAGTGTCTCGTTCCCTTCTCAGGGAACAAGGGTTATAGTCATAACCGAGGCGTTCCCTTCGAGGGAACTTCGCACTGCGTCGTTAAGCGACTCTTTGGGGAGCGAATGCCCACTAGGCCACGCGCCGAAAAAGGCCTGCCCTAGAGTGAAACTGAACTCAGGCACTCAACTAGGGCGAGAGCACACGTCGCCAGGCGTACTAGGGAGGTGCAGACTATAAAACCTGATAAAAGTGTGCGGGGTAGCCCAACCGGCTGCCTCACAGATCTCCTGGAGGGGCACTCCCGATAAGAGAGCCCTAGAGGACGCCATGCCTCTAGTTGAATGAGCCCTTATGGCCAACGGTGAAGGCAAATTAGCACCTGTAGGCCGAGATAATAGCCTGAACAATCCAATTACTAATGGTTTGTTTCAAGGCAGGGAGCCCCTTCTTAGGTGACCCAAAACACACTAACAGTTGGTCCGACCTCCTGCAAGAAGAGGACCTCTCGAGGTAAATGCCCAAAGCTCTGACAGGGCAGAGCAAATGGAGCCTCTCTTCTTCTGCCGACACATGAGGTGGAGGATGAAAAGCCTGCAGGACCGTGGGCCGTGCGCGTTAGAAGGCACCTTAGGCACATAGCCAGGTCTCGGGTGCAGAATGGCTTTAACTCCGCCAGGGGCAAACTCCAAGCAAGCTGGTGTTACTGCCAGGGCTTGAAGATCTCCCACCCTCTTTAGAGAGGTAATAGCTAAGAGAAAAGCCATCTTGAACGTCAGGTCCTTGGGCGAAGCCGACTGAAGGGGTACGAAGGGGGCCAGGGATAACCCTTCGAGAACCACCGCCAGGTCCCAGGCAGGAATCCTGGACCTGGTTGTCGGTCTCATCCTCCATGTACCACGGAGAAAACGAATGACCAGCTGGTGCCTCCCCAGAGGCCCATCACTCAGTGGTGCATGGAAAGCCGAAATGGCAGCCAAGTACACCTTAAGTGTGGAAGGGGAGAGACCTGCAGAGAAACGATTTTGAAGAAACTCCAGAACTGAAGCCACCGGGCAGTTAACTGGATCTAATTCATGTTCTCTACACCAAGTGGTGAACACATTCCACTTGAGGCCATATAATCTCCTAGTAGACGGAGCCCTAGAGCCAAGTATGGTTTCAACCACCCCGCTGATAGACCAGCATTTAGGTACTGAACCCCTCAGGGGCCAGACCCACAGTTTCCACAGCTCTGGGCGAGGGTGGAAAACTGTGCCCCCTGCCTGAGACAACAGATCCCTCCTCAGAGGAATCTGCCGTGGTGGAGCTATCAGGAGTGAAATTATGTCTGAGAACCATACTCGGGCCGGCCACATCGGGGCAACCAGAAGTAGACTGATGCCCTCTTGGCGGACCCTTTCCAGGACTCCGGGAGCAGAGCGATCGGGGAAGTGCTGTACAGGCGAGGCCTCGGCCAGGCCTGTACCATGGCATCCAACCCCAGTTGGGCTGGATGTGAGAGGGAGAACCAAAGTGGACAGTGGGGCGTCCCTCGAGACGCGGATAGATCCACTTCCGATGGTCCAAATTTGTCCCCTATCGACTTCACCACCTCTGGATGAATTCTCCATTCCCGGGCCTCAGCCCCTGCCTCGACAGGATGTCTGCTCCCTGATTCTGAACCCCGGAACATACATTGCTCTGATAGACAGTATTTTCCCTTGGGACCAAAGAATTATCTGATCGCCAGTCTGCACAGAGGCGCGATCCGAGTCCCCTTGTTGGTTCAGATAAGCTACCACTGATGTATTGTCCGAGCGTTCTAGGACATGGTAACCTTAGATGTCTGGAAGGAAGCTCCTCAGAGCCCTGAACACAGCCAACATCTCTAGACAGTTTATGTGCCAAGAATGATGATGGTCCTGCCACAGACCCCTGGCAAAGGGGCCGTCCATGACAGCGCCCAGCCAGTGAGGGAGGCGTCTGTCGAAGCGGTTTTCCGGCGACATGGCGCTCCCAACACTGGCCCTAGGGACAGGAACCAAGGTTTCTTCCATATTAGCAGAGAACGAAGGCATCTGCGCGTTACTCTGATTATACTGAAATGGATTCCCCTTGGGGAAAACCCCTTGGCTTTCAGCCACCACTGGAGGGGCCTCATGTGTAGAAGGCCCAAAGGTATAATGTTGGATGCCGCTGCCATGAGGCCCAGCAGTCTTTGAAACTGCTTTACAGTGATGGCCTGGCCTAGTTTTAACCCGGACACCATCGCCAGAATGGACTCGATACGTGCAGGAGACATGCGTGCCTGCATCGTAACCGAGTCCCACACAACACCCAGAAACGTTGTGCACTGGGATGGTTGTAACACACTCTTTTTGTGTTGAGTCTCAACCCCAAACTTCGAATATGGCCAAGGGCGACATCTCGATGCCGAACCGCCATTTCTCGAGACTGGGCCAGAATGAGCCAGTCGTCAATAAAATTCAGTATCGCGGATGCCCTGAAGTCTCAGAGGAGCAGGAGCTGCATCCATACATTTGGTGAATGTGCGGGGAGAGAGTGCTAGGCGAGCGGAAGAACCCGATATTGGTAAGCTTAGCCCCAGCGAACCTCAGGAACCTCCTGTGACATGGAAGGATGGGTACATGAAAATAGGCGTCTTTTAGATCTATCGTGACAAACCAGTCCTCGGATCTGATCTGACTCACGATGACAGGAATGGTAAGCATTTTGAACCTGAACCTCCTCAAAGGCCGGTTTAAAACTCTGAGATCTAAAATCGGCCTCAACCCCCATCCTTTTTTGGAACTATAAAGTACCGGCTGTAAAGACCGGACTCCCTGTCTGAATGAGGAACACGTTCTATGGCCTCCTTCAGCAGCAGAGATTGCACTTCTTGTTCCATCACCTGAGCCTGCTCGGAACCACTGTAGTCTGCACCACCCCAGAGAATTTGGAGGCGATGCCCGAACTGCAGTCTGTACCCTGATTTTATTATATGCAGGACCCATGCAGATATGTTGAGAAGATGATTCCATGCCTCTACAAAATCTACTAAGGGAACCAGCCTCTCGAGGCTGGTCTCGGGTGTTTTTCGAGCACTGTTCTCGACTTCCTGAAGCGAGATACCGGCAGGATTTAGGTCGATACAGTCCTTGCGACCACAATTGATGTGTGTTTTTTATTTTTTGACGCAAACGGCACGGTGTGCGTTCGCTGGAAATTGATGTGGCCCGAAGCGTCAGAGACGGCGGGAACCGACACCGATTTCCTGAGGACTCCGCTGCGAGAGCAACCTCGGTTGCTCTGCAGCGAGGGACAGCCCTCCGAGGTTCTACCACCTCGGTAGGACCTCTTTCCCGAAGCTTCAACTAAGGGAACCAGCATCTCAGGCTGGTCTCGGGTGTTTTTTGAGCACTGTTCCCGACTTCCTGAAGCGGGAAACCGGCAGGATTTAGTCGATACGGTTCTTGTGACCACAATTGATGCTTGTTGTTTTTTTTTTGTTTTTATTATTTGTATTTTTTTATTTTTTATTTTTATTTATTTTTTTTGACACGAATGGCACAGTGTGCGTTCTCTGGAAATTGATGTGGCCCGAAGCGTCAGAGACGGCGGGAAACCAACACCGATTGTGTGCGGCCATGTAAGTCCTACTTATTAAAGCAGATGTATCTCTGCAGGGCTTACTAGGCAGCGCCGGGGTTTTAGCCCATATCCCGTGCCCCCAAAACATCGTCTGTAATCAAACACTGGGGCTGGAGATACGGGACGAATGCGGTTTACCCCACAATCTCATTTTAGATATCTTTGTGGAGATCGATGAAAAACGGCAAACCCCGGCGCTGAGGTTGTGATCTGTGCCGCCTGCGTGGTGCTGGCCACCCACCCCCTCGTGTACCGTTCCGGCCTTCAGAGGTGCTCGCTAACAGCACTTGCCCCTACAGTCTGTTCAGGCTAAATGGGGATCTTTATTTTATATATATATATATATATATATATATATATATATATATATATATATATATATATATATATATATACATATATTAGTGCTGTCAATCGATAACATTTTTAATCAAATTAATTACATGGTGTCCCGATTAATTAATCGCATATACAAATATTTGCTGAGAAAGCCCTAATATAACAATAATTCAATATATAATGATTAGACATATTTATATCAATATATCATTATACATAGTTATCTTTAAATATTTAAAAATGATATATATATATATATATATATATATATATATATATATATATATATATATATATATATATATATATATATAAATAAAAAATAATCAGATAATTAAAATGCATTACATTCCTGTAGCAGAAGAGTTAATCATTGATAAGACCATACAAAGAGTAGCTTTAGAATACAATGTATTGTTTACTACCATATTATTGATCATAATACAATCACAGTTCACAACAATCCATTTCACAAATTAATTTGTCAATCAGTTTGAGATTTATTATGAGGGCTTGTTTAAGGACCCAGTCAATTTACACCTATGTCAGACATGCTTGTGTTGTAACGTTGCCACATAAGGGAAAGCTTATTTATCATAATATTTGATATTGACTAAATTGTTGGTTGTCAATTATTTCATTGCTTTGCCCGGTAAACTGTATTGCCCTGACTGTTGTGAGATTTACGCCGATATTTACATGTTCTCGCGATCACTTCCCATGACGTCTCGCCACGTTACTTTGCGACATGTTAACAGGAAAGGAGTTGGGGATATAAGGAAGCGCTATTCCCGTACTCTAGAGGGCTGAAGAGCTGTTACAATCTCTCAAACCTACACCAAAGCACTTGGATTATCTTTTTTGCTGGCTGTTTTTTGGAGCATGTATATGCCGTTCCTTGGAGGAATCCCGATAATGATCGCTAGGATTCTCATCTCGTGGGACTTATAACAGTCACCCTCATCACATTGATCCTGCTCACGGACTGAACATATCTCCGGTGAGACCGATCTAACACTGTTTGTTTGTACACGCTGGATTCTTCAGACTGTAGTCACATCCATACCGGACATTCCTACATTCACATATATATAAATATATATATATATATATATATATATATATATATATCACTGTCTCTGTCATTGTCATGCCATTATACACTCACCTAAAGGATTATTAGGAACACCTGTTCAATTTCTCATTAATGCAATTATCTAAGCAACCAATCACATGGCAGTTGCTTCAATGCATTTAGGGGTGTGGTCCTGGTCAAGACAATCTCCTGAACTCCAAACTGAATGTCAGAATGGGAAAGAAAGGTGATTTAAGCAATTTTGAGCGTGGCATGGTTGTTGGTGCCAGACGGGCTGGTCTGAGTATTTCACAATCTGCTCAGTTACTGGGATTTTCACGCACAACCATTTCTAGGGTTTACAAAGAATGGTGTGAAAAGGAAAAACATCCAGTATCGCGGCAGTCCTGTGGGCTGAAAATGCCTTGTTGATGCTAGAGGTCAGAGGAGAATGGGCCGAATGATTCAAGCTGATAGAAGAGCAACTTTGCCTGAAATAACCACTCGTTACAACCGAGGTATGCAGCAAAGCATTTGTGAAGCCACAACACGCACAACCTTGAGGCGGATGGGCTAAAACAGCAGAAGACCCCACCGGGTAGCACTCATCTCCACTACAAATAGGAAAAAGAGGCTACAATTTGCAAGAGCTCACCAAAATTGGACAGTTGAAGACTGGAAAAATGTTGCCTGGTCTGATGAGTCTCAATTTCTGTTGAGACATTCAGATGGTAGAGTCAGAATTTGGCGTAAACAGAATGAGAACATGGATCCATCATGCCTTGTTACCACTGTGCAGGCTGGTGGTGGTGGTGTAATGGTGTGGGGGATGTTTTCTTGGCACACTTTAGGCCCCTTAGTGCCAATTGGGCATCGTTTAAATGCCACAGCCTACCTGAGTATTGTTTCTGACCATGTCCATCCCTTTATGGACACCATGTACCCATCCTCTGATGGCTACTTCCAGCAGGATAATGCACCATGTCACAAAGCTCGAATCATTTCAAATTGGTTTCTTGAACATGACAATGAGTTCACTGTACTAAAATGGCCCCCACAGTCACCAGATCTCAACCCAATAGAGCATCTTTGGGATGTGGTGGAACGGGAGCTTCGTGCCCTGGATGTGCATCCCACAAATCTCCATCAACTGCAAGATGCTATCCTATCAATATGGGCCAACATTTCTAAAGAATGCTTTCAGCACCTTGTTGAATCAATGCCACGTAGAATTAAGGCAGTTCTGAAGGCCAAAGGGGGTCAAACACAGTATTAGTATGGTGTTCCTAATAATCCTTTAGGTGAGTGTATGTTTTGTGTATATGTGACCCGTCACGGAAACCAGTGACACAAGTCGGCAGCACAACTTGTGAGCAAAATGAGAAACAAGTGTTTTTTTCCAAAATTGGTGATTTCCGCTTTTTTGCAGAATCTGTTAGTTGAGATCATGAAGAAGCCTCTCCATGTTTGAGATAACAGTATTGGTATATTTAAAAGCGTACATTTTGAGGTTGAAATTGGCTTGTTTTTCGGAGATTCTAGCATGCAGTAGGGGCGTGTCATTGTCAGTGTGTATCTCCGTACTGAATAGCCGCCGGCTTTTGCCCCCGCCCCTAACAGCGTGGCTACTTATTATGCAGCTCTAGCCGGCTCTATCTGATATCAAAATTCAATGAAGATGGACGCCGCAAAGAATGTCGCAGACGAGCTGAACCGTGGCCGTTACAACGAAAATGTTTTGAAGTACTTCTTCGACAAGCCGGATGCTTATGAACAAGCGTTCACTGATTCTGAAAGACGATCTGAGCGGCGATGAAAGTGGCATGATAAGACTGAATAATATCCCTAATCTACAACTGAGCGAAGATGAAGACGAGGAAGAATGTATCGGACTGGCGTCATGCGAATTATTGGACATTTATAGGCAAACAGATGCACAGTGCAAACTTCGGAGATGGTTACATCCACAAAGAAGACCCCGACAAAGAGAAAGTGTGCCCGAACGACTTATTTCATTGGAGGCAACGAGATCTGCAAGAATACTTTTCTGTTTCTTATGGGGTGAGTTTCCATAAACATCAAAGTTTGTCGTTTTTTGTTCATTCTAAGAACACGTACACGTTATCTCACGTTTAGTCCATGTTTACAGGGGGGAGCTTTACAGGGGGCATGGCTTATCTAAATGAGATGTAAATGAGCCCTATTGTCACTCCCAGCAGCAGAGAGAGGTGAGAACTGCTCAATCTTTTGAGGCCGTTTTCTCCCCTTTTAGCTTTTTTGAGTGCCTACCTTCAAATGGCCACAACTTCTCCAAATATTGTCAGATTTCCATGTGTTACAAATCGTTGGAAAGCTTGGAGACTACACTTTCAGAATCTGTGAATAACTCAAAATGCCCCAAAACCGACTTGTGTCCCTACTTTCCGTGATCGGTCACATATCCTTTTCCTTTAATGTAAATACACTTGGGTTTATTGTTCATATATCCGTGTTTGTGTAAGTTTCTTCCTCAACACTATCGCATTAGAGCAACACCATTCCCTTTTATGTGTTATACCCCTTATATATTTAGGGGAGTGTTACATAGTGGTGGCCCGTACGGGGACTACGTGGTGTTTCTTTTGTTATAGTGTTTTCTTTTGTGTATATGAATATGGAGGAAGAAACAAAAGTAAATGGAAGAGTATTATATCAGAATCTAGATACTGATGAAAAGGATACGGAGGTAAACGACTTAAGGTGTAGCGCTGATGAAGCACAAGTGGCTGATTTCACAGCAGGCCCATTTGTCACTATACGTAATCCTACTGCAGAAATAACATCTATGCTGAGTTCCATGTATATTTCTGATGATGAGAAAACTGATGATGAGAAAACTGATGATGATGAAGAAGATGTGTTTAATGTAAATGTAGTAAAATCAATGCAAACAGTGATTGATAAACTAAAGGTGGATTTATTGGCTCTTAGTGCAAAAGTACAACATAATGAACAGGAGGTAATACAGTCGGTAGATAGTTCCCTTAATAGAGAAACCAGTTTCCGGGAACCAGTGGATGCTGGTTTGGCAGATATAGAAGATAATTTCCAGAGATCTATAGAGAAGTTGGAGAGAGCGGTGGTTGACTGTCTTCTGCGGAGAGATGCAAGTTGGGAAGGTCAAATAAAAAAGTTAAGATTCACCAGTACCCCATCGCGTTCTCCAATACAGACTTTTTACCCTAACTCTTCCCTATCTACGGTTAATGATTTGAAAACTCCCGTACCAGCAACAAGAGTTAAAGTCCCCCCTGCTAACAGAGTCAATGCTACCTACGATGTCACTGCTGGAGCTCAACTAACAAACATGGCTCACCCTGTATGTATGCCCAGTATATCTTCTTTCTGTGGGAGACCCCCGATCCGTCTGGAATTTCCTTCCTTCGGTGAATCCTGTGAGATGTCAAATGTACTCCATTTCGTCAAACAGGTTGAAAATTATCTGGCTCTTAGACCCCTTCCTAGTGTGGAGCTCGTTGGCACACTGAGTACAGTGCTCAAAGGACCCGCTCAGAGTTGGTGGAAGGCTGAGAAGAACAAGATAAATGATTGGCAATCTTTCAAAACTGCTTTTTTGTCTGTGTTTCTCACTGAGGATTATCTAACGGAAGTGGAAGAGAAGTTGATATCCCTGGTGCAGCAACCCAGTCAGCGTTTGAGAGATTTCGCCTATGATTATCGAGCCCTCTGCCTCAAATGGAAGCCAGCTATCACAGAAGAGGAGATGGTGAGCAGAATCCTTAATAACATCAACCCAAGGGTTGCGGGCTGTCTGAGAGGGATGGTGAAGTCTGTGGAACAGTTGGTGAAGGTGGGATCTATGGTGGAGAAGGACTGGATGGGAGCAAAAGATTACTGGCAGAAAGTGGGAAAATTGAACGGTAAAGAAACGGCGACTAAAAGACCACCTGAACGGAATACCTCTAAAAGTCTAGCCGGATTATCCATGGCACAACCCCACCCTATGACATCCCTTCTAGTAGTGCCCATAACTATAAAAGGACAAGAGGTGAAGGAGGTGCTGGATACAGGGAGCACGTACACCCTTATTCAGGAAAACCTGTGGAGACAGTTAGGAGGGGAAGCTAAACCTGACCCCCGAGGCCCCCTTCAACGGTTCATTATGGCTGATGGGACGATGCACCAGGCGATTAGCAAAAAAACAGTCTGTTATGAGTGGCATGACAAGGTATGCAGGGTGGATACTTATATAATGAAGGATGCTCACCTGACCTTTCCCCTTATAGCTGGTCTGGACTTCCTAAGAGCTGCTGAAGCCATAGTGAATGTAGGACAAGTGAGATATGGACTGAAAATGGGCAAAGGATATATATATCATCCATTCCTAACTGCACTTATAAATCCGGTGCTGTCTACAAATCTGATGGGTGAAAGCATAGGCACGACTGCTGCTGTGAGTCTTTATTACGCCTTACCTCCAACCTGGAATCCACCCATATATGACTTACACACACAAGTTGTTCCCAGCTGGGACTCCGACAATCAGGAGGAATTAAGGAAGCTGATGGATAATTGGCCTCGTACCACCTCTCAAGTCCTAGAAAAAACATCTGTGGAACAGCACAAAATTATACTATCTGACGAAATGCCCATGAGATCCAGAGCTTATAGGGTCTCACCTTTCAAGAAAAAGATTATGGTTGGGCAGGTAGAACAAATGCTATGAGACCACATCATCGAGCCTTCTTTCTCTCCTTGGTCATCACCTGTAGTCCTGGTCCCCAAACCTGATGGTTCCTACAGGTTCAGTGTGGACTATAGGAGGCTTAATAGTAAGACCATACCTGACGCTTATCCGATGCCAATCATCCACAACATCTTGGAATCCATGGAAGGCGCCTCCTGGTTCAGTACATTGGATTTGCAGTCAGGATACTGGCAGGTACAAATGGAGGAAAGAAGTAAAGACAAAACAGCCTTCATCACCTCCCAAGGACTATTCCAATTCCGCTCCATGCCATATGGATTACGGAATGCCGCTGCCACCTTTCAGAGGCTGATGGAAAAAGTCCTAGCAGAACTGAGAGGGAAGTTTTGTTTCGTCTATATTGATGATATTATAATCTATTCACGAACTTTTGACTGAACACTTCCAACATCTGAACACCATTCTGCAACGCCTTAACCAAGCATCGCTTACCCTGAACATGAAGAAGTGTCACTTCTTTAAAAAGCAGTTGAAGTTTCTTGGACATATAGTCTCAGAGAAAGGAGTGGAGGTCGATCAGGAAAAGACCCGGGCAGTAGCTGAATATCCTTCGCCCAAAGACCTTAAGGCCCTACAACATTTCTTGGGATTAGCTGGATGGTACCACAAGTTCATCCCACATTTTGCTGACATCACAGCTCTGTTAAACCACCTAAAACTTCCTGTTGCTGACGGCACAGCACCTACGCACGCTGCACGAGAGTTTGTTTGTGGCCTGCTTAGCACTGCTTATTCTCATACGTTCAACGTTATAGTCATCGTTCATAGTTATTATTTGTCATTTTACCGCGTCGTTCATAGTTATATCCTTTGTCATTTTACCACGTTTCAGATTCTTCCGCTTTTTCTCCCGTTTCATCTGCGTGTATTTTACCGGTTGCTGCTGACACCTAACTAGAGTCTGTGTTTGTAGCTTTTAATCCTTAAACATCTGCCATTTTTAAGAACGCATCAGGTCTTTCCGTATTATTCTCTTATCGGGATTCAACTGCGTGCATATTCCACCTGCATCCGCGTTCTATTTTTATAGCGATTAAACTGCGTGCATTTTTTTCAGCGCTCACCCGTTTTTTCTCCTCTGCGGTACACAGATTATTGCATCGATCTCAAAGCACCGCTTATCAAGAACAACCACCACCAACAACAAACAATTTTGTGAGGGATTCAAATCAACCTCAAAACCCTCACCGCTCAGGAACAACGAACAATTTGCGGTAAGTCATGGCATCGGCTCATGTTATTTGTTCATGCATTGCATGTCACATGTTTACAATAGCCTCCTCCGTCAGCAGTGAGGGATTCACTTGTGATAAATGTAAGGAATTAGTCAGGCTGACGGAGAAGGTTAATGAGTTAGAGACTCGCATCCGAAAGCTAGTAGAGGTCAGTGAGAAAGAGAAGCCGGTAGATACTGTTTCGGATGCGGGCAGTACAGAGAGCAAGACACACACTTTGGTTCGGCTATAGAGCCCCTGCAGCAGGGCATTTGGGTGGCGTCTCGGCGGCATACTCGTTCAGCAAAGAGACACCACTCTCCCGTTCCTGTTAGGGTTTCCAATAAATTCTCCCCACTCAGTGATACACCCACTGAGAATCATATTGAAAGAGCCCTTGTTATCGGTGATTCTATTGTAAGGAACGTGGAAATAGAGACTCCAGCCACTATTGTTAATTGCATTTCGGGGCCAGAGCGTCTGACATCAAATCAAATTTACAAGTGCTGGCTAATGCTAAACGTAGATTTTCTAAAATTGTTATCCATGTCGGCACTAACGATGTCCGGCTTCGCCAGTCGGAGATCACTAAAGATAATGTTAAAGAGGTGTGCAAATTTGCAAAAACGATGTCAGACACTGTAATATGCTCTGGTCCCCTCCCTGCTCGACGTGGTGACGAGGTTTATAGTAGATTAGTGTCACTGAATGGCTGGATGTCTGAGTGGTGTCTGCAGAATAAAATAGGATTTATAGACAATTGGAAAAGTTTTTGGGGTAGACCTGACCTGCTAAAGAGAGACGGACTCCATCCCTCCAGGGAAGGTGCCGCTCTCCTCTCTAGTAATTTGGCTCATAGACTTAATGATATTAATTGACTAACTGGGGCCCAGGTCAGGAAGCAGACAAACTGGTTAATCCGAACGTCTGCTAGCTGCCATGAGACGTCACACAGGTCACATAAACTACAACACATAGAGACTGTATCACCAAGATATCTCATAGAGACTGTGTCTGTTCCCCGAACTACCAAACACAATACCCTCACTAAATCATTTAGAAAAAATTTGATTAAGGTCAAACTTGAACAAAACAAACAAATTAAAAATAAACATCATATAAAAATAGGGCTACTAAACATTAGATCTCTTGCTACCAAAGCACTAATTGTCAATGAAATGATTACAGATCATAGATTGGATGCGCTCTGTTTGACTGAAACCTGGCTTAAACCGGATGAATATATTAGTTTAAATGAATCTACTCCCCAGGTTATTGTTATAAACATGAGCCTCGTCTGAAGGGCCGAGGAGGAGGTGTTGCTACAATTTACAGTGAAGTTTTTGGTGTTACTCAGAGGACAGGATATAAATGTAAGTCTTTTGAACTAATAACGCTTAATGTGACACCGTCAAATACAAATATAAATAAAAAATCTCTGTCGATCCTTTACCCTTGCTACAGTGTATAGATCACCCGGGCCTTATTCAGATTTCCTTAGTGAATTTTCAAATTTTCTATCAGATCTTGTATTTACTGTAGATAGAGCCTTAATTGTTGGTGACTTCAACATTCACATAGATAATGAAAATGATACATTGGGATTAGCATTTATCGATATTCTCAACTCTCTCGGAGTCAGACAAAATGTAACAGGACCAACTCATCGCCATAATCATACGCTAGATTTAATTCTTTCATATGGAGTTGATGTTGATAATATAGAAATTCTGCAGCAGAGCGATGACATCTCGGATCATTGCCTCGTCTCTTGTATGCTGCGATCAGCTACTGTTACTCAATCTACACCACGCTATCGTTTAGGTAGAACTATTCTTTCGACCACTAAAGATAGCTTCACTAATACTCTTCCAGATCTATCTCATATACTCAATAAACCGCAAAGCCCAGAAGAACTTGATGAAATAACAAAAAATTTAAATGCAGTCTTCTCTAGCACCCTTGATGTTGTCAGCCCCACTCGATTAAAAAAATAAAAAAATAAGCCCTGCACCATGGTACAATGATCACACTCATGCTCTCAAGAGAGCAGCTCGGAAAATGGAGCTATGTGGAAAAATACAAAATTAGAAGTATTTCAGGGTGCATGGAAGGATAGTATCTGTAGCTACAAACACGCACTAAAAGCTGCCAGGTCAGCATATTTTAGTAAACTCATAGAAAATAACCACAACAATCCTAGATGTTTATTCAGTACTGTGGCTAAATTGGTTAGGAATAAAGCCAACCGAACCAGATATTACGTCACACCTCAAGAGTAATGACTTCATGAATTTCTTTACAGATAAAATTGAAATAATCAGAAATAAAATTGGAATTATGCAATCATCTGTCATAGCACCTCAGAAATCAGAGTCGACTAATTTCCCTCATGTGCATCTTCAATCCTTCGCTATCATAGGTCATGAAGAGCTAACAAAACTTATCGAAACATCAAAAGCCACAACTTGTTTGTTAGATCCAATACCAACTAAGCTCTTAAAAGAGGTATCTCCTGTAATATCAGAACCTCTTCTTAATATCATTAACTCCTCGCTATGCTTAGGACATGTCCCAAGAAACTTTAAAATGGCAATTATCAAACCGCTAATTAAGAAGCCACAACTTGATTCTGGAGAACTTGCTAATTATAGACCGATTTCAAATCTCCCGTTTATGTCAAAAATACTAGAAAGGGTAGTATCCTCCCAAATATGTTCATTTCTACAGAAAAATAGTATATATGAAGAATTTCAATCTGGATTTAGGCCTCATCACAGTACAGAGACTGCACTTATCAGAGTTACAAATGACTTGCTCTTATCATCTGATCGCGGCAGCATTTCTCTTCTAGTGCTTTTAGATCTTAGTGCTGCATTCGACACGATAGATCACGACATTCTCTTGAATAGGCTGGAGAATTATGTTGGAATTTGTGGAGTGGCATTAGCATGGTTTAGGTCATATTTAGCAGACCGTTACCACTTTGTCTATGTAAATGAGGAATTGTCAAACCAAACAAAAGTAAAATATGGAGTGCCACAGGGATCAGTTTTAGGGCCTCTGCTTTTCTCCATGTATATGCTTCCCCTGGGAGATATTATCAGGAATCGTGGAATAAGTTTCCACTGCTATGCTGACGATACACAACTTTATATTTCTTCAAAACCTGATGAGATTTCACAATTATCAAAATTAACAGAGTGTATCAATGAAATAAAAGATTGGATGGCCAGAAATTTCCTTCTACTCAATTCTGACAAAACAGAGGTTCTAATTATTGGACCAAAAAGCTCTAAAAATAAGCCACTAAAATATAATTTGACTCTAGATGGATGTACCGTTACATCATCTTCAACAGCAAAGAACTTAGGTGTTATATTTGATACAAATCTGTCCTTTGAAAATCAAATTACAAATGTTTGTAGAACAGCATTCTTCCACCTAAGAAATATTGCTAAATTAAGGCAAATGCTCTCGGTTGCTGATGCCGAAAAACTAATTCATGCGTTCATGACCTCAAGACTAGATTATTGTAATGCATTACTGGGAGGATGTCCAGCAAGATCAATAAATAAACTTCAATTGGTTCAAAATGCAGCAGCCAGAGTGCTGACGAGAACCAAGAAATATGATCATATTAGCCCCATTTTATCATCGCTACATTGGCTACCTGTTAAATTTCGTATTGATTTTAAAATTCTGTTATCTACGTACAAAGCTTTGAATGGTCTAGCTCCGCAGTACTTAAGTGATCTTCTAACACGCTATATTCCAACACGTTCATTAAGATCGCAAAATTCTGGCCTATTAATAGTTCCTAGAATATCAAAATCCACAAAAGGAGGAAGATCCTTTTCATATTTGGCTCCTAAACTATGGAATAATCTCCCAAACACTGTTCGAGATGCAGACACACTCTCTCAGTTTAAGTCTAGACTAAAGACTCATCTATTTAGCCAGGCATACACCTAATTTATCCCACACTTAGGCTGCTTTAGTTGAGTCTGCCGGAACTAGAAACATTGAGCATGATCTCAAACTCTGCAATAAATTGAATGGCATCTACGCTTACATCTTTTTATTTGTTTCCCTGTCTCAACCTCGGGACTCCTATCCTGAGGTCACCAGAACCGGCTGGATCCAGCACCATTCCTGCTTCATGTTGGACTCCACTGCTACATGTCGCTGAATGATGATGACTAAATGCGGTCGATTGATGGACTACGATCGTGAAATGGAATGCATAGACTAACTATTGCCCACAAAAGCCTTCGTCGGCCTATTGACAGGGACACTTGCATCTATGTGAACCTCTACAATTAATCTAGATGGACTTCAAAGACTTTGGTCATTAATCTTACAGTTCAAACACAATCGATTTTTACTCACTGACACCTTAACACTTAGTTTAATAATTTTAAAACATGATTTTACCTATACATAATTAATATTTACATTACATTCATAATGTTAGCCAGAGGGAACTGGCCCCCACAGTGAGTCTGGTTTCTCCCAAGGTTATTTTTCTCCATTAATCTACATCTTATGGAGTTTTGTGTTCCTTGCCACAGTCAGCCTACGGCTTGCTCACTGGGGTTATTAACTCTTTTCCCGCCAGCGTTTTAAAAAAAAAAAAAGTTGCCAGCCACCGCCAGGGTTTTTGACGATTTTCGCAAAACTTTAATGGCCCGCAGAATATTTAATTCCATGAATATATGAAGATGCTATATATCAAAATAAAGATCTGAGCCTCTGCTTTTAGGCAAATAAAAAACGATTTTATTTTATCTTCATTTGTTATTTTTAATGCCATTAAGGCATTAAAGGTAGGCTTTGTCAAAAACAACATTTCGGACAAAAAGCTGAGAAAAAGGCATTTCTATATACATTTTGAGCTACATTCTCAAAACTCCACATTACGTTTAAGACGATCGCAGTCTGTTTCTTTGATCAAAGAGTTGCGTACTCTTTCAAAACATGCGTGCGGGTCTTTCTTACCGTATTCCACCTAAAATACGGATACCAGGAAAATTCCGTGTTTGGCGGGAAGCTTTTTTTTCATAAAACCCGGAAAATTCCGTGTTTGGAAGGGAAAGAGTTAATATAATTATCATTTAATTATTTTTAAACCATTAAAATCAAATTTTGTCTAAATTACACAATGATGATTAATCGACTTTATGGACGTTGCAGTTTTTGTCGTCTGTTAATGCTGATGTTCTGTGAAGCTGCTTTGAAACGATGTGTGTTGTGAAAGGGCTATACAAATAAAATTGAATTGAATTGAATTGAATTAAAAAAGAAAGGAGTAAAATGGGATTGGACCCCTGAGTGCCAGTCCAGTTTTGCAAACATCAAGGAAATGTTACAAGACCCACCTGTATTGATGCAGCCTGACCTCAATCAACCTTTCCAGGTACACACAGATGCTAGTGACGTGGGTTTAGGAGCTATCATTACCCAGCAAACTCCTGAGGGAGAAAGAGTGATAGCATATGCATCAAGAACGTTGCGTGGACCTGAGGTAAACTATTCGACTGCTGAAAAGGAGTGTCTGGCTGTAGTCTGGGCAGTGGAAAAATGGAGGCACTATCTTGAAGGAAGACAGTTTGGAATTTATAGCGATCATGCTGCCTTAACGTGGGCCTTCAATAGTCCAAAAACCTCCTCTCGACTGACCCGATGGACTCTTCGGCTGTAGCAGTTCATTTTCCAAGTTCAACACAGAAGAGGATGTCTGAACCTGCGACCAGATGCCTTGTCACGAGTCTGTGAAACTCAGGAAAGTGAAAGTGTGCCCTGTATGGCCATAGTAACATCAAAATGTGCCTCAGACATACCTCACACGTTAGAGGAAATCTCTCAAGCACAAAGTAATGACAATACGGTGTCTCTCCTCCAACTGGCACAAAAAACCAGAAAGGTTCAAGATCACCAGATTACCTTTGAGGTCCACCAGGGGGTGTTATATCGCCGGGTTCCTGTCAAGAACAACGGAAATAAATTCCAATTGGTTGTTCCTCAGGCATTCATTCCTGGATTCTTACATTACTTACACGATAACCCGCTGGGAGGACATCTGGGACGACTGAAAACCTTACTGAGGCTCTTGGAGGTGGCATGGTGGCCCACTGTACGTAAAGACGTCTGGCAATACATCAAAGGATGCGCTACCTGTCAGAAATACAAACATGACAATACAAAACCAAGCGGATTCTTACAGCACATGCAAGTTACGGAACCGGATCACACTTGGGGGATGGATTTCATGGGACCTTTCCTGACCAGTAAGAAACAAAACGCTTACCTACTGGTGTTAGTTGATTATTACACCAAATGGGTAGAGTTGTTCCCCCTTAGAGACAGTAAGACCCCTAAGATCGTCAAAATTCTCAGGGAAGAGATCTTTACCCGATGGGGGGTGCCAAAGTACATCATATCTGACCGGGGAGCCCAATTCACCTTCAATGTGCTCGCAGAGCTCTGCAAATCCTGGGGAAGTATTCAAAAACTTACTACCAGCTATCACCCTCAGACAAACCTGACTGAAAGAATGAACAGGACGTTAAAAACGATGATTGCGTCATATGTGGGACAACATCATGAGAAATGGGACCAGTGGTTGCCTGAATTAAGATTTGCTATCAACACAGCACATCAAGAGACTACAGGTAGAGCTCCTGCGGAGTTAATGATGGGCAGACAGCTGCATGGTCCACTAGAGAGGTTAATCCTCAAAAACCCCATGCCAGACCAAACATTGTATAATCTGGTTGAAAAACAAAGAATCATGGCAGAGGAAGTAAAGCTGCGAGTAGGAGTGCAACACGCCAGACAAGCTAGATACTACAATGCTCGACGGAAGGATGCGCAATTCCAGCCGGAAGATCTAGTCTGGATAAAAACTCACCCTCTCTCATCTTCTTCCAATAAATACTCTGCCAAGCTAGCGCCCAATTGGGAGGGACCGGCTGAAATAAAAAGAAAAATGGGGCCAATAAATTACACAGTTGGTTGGGGTGACCCATATAAAACAGACAATATAAATGTGGTAAACCTGAAACGTTGGTACGGACAATCTCCTCCGAGGCCGAAGGCTGGGGGGTTGGGGGATTTATGTAACATTGCCACATAAGGGAAAGCTTATTTATTATAATATTTGATATTGACTAAATTGTTGGTTGTCAATTATTTCATTGCTTTGCCCGGTAAACTGTATTGCCCTGACTGTTGTGAGATTTACGCAGATATTTACATGTTCTCGCGATCACTTCCCGTGACATCTCGCCACATTACTTCGCGACATGTAAACAGGAAATACTAGGAGTTGGGGATATAAGGAAGCGCTATTCCCGTACTCTAGAGGGCTGATTATCTTTTACGCTGGCTGTTTTTTGGAGCATGTATATGCCGTTCCTTGGAGGAATTCCGATAATGATCGCTAGGATTCTCATCTCGTGGGACTTATAACAGTCACCCTCATCACATTGATCCTGCTCACGGACTGAACATATCTCCGGTGAGACCGATCTAACACTGTTTGTTTGTACACGCTGGATTCTTCAGACTGTAGTCACATCCATACCGGACATTCCTACATTCACATATATATATATATATATATATATATATATCACTGTCTCTGTCATTGTCATGCCATTATATGTTTTGTGTATATCCTTTTCCTTTAATGTAAATACACTTGGGTTTATTGTTCATATATCCGTGTTTGTGTAAGTTTCTTCCTCAACACTATCACATTAGAGCAACACCGTTCCCTTTTATGTGTTATACCCCTTATATATTTAGGGGAGTGTTACAGTGTAGCGTCTCGGGTGTGTTGTGT
Source organism: Xyrauchen texanus (assembly GCF_025860055.1). Lineage (NCBI taxonomy): Eukaryota > Metazoa > Chordata > Actinopteri > Cypriniformes > Catostomidae > Xyrauchen > Xyrauchen texanus. The sequence goes on along the minus strand of NC_068318.1, from coordinate 6,855,071 downwards.
CATAAACATAAAATGTTTAGGTCAATGTATCAAGGTAAATATAGTTTAATGCTCAATCTTTATACACATCTTGAGATCCCTTAGTTCAGGGTTGCACTCCATCAAGTGTTTTGAACGCAAGAACGTAATGCATGTTTGTGTTATTCTGCCTCCTGAAGTGTTGTTTTGTTCACTGTGTAAACTGAGCATTGCTCATACAGCTGAAATTTCACTTACTGCCCTCTGGAGTAAACAGGTGGTACTACAAGCTTGCATTTCTCAGGAACCTTCATTATTATGGTCCGGGGGCATGCGATTAATTGCGTAAATTTTTTTAACGCATTATTTTTTGTCAAATTAATCGCACTGAATTAACGTGTTAAATCGACAGCCCTAATATATATATATATATATATATATATATATATATATATATATATATATATATAGATATTATAATTTTCACCAGTAGCCCATACCCAAACCTAGCCATACATTTTAACCACTATGATTGTAATTGATAAATATGTTTTGTGTACTGCAGAAGAAAGGAAATATGAGGGTTTTGAAGGAGACAAGGAAAGCATATGTGATTGGCTGTGGTGAAAAGAATATTGTTTTTTTTTTTGCTTATGTAAAAATACTGCTACGAAGAAATAATTCACTTGAGTACAAGTTGAAGTACTAAGAAATATTATGACTCAAGTAAATGAGTAGCTTGCCGAAAAACTACTTAAGTAAATACGTTACAAGTTACGGTATGAAAATTATATTATATATTATATTTAGTATATACGGTTCCATTTTTAGAACACAAAGACATTTTTGTTCTTGAAAGAACCTTGTGCTTCCTTTCACCAAGGATGCATTAAATTGATCCAAAATACTGTCAAAACCATTAAATGTCAATTATTATTATGTTTGAAATAATTGTTTTAAGGGATATTTATAAATAAAAAGTATTTACCCATGATGGCAAACATATACTGTGCCACCTATTCCTTACAAAAGCATTCTAAAGTGCTAATTTAGAACAATTGAAAATGGTTGCGCCACCATGCAGAAATCACAATGCAGCTAGACTTCTCTCCATTTGTTGAGGTATTGAGTTCTTACAAGTTGATTTACACTTGCAAGTCAAATTTTGGTTTTAAAAAAAGGCAAAAAGAAACACATTTCTCCTGAAATTCTATTTTCTCCTTAAGTCTGTTGTTTTAGAGAGATGAAGGCTTTTCCATGCATTACTGTTTTTAAAAAAATAATCTCTTACCAGGATAGAGGGGGAAGTGGACAGCTAGATGCACAACAAAAAGACAAATAAATCACAGTCTCTAGTTTGAGAAACTGACTACTCACATGCTCCAAACAAGGAGCTTCTAAATGCCAATTTTTTAAATATAAAAAGCAATTTTTAACATTCTAAATGTCTCTAAATCATCTCTAAACTACATAATGTGCATTGTGACTGAAACACATTCCTATTTCATGTTTATTCTCATTCACGTACAGTATGTCAAAGTATTTTGCCTATTAAGTAACATACTGTACAAAACTAATGTAATGCAATATCATAGAGGAGGAAATTTATCCTCTATGTTATTGCAGCAATTATCCAGATATGGAATGATATTATTAAACAAACTGTTATCAAGTCCTACATGCCAACTGAATAAAACAAGGCAAAAATAAACATTCCACACAGAGTTTAGTGAGAAATATGATTGATTCAAACACTAAAAGTGGTTGTTCTGTGTATGTGTTATTGTATTTCAGTTGTAATAATAAAGTCTTAATTAGCATTATGGTTATTTAACATATTGAGATATTACTGTTAATAAAATTTTAACATTTTGTTACATTGTGTTTTGTGATTTCTCATACCTTCTTTATATAACATCCATCCCTTCCACACTTTTGGCCTCTAGCGGGTGAGACAGGGCAGGAAAGTACAGTACCATGAGCGAGGTTGTTAACAGATAGGATGGTTTATTTTGAACAAGAGGGGAGAGTGGTTTTGGAATTTAATGCGGGAGTATAATACCAAACTGAATGGATTGATAGAAAGGAGAACCCGTCTGTGCGCACAATGCTGTGAGGAAATGGACAGCAAGAATAAAATAAAGTCAGTTGAAATTCAAAAGAAGATTGTAATGTATGTAAATGTAACTATATCAGTTATTATTAATAAAACATGGGAACTCGTTGCATGGGCATTTTTTTGCCCCAATATTTTGAATTTCCACATTCATTTCCAACACTACTGACATTGTATGTTTCTAAGGTATATAAAAAGTTTGTTTTAGACATATAGTAGTTTTTAATAAGATATCCTCAAATATATGTCAACCTACATTGTGTTAATGTTTCACACATTGCTTACCTTAAAAACAAGTGAAGTGGTTAAACGTGTTCAGACTGTTCGCTCATACCTGAATGAACGGCTCCTTTCCAGAATAAAAGGAAATATGCAGAAAATCACAGTATTACAGTTTTTGTATTGTAACAGGGCAGAAAGTCATGGAGAAGAGAGGCCACCGGCGGCAGTTTAGGCAAGCTTGCTGTGCTCATGATGCTGTGCCCTGCAGGCATCTTTCGTGCCTCACACAGCATGTTTTAGTTTATGAAACAGATTTTGAGCTGATAACTTTCTTCTTCCCAAAAATTCAGAAATATTATGTATTTTTTTGTACTTTGTAATATTTACAATTTTTTGTAATATTAAAATAACAAGCAAAGTTTAATACTTCATTTTTAATCAACTCAAGTAAAAGTACTAATATTTATTTATACTTAAAATTTAAAGATGTGAACAATTTACTCAAGTACTGTAATGAGTAGTGCTAATTTGTTACGTTCCACCTCTGATGATTGGTTGGTGTATAAGTCATATATGTTATTATAAGAACGAAGTCGTACTATTCGTATGGAGTGTCATAAGGTTGTGTTGGTGTATCTGTCAATAATTTTTCAATTCCATTCATGCCCACCACAGTAAAAAAATAAAATAAAATAACAGCTTTGAAAATACTGAAATATTTAAAATAATTTGTATTATATGTATTTAAAATGGAAACTGATATTATCTGATACACTTTAAAGCCTCTGTGAGATTCTGATCCCTCAATATATCTCAGGTGTGAGAAAGTACTTAAGAGGGAAGAGGCAAAATACTCATAGAAATAATTAATGGAAAAAACAGACATGTTTGACTTTTCAGTCAAAAGAACCAAATGCCTGTTTGTAAATTCTAGAACACGCACGCATATTAACCTACCTTAAAACATAGATATTTAGCTTGATTTGAGCAGAGGAAACACAAAGATGTGCTCTTTAGATCCTGTGAATGTGTTCTCGCTGAGTTCTGGCTCAATCAGACAGGACTGCATGATTACTGAAATGTGAGATTGGAGGCAATCGATTAGACTCAAGCCATCAGAAAGACCTTACAGACAGAGCCACAGGCTGGAGCAGAAATCATTGGATGCTAGTCGAGGCAGACTAGACAGACTCCAAGAGTACAGCTGGCTCAACTCGATTGATCTCATCGGTCTTGTGTGGGTGTAACCCTGCTGGTATTATGACTGGATTTAAGCTGTATTTGTGATTGAAAGATCTGTGTGTGAAATGTAACTTTTAGAGAAATGTATTCTAAAAGACGATTATTTGAGCTGAATTATCACTATTGCGGCTTTGCGTAAATCTCTCCAAGGTTTTGCCATGTAATATATGTACTGCAGTGTCTTTGGATTGAATCAAATATTAAAGTCACTTACAGTATTTGAGGTTCTACTATAAATTAGTCAAGTAAATTCAGGTCACAACCCTGTGTGGAATGTAATACCCATATAATCTATCTGTGCAAGGACACAGCACCCTTTCAAAACTTACATTCATAAAGCTCTAAGCTAATATGAAATGGTAATATTGCCATAATTACACTGACTTACATGAGGGATCATTTATATTCACTGTATCAAAGTGCTCTTTTGACCTGCCTCATTATCCCTCCTGCTGTAGAAGGTCAGGTAATATAGCAGCCTACCATTGCCAGACTCTCAGCAATATGTCTCTAAAACATAATATTGAACTCATTACATCACAAATGTCAGGTGAAACATCTGTGCCATAATTCAACAATGGTATAAACAAGTATTAGGTAGGACAATGATGTAAAGTTGTACTTACAATCAACTGACATAAAAGCTTGTGACACAAACTTTAGCTCAAACAACCTAAACAACCTGAGCTCAAACGACCTAACAATTTTATAACAGTTTTTTTTTTATAAAGTACAATTTTGCAATTGATGTAATACATTTTCCAACTGTCTAGACACTTTGTTCTTTTATCACATTAATGAAGTTCTTATTGTTATAATAGATTTGTATGGAAACTTCCAAAGCTAACTTAAGTTTTGCACAAAGATCAGCCTTTTGACTGTTGGCATTAAATCTGGTCCACACTGCAGCTAATGCAGGCCAAGTACCACCCACTTAGAAAGATATTGTCCGAGTTCCATGTCATGGCCGCCAAGCCCAAGTTTCACATCACGGTAGCCAAGCCAGAGTCAGCTCCAGGCCATGTCACAGCCACGCCAGAGTCAGTTCCATGCCATGTCACAGCCATGCCTCAGCCTACTCCATGCCATGGCATGCATCAGCCTGCTCCATGCCATGGCACGCATCAGCCTGCTCCATGCCATGTAACAGTCACACCTCAGCCTGCTCCATGCCATGTCACAGCCACGCCTCAGCCTGCTCCATGCCATGACACAGCCACGCCTCAGCCTGCTCCATGCCATGTCACAGCCACCCCTCAGCCTGCTCCATGCCATGTCACAGCCATGCCTCAGCCTGTTCCATGTCACAGCCACGCCTCAGCCTGCAACATGCCATGTCACAGCCAAGCCCCAGACTGCTCCATGCCATGTCATCACCAAGCCCCAGACTGCTCTATGCCATGTCACAGCCAAACCTCAGTCTGCTCTATGCCTTAAATATCTTTTTTAAAGATGCCCTCTGCCTGTGTGTAGTTCCTGGATGCGGTCGATTTCTCTCCGCTCCTGACTGTCATAGACGTGATCAAGTTCACCAGGCCCCCGCCCCCTTTGGCCGGCTTCTGCTTTACCTTGGTGCACAGCGAAGACGCCAACACCCTATGTGCGGAGATCACGACCCTTTTACTCAAAGACGCGATAGAGCCTGTCCCTCCAGCCAAGATGAAGAAGGGTTTCTACAGCCCTTACTTCATCATACCCAAGAAAGGCGGCGGCTTACGACAGATCCTGGACTTGCGAGTTTTCAACCGGGCCTTGCACAAACTCCCATTTAAGATGCTCACGCAGAGACACATCCTAACATGCATCCGGCATCAGGATTGGTTTGCAATGGTAGAACTGAAGGATGCATACTTCCACGTCTCTATCTTTCCGCAACCCTGACCCTTCCTACGGTTGGCTTTCGACGGCCAGGCGTATCAATACAAGTTCCTCCCCTTCGGCATGTCCCTGTCCCCTCGCGTCTTCACAAAGGTCGCAGAGGAAGCTCTTGCCCCGCTATGGGAAGTGGGCATCCACATACACAATTACATCAACGACTGGCTCATCCTAGCCCACTCTTGAGAGTCACTGTGTGCCCACAGGGACCAGGTGCTCAGGCACCTCAGCCGTCTAGGGCTTCAGTTCAACCCCGGTTCAGAGCATCTCTTTTCTCGGCTTGGAGTTGACTTTCTCGGCTTTCTCAATGACAGCGCACCTCACCAACGAGCACACACAGTTGGTGCTGAAATGCTTCACCTTATTCAAGCCACGCACAGCAGTTCCTCTAAAACAATTCCAGAGGCTCCTGGGGCATATGGCATCCTCTGCGGCAGTCGCGCCACTGGGTTTGATGTATATGAGACCGCTTCTGCACTGGCTTCAGACTCGAGTCCCAAGATGGCATGGCGGCACGACAAATTCCGTGTTCATCACCCCTGCCTGCCCCCAGACTTTCAACCCTTGGACAGACCTCTGTTTTCTGCGGACAGGTGTCCCTCTACAGCAGGTGTCCTGACATGTTCTGGTCACCACAGACACCTCCAAACGGCTGGGTTTGCACATCAACTGTCTAGAGTTGCTGGCTGTAATCCTTGCCCTGCAGAGGTTTCTGCCGCTACTTCGGGGCAAGCATGTGTTGATTCGCTCAGACAGCACCACCACGATAGCGTACATAAATCGCCAAGGCGGCGTGCACTCTCATCACATGTCGCAACTCCCGCCATCTCCTCCTTTGGAGCCAGCAGCGACTCAGATTGTTGCGCGCCACTCATATCCTGGGCAACCTCAACATGGCAGCGGACGCGCTGTCGTGACAGAGCATGCTCAGAGGAGAGTGCGCCTACTTGCACGGGTGCTGTGCAAGGTCAGGGAGGGTGAGGAACAAGTCACTCTAGTGGCCCCCTATTGGCCCACACGGACTTGGTTCTCAGATCTCATGCTCCTCGCGACAGCCCTTCCCTGGTGAATTCCCCTGAGGAAGGACTTTCTTTCTCAGGGATGGGGCACCCTCAGGCATCCACGGCCAGACCTTTAGACTCTCCACATCTGGCCCCTTGACAGGATGCAGAAGATCTAAGTGGCCTACCAGCTGCCATCATAGACACTATCAACCAAGCCAGAGCTCCCACTACCAGGCAACTTTACGCCCTGAAGTGGCGCTTGTTTGCAAATTGTTGTTCTTCCCGATCTGATGACCCGCAGAATTGTGCAGTCGGATCAGTGCTCTCATTACTGCAGGAGAGGCTGGAGGGGAGGCTGTCCCCCTCCACCTTGAAGGTTTATGTAGCCGCCATATTGGCTCACCACGACGCAGAGGACGGTAAGGCATTTATGATGACGTCATTGATGATTTTCCATCAATGAAAATTACAGGAGGAGAGAGTTCCATTTTAAATTAGGGATTAGGTATAAAAGCGTAGATTAGCAGCAATCTGTTTTTATTTTTTAAGTTCTTTTTTCACATTTCCTGCCAATTTCTTTATTTATTGACTCTTTAAGTTATGTTAAGTTTAAGTTAATTTATTGGCACTTTAAGTTATGTATATATAATGTAAACGTTAAGTAAATGTTAATTTAATTTGCCATTTAAATAATATTTTAAACCTTTTAAAATAGTTTCTTTATTTTCAATTATAATTTATTGTAAGGGGGCCACCATGTTGGATCTCGCTTAGATTTTACAAAAAATAACGCGGTAAAACAATTCACTCAATTAATCGCAATGCTTTCCTGAGAAATTCCTGAGAAATGCAAGCTTGCAATACCAACTGTTTACTCCAGAGGGCAGTAAGTGAAATTTCAGCTGTGTGAGCAACACACAGTTTATTACAGTGAACAAAACATTAACAACCCTTCAGCAGACACACAACACAAACATGCGTTATGTTCTTGCGTTCAAAACACTTGAAGGAGCGCAAATGCTAACTAAGGGATCTCAAGATATGTTTAAAGATTGAGTATTAAACTACATTTAACTTGACACAGTGACCTAAACATTTTATTTTTATGACGCAACACACCCGAGATGCAACACAAGCATGTCTGACGCAGGTCGTATGGTCTTTACCTCACAAATATTTAATTACCAACAAGGTTAAGGAGGTGTCCTTTAAACTGTTACACCGTTTTTACCCAGTCAATCTTTATTTAAGAAACATGCTCCCTGAAATAGATCCACTTTGCTCCTTCTGTAATGCTGTAGATGAATCTGCCCCTCACCTTTTTTGGGAATGTGTCCATGCTATAGTATTTTGGAGAAAATGTTGTATGTCTATAAACCCCTATTTGCACTTTATTTGTAAAGACTTGAAATATTATTTAAATTGTCTTTGAACCTCCAACAACTCAAAAGCATTGAAAACCATTGCACTATGTAATGAATATAATGTATTAGCATTATTATAAAATATATCTGTAGTATTGTGTACTATGTATACCCCTGGCTTGTTTCTAAAAAAATAAATAAAAAATGTCTGGCGCAGGTGTACATTGATGGGTCCTTAAACAAGCCCTCATAATAAATCTCCAACTGAATGACAAATTCGCTTGTGAAATGGATTGCTGTGAACTGTATGCCAATGATTGTATTATGATCAATAATATGGTAGTAAACAATACATTGTATTCTAAAGCCGCTTTTTGAATGGTCTTATCAATGATTAACTCTTCTGCCACAAGAATGTGATGCATTTTAATTATATGAATATTTTTTATTTGATATATACTATATATATATATATATATATATATATATATATATATATATATATATATATATAATTTTTTATATTTAAAGATAACTATGTATAATTATTTGATCATTATATATTGAATTATTGTTATATCAGGGACTTTCTCAGCAAATATTTGTATATGCGATTCCTCATTAATTAATCGGGACACCATGTAATTAATTTGATTAAAAATTATAATCGATTGACAGCCCTAAAATATATATATATATATATATATATATATATATATATATATATATATATATATATATTACTGTTTTTATGGAATGTTTGTTCTACACATTTTTTACTAATACATTTTTTTTATGTAAATCATAGATATTTAAGTGTCCAAATATATTATAGTGAATGTCTGACAGAAAGAGATGCTCTGATTTTGCATCACTTGAAGTGATATAAAAATGTTACAGTATTTTATAATACTTAACAAGATGTGTAACAAATGCCTTAATAATTCTATTCACCCCTTCACCAAATAATCATGCTCAAATTACACTAAGAGAAAAGATTTAAATTGTGGTTGTTCTTTTTTCTCCTAGACTAGACAAAAACTGAAGAACAAAACCTTATGTCAAATAGTAATAATAATGATACCGGTAAGACAAGAAAACTGTGATTTTCTGCAAAATCAGGACCCCTTGTTACATTTTCAGTCTGATTACTGAAATGACCTGCAACAGTCATCTGATTAATGACCTATGTCTAAAAGCATGTCAGCAGAAAAATATGCATTGAGATTACATTTAATGAGATATGCATAATTTCATCTTCGTGGTATGGATCACCGTGTTCATAGAGCATCATTCAGCACTTGATTAATGATCTCAGCATATGGAATGCAGCTATATGTGTTTATGTAACAAAGGTCACTGTGCTCTCAAACAGAAATATCCAGCCTAATGCATGCAGAAATGCTGCTTTTATGTTCTTCATTGTTTTACAGGTCTACAGCCAAGTGGGCCTAGTTGTAAGTGATGAGTACTAATAACCAGTGTCTTTTGTTCTCAAAATATATATACAGTATACTGCCATATAGAGCCAGCATTGCATTTTCTCCCATTTTGTTTTATTTTTTTCATCAAATGATCTGTGTCCTCCTAACACAATTCTTACATTGTAAAAAATGGTTTGTTGATTAATAAAAAAGACAAACAAACAAAAAACCTTTATGTGGTAACATCTACATTGACTGGTTTTGTTCAAGGAAAAATATATTATTTTCAATATTTGTTTATATTCAATATTTCACTAAATCAACCTGATTTCTTTAGATTTAAATAACTGATACATTTACAAAATGTAGAAATTTAAAGACTTGAAACTTTCAGGCTAGACTTTCCTTTTAAGCTAACACAATCAAGCCCTCTTATTTCATCACATCACAAACCCATCCCCTTCAACCACCTTGAAAATATGTCTCATTACAGAAGTAAAATGGGTTGCTAATACTGTTTAATGTGGACCTGAAGATAACAATTGCAAATTTTTACTTTTAACCAGCACAATCAAACACCCTATTCTACCAACAAGCATCATCCCCATCAGACATTGTTGGATCAATTCAAACTTCATTACATTTTCCTTTGGCACTACTGATGGCACATTTCCTTTGGCAACCTCTGAGACAGGGCCTCTGGTCTAGTGGTAAGTAGGAAGTAATCGCATTCACATAAACAATGGTGAGCAGGACTCAGAGGTCACATTTTCTCTCTAAAATTTAATTTGTATTCCACTGATATTTATGTTTAAGGTTTGGGTTAGGGTTAGGGGGTAGAGTCAATAAAACATGCAATTCTATTGACAGTATTATGTCATTTACTAAAAATAATAATAATAAACTCACTTTATGCAGCAAGTCAAGCCAAATTATCTTTATTTGTATAGCGCTTTTCACAACACGTATCGTTTCAAAGCAGCTTTACAGAAAATCATACATTAACAGAAAATTAAACTCTAATATCCATAAAGTCTTAGAGTCATCCTTGTGTAGTTTTATTAAATATGATTTTAAATTGTGTATAAAATTAAACAATTAAATGATAATTGTTTTTAGAACCCCAGTGAGCAAGCCGAAGGTGACTGTGGCAAGGAATACAAAACTCCATAAGATGTATGGTTAATGAGGAAAAATAACATTGGAAGAAACCAGGCTCACTGTGGGACCAGTTCCCCTCTGGCAGCACCCTGTGGACATTTCACCTGGAAACTGGAGTTCATCACTTTGCCCACATGAGACATGCACCACATCTTGAGCACTGTAAGAATTCTTTGAAGTTACATATCTGGGGTTTAATAATCAGCCATCAAAAACTGATCAGGCCTCTTGATTAGTGACATCATATATCCCTCTTTATTCTATTGAAGACAGATACTCATGACAGCAACAGCAGTTCTTCAGATCAGAAATCCAGGTACAAACACTACAAGAGATATACTTCACACTTTGATGATTAGTCTACCTCTGTTGTATTTCAGATTCTAGGCTCTTTTGAAGTCCCATGGATGAAAGTTTGAAGACAGGAGAAGCTTTTTGTTTTGAAGCTCACCTCCATATAAATGGGAGGCACAACATACAAAGGCGATGTTTGTTGAGAGCCAGTGTCAAGAGATTTGTGTTCACAGCAAACCATTTAAGCATCCTATACAAGGTAACTTTCAAGGATTATGCATATCAAAGTTGTCTCTCTGCATTGTGTGTGTTAATGTTCTGTGGGAGTGTAGATAATATAATAATTTTGATTGATGTATTTCATCATAGAAACTCTTTTTACATTTTTAAAAAATTACACCATTTTATATATTTAAATTGTTTTTCCCAAGAGATGATATAGAATGCATTGCTTATTTAGTCTGCATAAGGTATAACAGATGGACCATAAAACGTTATAATATAAAATAATCTGTATGGAGTTTTTATAAGGAAAATTAACTTACATTTTACCATACGAAGCTGGTTTGACAATAACCACTGAAATATGTGAATCTTGAGAACTTCTGCCAAATTGGGTGGTTTAAATTAGATTATGCATAGATAATGGTAAATAAGTGTTTAATAACGGTTTAGTGCTTTGATAATTAGTCATGTTTGATGACCAATTCAAGCACTCAAATAAATATTTCACAGAAATAATTTGAGCTTTATCAATATGTATGAATTTTGGTAGTATAAAATGTACACAGTCACTGTAAAACCTTTCCCTGTAAAATTACAGTAATATACTGGCAACAGAGTTGTCAGCTAAATACTGTATTTTGTATTTACAGCAGATGTGCTGAAATATGTTTTACAGTATGTTTTCCCATACAGCATGTCTGCTGTAAAGACAAAATACAGTATTTAGCTGGCAACTCTGTTGCCAGTATATTACTGTAATTTTACAGGACAAAGTTTGTTAAAATCCTGTGATGAAAATGACATGAAATAGACATTTATTTTACAGTTCTACCAAGCATGTGTTGAAAAAAAATATAGGCATAGTAACATACAGTGTTTATTTGTTAACATAAAACGTGTTGCATAAGATGGTTATACACAATAACCGTTAAGTCTTGAAAATATCTCAAAATGTAAAAGTGGAGGTCAGTGAGAGAGGAGGGCAGAGAGAGACGGGGGCAGAAAGAGTGACAAGCATAGATTGTAGTAGATTGAACAGAGGGAATATTTTTTCAAAAACAATTACAAATAACTATTTGTGCCTGTCTGTTTAAGAAAGCGCAAGAAAGAAAGTTCAAGGCAGTGACTTGGACCAAAAATACATGTCACTGCTAGCCAGACCTAAGAGGACCCCGATCGTGGATGGTCAATCCTCAGCTCTGGACAAACATAGAAATAGAAAGAATAAAGAGAGAGGTTGCTATTACCCTGGGGTAAACAACTGACAGCTGACAACTGACAAATCAAGATAACTGTATTCATCAGGTGTACTTACATATTTGATTTCTTCCACTCAAAGTCCTTTAGGTTCTCGAGGAAGCGGGTAACATGATTGGCTTTCTCTGAACCATCTTGCCGGTCTTTCGGCTCATGCCACTTTTGGCTGTGCATTTGGAGCATTCTGGATTTATTCGAACTTGGAACCTGCACAACCAACATAGAATATATTATTAATAATAACTCTTTATATAGCACTTTTCTGAATACTCAAAGTCACTTTGCGTATCTATACAACAAAACAAATAATTAGACATTTTATTAGAGAAAACAAAAGAGATAAAAATGTGTGGAAGTAAAAGCAACATGAGGGGGAGATGTGGGTTTTGAGGGATGTTTTAAAGGATGGGAGAGTGGGGGCATATTTGATGAGGTTAGGGAGTGCATTCCAAAGGGAGGGGGCAGCAACTGAAAAAAATCTATAAAATCAGAGTAGTAAACAAATAACAACAGAAAATATAACTGCAGTGTAACTGTAACATATACTAAATGTGATTGATCAACAGTAGTTCAACACTCACCTCTGTATCAGCTCCAAGGTGGTCAAAGCTGACTCCTGATATTCTCTGTTAAAGACATAGAATGAGCTGAAGAGCAGAGAGAGAGAGAGCAGCTGCAAAGTTGGATTGACTGTTCAAAACACACACCACTCTCTCCTCAATTGAAACCATCCATTTTGAGCCACCTAATAGGGTATTTCCTGACATACACAGAGGCAGAGGTGTTATTAAATACTATATATCACAAAAAAAGTAATTAACAATAATCCCCCTGCCCCCTTCACTTGAAACAATAACAAACACTACCAAGCATGATCAGCCTTGGGGTGTCGGGCAAAGACATTTGCGCTTCTATGTCCATCTGAGTCGCAGTTATCTGAAATTACAAAAGCAATGTTGTTAACATCATACGTAATGCTACAGTAGTAACAATATTAATTGTAACATTATACTTTGTATTTGTATATGAAAACTTTTACTCACATCTTCTAAGATGAACAGAGAGGTTGTCTCCTCTTTAAAGTGAGCCATCAACAGAAGAATGGCAGCAGTGGCTGTAAGATCTTCATTACCTCTGATCACTTCATTCAACAGGGACTGGATCTCTCTTCTCCACTTGGTCTGTTGGCTTTTAAAAAAGTCCACAATTCTTGGACCCTTGCTCAGGAGGGCTTGAGTCAGACGACTTTTCAATATCAGTGAGGGTATTGAAGTGATCGCAGAGGCATAACTTAAGAAAGGCCACTGGTCCTGGATGTCACTAATGCTTGGTGGAGGGCAAGTGTTTATCATGTGATGTTGATAAGTGTATGTCAGTTTCATCAGATCATGCACTTCCCTCTTGTCTGCCCACACAGCTGAACATGTTCGACATTGTCTGTCCCTTGTTTTCAAGGATTTTGAAATATCTGGAGCAACATCTATGGGAACAAGACATTTTTTTACCGTCTTTGATATGCCATCTCAAATGAGTGCACAAAACAGAAAGACTATGGGTCTGAAATGAGCATCCCTGGACCTGGCAGATCCATGCAATTCCCTCATTTGAAGACATCTCATTCTGAGGTTTTGTCTTTTTAAGATGCCTATATATATGGGACTTAAATGCAGAGAATTTCCTAAAGATGCATGGGCACATTTCTACCCCACAGGCAAAACCATAATTTGCCACATTTCTATGGGTTTTTGCATGAGCAGTGAATGCTTTAATATTAGGGCTGCAAAAATGACAAGACTTACACCTTACCATAACTTATCTAATACTAGCAACCAGCCAGTGTGCAAGAGGAAATAATCTTTAATTTACACGAAGTTGAACACTTCTGCCTTACAAGAAAAGTAAAAAACTGATTTGTAAAAAACTAAACAAATCTGATTCCTTCAAACGCAGACCACTCTCCCCTCAATGGAAACAATCCATCTTCAAGAATTAATCTTTAAAAGGCAAATTTCCAGTCAGTACCTGTTTTTGTACAAATTAATTTAACTTCACAGCACGATGGGAAGAGCTTCGAGGAGTTTATCACACAATCTGAAGTGCAAGCACTCAGTCTAAATAGGACTAGAAAGCTAACAGCAAGCTAAAGCCATTCCCCTCTCAACAACAGTAAGCAACTATGTGCCTTGGATACCACAGAATAAAAACAATAATAGAAAAAAATGAAACAATATCAGTCTTTGTTTGCTGATGAACTAAAAATTATTCGCCTTACGAATGAGCTATGTCTGCTTCCTCGGATTTTACTACCACAGAGCGACTAGCTATTTTTACCAAAAACATGCAGCAGAAAACATTTTCGTAAAATATTTTTGCTAAAACGAAATAGCTAGGTGACAGCAGCATATTATTATAATATTAATTCAACTTTACCTCAGTTTTGAAAATAAATTAACAAATCTTCAGGTTTGGTCTCTCAATTTTCTCGGCTGCTTCTCAGAATTTGGTGCACTTTCTCTATTTCAGGGTGTGTTCACTCTTTGCAGGTTTGATTCAATTAAAATGAACTGTTGTGCGATTGCTCATTTAGTGCGGTTAATTTGAACAAGTGTGAGCGCTGTCACCTGAACCTTGGTGTGCACAAAACAAGCGGACCGAGACCACCTGAAAATTGGTCTCGGTCCACTTCCAAACGAATTCTGGTTCGGTTCGATTGATATATGAACGCAACATGGACAAAAGGCGTCTAAACGGACCAAAAACAGGAAGTATTTTGTGGTTCAGGAGATATGCTGCCTATTACAGTTCAGTACAGGCGTCGGAACCGTCTTGCAGCATATCTTCATTTGTGTATGCGGCGGAGGAATTCCCGGTGCTGTTTTGACTCCTTTACACATTATATTAGCTATTCGTTTGTTCTCAACTATATACATTTATAAATATAGTGAGCGCAAAGGAAAATGGGGCAGCGAGTACCAGTCAGGATTTTGCACTGAGGAGCCGAATATAAGGTACGGCTGTTTAAAGTCGTAGGTCTAGTGCTGTGGCAGGAGGGACACAACGTCTCATTCCTTCGCTTGGGGAACGGAGGTTACATCAGTAACCATGACATTCCCCTTCTGTCACTCACTCAACGTTGTGTCGAAGGAAGTGACACAAGGGGTCCCATATAAAAACGCCACGCACTGACCGTGTTACGTGAACTGCCGAGACAGGTGCAAGCAGGCTACTGCGTGCTAGAGGCAACTGTATCGGCTGCACGTAGCCCTCCCCAACGCCCCCAAAGAGGTGTCACATACAGACCTTAGGTTCCCCGCACCTCTGAGGGGGGGAATAGGTGCTACATGACTAGCATGGGAGCAAGCCCGGCAGCCGCACCTTTTCTCTCACTATGTCTCTCACATAGGACATGAAGCGGCTGGGGCTATCCTAACGCTATGAAAAGCATCGGGGAAGGCGATCTTTCCTGGTCCTATTCTTTCAGGGGGAAAAGACCCTGCGGAGGCCACATCCTGCCCAGTCTAGGGGGAGGCAACAGGTGGCAAATACACCACGATGGTTGTGACGCCGTACGTGGGAAATGGCGTGGTGGTGTAGAGGGGGGGGGACTCTACAAGCCTGGCAACCGGGGCTGCCCAAGGGAAACACGGGTCCGCCGACAGGGGGGATACATCATGGGGAGTTTGCCTGAAAAGGGAACTAAGCCTCGTGGAACCCGACCCCAGTAAAGAGCACCATAGTGGGTCTGGCCGCGAATTGCTCCGCTGAATTTGCCGGCCGGAAGTGGCTAACCTGGGATAGAAGGCGCACTGGATCAACTTGGTGAAGGGGGCTGTGTGCAAGTGGAACACCCGGTCGGTTTTGCTGTGTTACCGAGTTCTACCGGCTCAGACCTGACAAAACAAGGGACGAGACCGACTCAACCCTGAGATTGTAAAATCTGGCAAAGGTATTGTGTTTTGCCCAGCCCGCTGCTCTGCAGATGTCTGCTAAGGAGGTGCCATGGGCCAGTGCCCACAAGGATGCCATGCTTCTTGTAGAGTGTGCTCAAACCAGCAAGGGGCGGGCATGGCCTGGGTGTGATAAGCTAAGGAAATAGCATCAACGAATCAGTGAGCTAACCTCTGTTTGGAGACAGCGTTCCCTTTCCGCCGTCCACCGAAGCAGACAAAGAGCTGCTCAGAACATCTAGAGCTCTGCGTGCGGTCCACATAGATATGCAAAGCACGTACCGGACACAGAATTGAAGGCTGGATCTGCCTCCTCCCTGGGAAGCTTGCTTGCAGGCTCACAACCTGGTCCCCGAAGGGGGTTGTAGGAACCTTGGGCACGTAGCCTGGTTGCGGCCTCAGAATAACATGAGAATGTGCCAGAACGAACTCCAGGCATGTGTTGCTGACAAAGAATGCATGCAGGTCTCTTGATGGAGGCTAACGCGATCAGGAGGGCCGTCTTCAGGGAGAGGACCTTGAGCTCAACTGAATCAAGTGGATCAAAGGGGGGCCTCTGAAGGCCCGAGAGGACCACAAAGAGATCCCAGGAGGGGAACAGGCTAGGCCGGGGAGGGTTCAGTCTCCGGGTGCCTTTCAGGAACCTGATAATCAAGTTGCGCTTACCTAGGGACTTGCCATCTACTGTGTTGTGGTGGGCTGCGATAACAGCTACATACACCTTCAAGGTGGAGGGGGACAGCCTCCCCTGCAGGAATGAAAGCACTGACCGAACTGCGCACCTCTGCATGTCTTCGGCTCGAGAAGAACACCAATTCATGAACAAGCGCCACTTTATAGTCTAGATGGGATGTACCCAAAAAGTGAAAGTGAGGAGCATTTATGGGTACAAGTCGGGAACCGGCCTACTTTACATATTTCAAGGGTGCTGAATCCAAAAAAACTGGTACCCAAGCGAAATTGTGATTTTTTTGACCTTCTAATTTGCATATCAATATGGCCGCCAAATTGCCTATCTTGCTCAGTCGTTGGACCAACTTCCCCTAGTTTTTTTGTAAGTAGGCAATCAAGATGAGGAAATTAAGTTTCTAGATCGATAGTCAAGGGTCAGAGCAAAGATATAATGGAGGCTCACTGCCTTTTTATGTATATATATATGCAAAATACCAACTTTTAAGGTGAAATTAAGCATTATTTGTGTCATTTTTTAAGGCCGACATAAATATCCAATCAATATCACTCTTAAATGTTCGCAGTGTATATATGATATGTGATGTATTACATATTACATAATAACTAAGAAAAACACCATTGCAAGTTGTCTGAGTTTTCATTTTTTTATGCAAACAAAGCATTTATGCTCTTATTTCAAACATCGAAAAACCCAAGTGAATGTTGTAAAATAGGGAAAAAAACACCATGAAACTTCCCTTGAACAGATCTACAGATCACATCTTGTTTCTGTATATTTTCTTTCATGTTTGTAGCTTAATTGCTTTGCTTTTTTTCTGTTAGATTTTTAGTTCTGTAGTTCACTCCCTCTGTAAATAGTTTTTGGTAAATTGTTTTTATACCTTTCTAGTTTGCTTGTGTGCCATTTGTCTTTGGAATTTCATTTTGATTAGTATTTCTTTCTGCAGTCCTTTTCCAAGTTCTTTGGTTACCCCTTGCCTTGGTATATTTGAGGACTACAACTCCACATTTAAACAAGGACATTGGTCATCACTCTGACATGCACACATTGCAGTGCATAACAGCCCTGATTTTTCGGCATTTGCACTGGCGTGTTCTGCATTGTTTTTTACAGGTACACAGGATCATTTCCAGGCAACTTTCAGGTATTGGATTCTGTGACATAAGAATGGGCTGTAGTCCTGAACCGCCATGTTTCCATCCCATGTCCAAGGGTGAAGGAAGCTCAGGTGTGGCATAGTGAGCATTTCTCCAAACCATTGCCTGGTAGTGTACTCTCAGCAGATGGAAGTGGAGCGCATCGCTTGTCGCTGGCATTGCTTCTGGTTTACCTGTCCTGGAGAAAAGTATGCCTTGCTGCATCAACAGAGTCTGTTTTATGCACATCATATATTCTGCAGACAAAAGCCTCTGAAGATCTTTGAGTCTCCTCCGTGAGATCACCAATTCCGAGGTTGCTGAGCAATTGATGGTGCATTTTCCAGACTTTCCACGATGTACTTTTGGTGTGACTTGCAATGTATGATGTGGTATCACAACCAGTTAGTGCATGAAATGCTACAAGGCTTGGTGCTGAATCCTTTGGCAGTTTGTTGAAAACAGCATCAATGGGTATATATTGTGGCTTCCTTGTGGTACCAGACAACAGCCAGAGTTTTTTACACGCTACATATGGGAAATGAGAAACCAGAATCACAAGCACATCAGTGTCTCTAGATGACACGACCACTGTGTCTGACTTGAAGTGCACTGCATGTAATACCAATCGGGTATCTGCCTCTTCGTGTGTGGCTCTCAGATGAGTCAGGTTGGTTGTTGCTTTCGATGACCTAACCTCCGTTTCTTTGTCTCTGAACCCACCAGCAACAACTATCTCTTTATCATCTGGTGCCTGAGCACAGAGTTCTTCAGAGAGTAGATTGGCAAGATCAGCTTTGTTGTCAGGGAGGGACAGGAAGTTGGTCCAGTTTTTCGGAAGATGCACATCACGACCCTCAACAAGTCGTCTGATTGGTTGAGCTGCTTTTGTGCGTCGTGTCCTGGTAGCACCCTTGATGGTCTCTTCTCTGTATCTGTCAAACACAACGTCTATCCGTTTATATGAACATCCTGCTTTCAATACTGCTCTGACAAATGTGTCAGCCAAATCTCCAAATGTTACTGCTTTGTCTGGCTTTCCTAGGGCAACCACCAGTGCCTGTCCATCTATGATGAGGCAAGATGACACGTCGGGAAGTTCAATAGACTCAGGACAGACTATGTCTTCTGTTAACTTATTTACCAATACAGACTTGTTTCCAGTGCGAAGGGTCCCATTCATTTCAGCAAGGGATATGGGAACTGGTAGAAGCTCGTATTTTAGGACAGCTGGTAAGTCAACTGGACGACCTGCCTCATAGGCCGTAACAAGGCATTTGAGGACATTTCGGTCAGCCTTTACGACGGTTCTGTTGTCTTTGAATTTAGGATTTTTGGCCACTTCATATAGAGATGCAAATGTTTTAGCTTTGCTCTTATGTAGGGTTGCATGGATTGGGACCTCTGGTTTATCTTTGTCCTCAGGAACAATCATCCTTTTCTCAATGAATGAATTCACTTTTTCTTGTCCTAGGTCTTTGGCAGAAAGTAATGAGCTTTGGATAGCCTCTGTGGCAACGTCTTTTGTGGCGAGATTTTGCAATGAGCCTGGTGAGACTGAACCAAACACCTTGAATCCTTTGAAGACTAAAACCAATGCCATTTCGTCTCTGTTGTCTCTCTTTTCACGGGATTTGTTAGCTTCATTGTGGACGTAGGTTTTCTCAGATGTGTTGCTGAACATCAAATGTGTCTCTTCTGCTACATGGGACCTCATGTTGTAGGAGAGTGTCCATCTGGAAAGGGCTGAAATTGTCTTAGTAATGCCAATGATCCCCCCTCCTTTTTTCCCTGTTCCATTGATCCACTCCATTGCTTGGTCTGGATCGACCTGGTTGAATCGTTGATCGGCCTGCTTCACAACAAAGTTGCCACTTTGGAACTCTGATAGTACAGGTTCTGGGAGTTGGTGCATCTCAGCAATATACACTGGCCCCCATCTTGCGTAGTTCAGGTGGTCATATCGCATGAAGTACGGCAACATCCAGCTGAAGGAGTGAAGATGAAGCTCCCAGAGCCCATCACGCTGAGCTCGTGTAAACTGCAACAGTGTTGAGACCATATCCATGTAGTTCCACCAGAAAACAAAGTTGACATCTTCAGATTTACTTGCGATGAAATCTTTGAGGAGACTCTCAAACTGTTCCTGCTTCAGATATGTTATCAACTGAGGAATAGTTTCAGGATTGTCATCAGCAGCCATAGCAGAGATCTCATCATGGCATTCCTTGTTTGATTCTGCAGCAAGCGTGAGGAATGTTGGCAACAAAAGCTGCCATAGGGCCTGCAAGGTCAGTTTGTGAGCTCTCATACCCTTGTTGTATGCTTTCCTGACATGACAAGCTGCACAGCACCCTCCCCAGCAATCCACTCTCCAGCCACACTTCAGCTAGACCAGACCCAGCCATGTGATCTCCGATAGTCTTCAGGAAGTTCATTGCAATATGAAGTCCACCAAGCCGAGGGATTAACTTGCCCTGATATTCCTCAACACACCACTTCAGTTCCATGAGCTTGCAGTAAAGAGCTTGGTCCACTGTTATGACAGTATGCTCCTGGCCAAAATGTGATGATATTGCCATGCACCTCTTCACAACTGTATTGAGCGTATCATACTCATGAGCTGGAGCAAGGACTATTGGCAAATATCCTACTGCTGTCTGCTCTGGTTCCTTTGATGAGACTGACTGATTGAATACAGTCCAAGAAGGTTTGGGTTCAGAATCCTGACGTTGCAGGAAGAAAGCCATGTCTGTTGCTTTTGCTTGTTTCACACACTCACTGTCTCCTTTAGGTTTTATAAACCAGGTCTTGTTAACATGTAATGTGAATACTGGCTTGCTTGTGGCAGAATGTACATTGACGTGGTGCAAGTTCTCCAGGACATCTGGCACAACCAGTGTATGGCTAGTGGAGGGCTTCAGCATGTCAAGTTCTATATCTTTTTTTCCCCGTTGCCAGGCTGCCATTTGGGTTGCATGAAAGGTGTTCTTTCCATCTAAGGACTCATCAAGGATGTCAATGTTGTCAGCAGTGTAGTGGATGAATCGATTTGCTACCATGTTTGATGGAATAATGGCACCGGTTTGTCATAGATTTTAAGGTACTCTCAGCTAAGGCATTGTCTACCTTCATCACCTGCTCATAGTTCAAACAGTGGCCGGCCTTGTTGAATAACTCTACAAGCTTTTTTGATCGTGTAGCCTGATGTAGTGTAGTAGCTAGTCCGATATGTTTGGGTGTCCATTTTCTGCCGCGACTGACACAGTAAACCAGGTCCTGTGCTATGCTCAGTACTCTTCTACGAAGAAGGTCTTCATTCTTTTCAGAATTGTCATTTTCAAGTGCCTCTTGACCACCAACGATTAGTCTCAGTAGCATGTATAAACTATCTGGGACACATGCAATGGCGTCATCCTCACTTACAGAGAAACCTTTTTGGCCTGGGGTTTCTATCAACTCTTGACGAATTTTCAGCGCTACATGTACAAGTGATAAGAAACTGTCATCTGTAGGCACATATTGAGGCAATGTTTTCTCACTCTCATCCTCATCCATCATTTCCAACACTGCCGTATTTGTCACCGTATTTGTGTACTTTGTCGGAATTAGTATGGTTTTTCGCTCTGATGAACACCTATCAAGAGGTTGAAAAAAGTTGAAGATGTCACCCTTTTTTTCCACTGCAACTTTTCACGAAATGTTGCCCTTCTACTGCAGTAAGAGAGTGGAATTGTGGTTGATGATTTTTCACTGAGTACCTTATACCGTTCCCAGACATCATCAAGAAGAAGTACATGTCCTTTATCTGCTGCCCCTTGCAGCACTTTGCATAGCCATGTCATCGCAAGGTCTGGGTAGTCTGAGTTTTCAGAGTGTTCTTGTATTGCCTTCTTTGTCTTGTCCGTAGATCTGATGAATGCTCTTAAACATGTTAAGTGATATTTTGCCTCAGCTGCAATTAGATCAATCACTCCAGCCAGCCGAACATAAATGTTATGGTCTAAAGACGAAGCTTGAATAATTTGATCTCTCAGTTTTGTTGTCATTACTGATCTCAATGACTTCAATGACTACTGACTTCAAAACATCTGTTTGGCAGAACAGGCATAAGCTCCAATCTACTGGATCCATTTGCATTCGCAGTGAACACCTGCTACTGCAAGGTTGTGCTTGTGCAGTTTGTCTGCTGCTACCTGCATGTTCAGAACCCACTGTCTTTTGCAAACGTTCTAATTTGCTTTTGTCACTGAAGTGTGAATAGCACATTTTATGCCATACAACACTCTGGGCTGCAGCAGAGTCCAATACATCTTCAACACGATCAATCAAAACACTGTTCTTTGAGTCATTTAGATTTCTCCTGGTTCTGGCGGCATGCCTAGCTTTTTCCAATCCTTGGTCAGATGCATTACTAAGACTCCCCTTGTTGCTTAAACAAAAAAAGCAGACAATGCTGTAATCTACCGGTCTCAGGTTTGTTATTGGATCCATTTGAAGCTGAAAAGCAAAATCAAAGAAAAATAACATTAAATTTACTTTAGAAGATCTATATTATTTAGGGGTAATTGTGTTATGATATGCAGCCTATATTTGGAGCAAGGCACAGATTCACAGATGTTACGTTAGCACTCAAAACCTGTGATCACCATGAATCATCATACATTGATTCTACAATCTACACATCTTCTATACAGAATTCACACTCTATACAAATACCACAGCAGTACAAGTTTCACACCCTATCGTTATACTAAATTTACCCCATACAATAGCCTAACGTTACTGCCTACTCATCTGGAAGCAGCAGACATTCAGTGTAAAAGTAAAAATGACATAACATTATATAATATTTGAATCACAGCTTAGGCTATAGGCTAGTGTTTTGACATCGACAGCCCAGTGCATCTTACCTCAAACTTGCGACTAGTTAACTTTCTAAAAGTTAATTGCTTCTCGGGTCAATATTAACACACTGACAAAATTATATTCAGAATTTAAAAGATTATACCACTTTTTAATGCGTGATTGTGTAAAGGTGTTCACAAGATACCAACCTTTTGCGAACTTGCTTTCAACATTGATCACTCGTTGTCATGGAGACGCGGTGTGCACGGAGGGGGAGGGGTGTGTGTATGTGAAATGAAATCTCAGACAACTTGCAATGGTGTTTTTCTTAGTTATTATGTAATATGTAATACATCACATATCATATATACACTGGGAACATTTAAGAGTGATATTGATTGAATATTTATGTCGGCCTTAAAAAATGACACAAATAATGCTTAATTTCACCTTAAAAGTTGGTATTTTGCATATATATATACATAAAAAGGCAGTGAGCCTCCATTATATCTTTGCTCTGACAGTTGACTATCGATCTAGAAACTTAATTTCCTCATCTTGATTGCCTGCTTACAAAAAAACTAGGGGAAAATGGTCCAACGACTGAGCAAGACGGCCATTTTGATATGCAAATTAGAAGGTAAAAAACTCAAAATTTCGCTTGGGTACCAGTTTTTTTGGACTCAGCACCCTTGAAACCCGGTTCCCAACTTGTACCCATAAATGCTCCTCACTTCTTATAGAAGGCCATTTTGCTGAAATCCGTCTAGTCTATTAGGGTGTAAAGTTGCCTGATGGAGGGAGCTCTGGCTTGGTTGATCATGTCTACGACTGCAGGTGTTAGATCCACTAGATCTTCCGCATCCTGTCCAGGGGCCAGATATGGAGGTTCCAGAGGGTGCCCCATCCCTGAGAAAGAAGGTCCTTCCTCAGGAGAATTTTCCAGAGAGGTGCTGTCGCGAGGAGCGTAAGAACCGAGAACCATCCCCGGGAGGGCCAGTAAGGGGCCACCAGGATGAACTGTTCCTCGTCCTTCCTGATCTTGCACAGCACCGGTGCAAGAAGGCTCACTGGGGGAAATGCATACTTGCACAGAACCCAGGGCCAGATGTGTGTTACCGCGTCTGTCCCGAGAGGAGCTCCTGTCAGGGAAAACCAGAGTGGGCAGTGGGAGTTGTCTTGGGAGGCAAAGAGATCTATCTGTGCCTTGCCAAATTGGTCCCAAATCAGCTGGACCACCTGGGGGTGGAGCCTCCACTCAAGGATGTGATAGGTTTTCCGCTGGGCGAAACCTGTCGCGACAGCACGTCCGCCATCCTGTTGCGGTTTAAGGGGATCTGAGTGGCATGCAGCAACCTGAGTCGCAGCTGACTCCAAAGGAGGAGATAATGGGCGAGTTGTGACATATGACGAGAGCGCACTCCACCTTGCTGATTTATGTATGCTACCATCGCGGTGCTGTCTGAACAGATCAAGACGCACTTGCCCCAGATTAGAGGCAGAAACGTCCGTTGGGCAAGAGATACAGCCAACAACTCTAGGCAGTTGATGTGCCAACCCAGCCGGGGTCCTGTCCATAGGCCAGCGGCAGCATGCCTGCTGCTCACGGCGCCCCAACCCTGTCAAGAGGTGTCTGTGGTCACCAAGACACATCTGTACACCTGCTGCAAGGGGACTGTGGTCCACCATGGTGCCAGGCCCATCTCAGGACTTAAGTCTGTAGCCAGCACTGAAGCGTCTCATATGCATCAACCCGAGTGGCGTGGCCGCGGCTGAGAGTGCCATATGCCCCAGGAGCCTCTGGAATTGTTTTAGAGGAACCGCTGTGCCAGGCTCGAAGAGAGCGAGGCACCTGATCACTGACTGAGTGTGCTTGTTGGTGAGACGCGCTGTCATTGAGACTGAGTCTAACTCCATGCAGAGAAAAGAGATGCTCTGAACCGGGATGAGCTTGCTCTTTTCCCAGTTGACCTGAAGCCCTAGTCGGCTGAGGTGCCTGAGCACCTGGTCCCTGTGAGCGCACAGTAACTCACGAGAGTGAGCCAGGATGAGCCAGTCTTAGAGGTAGTTGAGTATGCGGATGCCCACTTCCCTTAGCAGGGCAAGAGCTGCCTCTGTGATCTTCGTGAAGATGCGAGGGGACAGGGACAGGCCGAAGGGGAGGACCTTGTACTGATATGCCTGGCCGTCGAATGCTAACCGTAAGAAGGGTCGGTGTCTAGGCAGAATGGAGACATGGATGTACATCCTTCAGGTCTACCACCGCGAACAAAATATAGCTGTCGAATGCAGGTAAGAATCTGTTTCTGCGTGAGCATTTTGAACAGGAGTCTGTGTAAGACCCAGTTGAGAACTTGCAGGTCCAAGATTGGTCGCAACCCGCCACTTTTTTTGGGTACGATGAAGGGCTGTAGAAACCCTTCTCCATCTCAGCTGGAGGGACGGGCTCCATCACATCCTTGAGGAGCAGACTCCGCCATCCAAACTTGGCGGGAGGGGAACTAACGGGATGATCACTTTTGACGTACCAGGCGGGGCTTTGCGGCGGGGGGAGCAGGTAATAGCACGTCGGGAGGCAGAAGAGCGTCCCGAGGCTTGTTTGCTGAGAAAAGACTCAAAGCACTTACCTCCCTCCGCGCACCCGGCAGGGGGCGGGATAGAGACGGAGGAAGAGGTCCTAAAGAAGCGTCTTCGGAACGCATCATCATCCAATTCTGGGGGCTCAAGGGAGAATGGCGAGCTGCACTAATCTCGGACGGAAGCAAGGAAGCGTGCCGGTGGGCGGGTGGTTCGTGGGGATTTACCCAGCAAAACCGAGCCCGTCGTCATCCCCAAATGACCTTCATAACCAGCCGGGTCGTCCTCAATCCCGTGGGAAGAAGGAACGACGCGGGGGGCGGCTGAAGTGGCTTTCTCTCATGAGAAAAGAAAGCCGCGACCGCAATGTTGCCATGGCTATGTTCTCGCACTGAGAACATGAACCATTCATAAAACGCTGCCTGCATGTGATCGCAGCCCAGGAACGCAAGGCAGCTTTTATGACCGTCAGAAGTAGAGAGAAATCAACCGCATCCAGGAACTACACAGAGGCGGAAAGATATCTTCAAAAAGACACATTCTGAAAAGGACGTTCAACGCCTGCTATGTATTGCTCTTTTATGAGTGGGAACTCAAACTCTTTTAGAGGAAATAAGCTCTTTTTAGGAGGAGAAACACTCTTTCAGTCAATGAAAGTGCCGTCGAAGCTCCCAGGGGTGTGGACTGCACAGCATGCAGAGAGAGAGAACGCCAGCTGGAAATGCACCGTAGATCCAACAGCAGTGCTTATCGCCAGTAGAGGTGAGTGGAACAGTGGTGAACTCAGCTTGCTGTTGCACAACCGTTCGGCTCCGAAGAAAAATTCTGACTGGCACTTGCTGCCCCGCTTTCCTTTATACCCGTATGTCCGGGGTGGGGCATGCAAATTCTGTCTGCCAACTTGAGATTGGTTCCAGGAAGACCCCTTGTGTCACTTAATTCGACACAACGTCGAGTGAGTGCCAGAAGGGGAACGCTGCTGTAGGACATTACAGTTTGTTAAATTATTTTTTACAGGAGGCTTCCAAATATGGTATATTACAGTATTTCTTGTACTTTTACCCCACAATACAGTGCAATATACAGTATCCATGCTGTAAAACAGACATATGGTTCTTTACTGTACACTATACGTATTTTACTGTTGAAATTACAGAAAAGTCTTACAGTGTATGGATTAATGTGCCGCAATTCTCCACCATTATATGTAGGAATTTGGTAGTATAAATGTACATGGGATGGGTTAAATTGCATGCGTACCTCCACCATTATTTTTAGCAAATTTCAGGTGATGTAGATGTACACGGTACGGATTAAAGTGCATGTGTATCCATACCATTATATGTAGAAAACAGAATGTGTGGGCTAGGAATTCAATTAAACTGTCCTTATTCTACATTATTATGTAAGAAAATTTATAATGGAATTAGTCACGTTCGACAACCATTGTAAATTAGATAAATGACAAATAACTAGATTATTTGTCTGAATAAAATTGTACATTGTTGTATCTGCTCACAATTTCTTTTAATAAGGTCATTATGATTAATTCACTTATTGGAGTAATTATTCTAATGGCTTATAGAAAACATATTTAGGTACAGCTTTGAAGCAAAATCTTTTAAAAACAAAGATGATATTATTAATCAAAATAACCACAGTCAAATTATCTTTGAACACAGAATATCTTTATTTTGCTTTTAAGAGGGCTACAATCTGACCTAATAGAGCACAGACAGGTGCACATTCCAGTAGTAAAACAGTTAGCTGAGTTCCACTAAGGGAAACAGCGCAAACCTATCTTTTAACCAGAGAATGAGTGTCTTAGGTGTGCCTGAGACACAAGTATATTAAGGTATTTGTGTGGGAAACACAGTAAATATATATTCAAGTGGTATGGCCCGAGTGTGGCACCGCTTTACATTTGAATGTCTAAAGCACAGCTGAGACATAAGAGATATTGCATGTAGTGTAATTAAGCAGTATAAACGAAGTATAATGGTGCTTAACATGAAGGCCAGAGTATTGCATTGTTGAAAAGAAAATGCTAAGCGGACCTAGGAGAGCACAGGCAAGTGAATTCATAGAGTTCTCGAAGCAGACCTTAGAGCACAATTAATTAATGCTGCTGCACAGACAATATCTGCAAAGCCACCAGCTGTATTTCAAGGTTGTAAAGTCATGCAAAGGTGCTGGGCCTTAATGCCAATAGGGCATTGTGTTCCCTGAGATTTGTACGCCAGTGTTATAACGTCGACAATCTAATGTGAAATTTTCTGCATTGAGACTGGCATGCCTTTGAAACAGACAAAAAGCTGGTCCGTTTGGTGAAATTTCCAACACGACTGGGGCAGGACACATAAGTGTGTAGCGCTCTGACTGAACAGAGCATATGAAGGGAGCGTTGCTTTTCCGACTGAAAAGGAGGGGGTAAAAGGCTTGTAAAGTGACTACCTGTGCCTTAAAGGGGGTAGAGAGAACTTTGGGAATATAAACTTTTATTGGTCTCAGCGTGGCTCTAGATTCGCTCGGACCGAATTCCAGACAGGAGCTGTGTGTTGAGAATGCCTACATATCACTCACCCTCTTAACAGATGCCAGTGCAGGTTTTTTAAAGGAAAGAGAACGCAGATCGATGGTCTCGATTATTTCAAAAGGGGCTTTAGTCAGTGCATTCAGCACAAAGGCCAGGTCCCATGTAGGGATTTTAGCTGGGCGGGGAGGATTCAATCACCTCATGCCTCTTAGAAAGCTGAACATGAAACAGTGTCTACCTACTGGCATGCCCCATACAGCTGCATGATTTGCTGAAATAGCAGCTACATATACACTTTTAGCATAGACGGATTAAAACTTGCATTTAAGCACTCCTGTAAAAATTAAAAAAAATGACAGAAATAGGGCAATTAACGGGATCATCACGTCGCATTTTGCACCATTTCACAAAAACATTCCCTTGTAGGCATAAAGTCGTCTCGTAGATGGGGCTCTTGTGTGCAAAATTGTATTCTTTATTGCCTGTGAGAGGTCTTCGTCATCCGTCACGACCCGCTCAATGGCCACACGTGTAGATTCAATAACTCCAGCCCTGGGTGCCAAATTGAGCCGCAAGGCTGACAAAGAAGGTCCCATCTCAGTGAGATTTCTCATGGATGTGCATAAAGGAGCTCCACTATTTCTGGAAACCACGGTTGATTCGGCTACCTCGGCGCGATCAGTAGTACTGTTTCAATTTCCTCCCTGATTTTGGAGAGGAGTGGAGGAATGAGTTGCAGTGGGGGGAATGCATACTTTCAACCTGCTGGCCATTTGTGAGCTAATGCAATTACCCCCAACTGGGACTGTCCTGTCATGGAATACCACAGGGAATAATGAGTGATCTCCTGGGAGGCGAATAAATCTGTCGTCGCCCTCCCAAAGCTGTTTCAGATCTCCTCAACCCTCCTATATAATGCGCTGCAGGTGCTGAGCCGTGTCACAAAGTACAGAGATGTGGACACGGGCAAGCTGCTGCATGCCTCGTATCGAGCACTCTACCACGTCGTGACCTTCCAGTGAGTTAGGTAAGGCATCTCCCTGATCCCGTTATGGGTGGGAAGAGGGACTTACCAAAGAAGGCTACAGGGGGTGGCCTTTTCTGATTTTTGTATCAAACAATTTCCTGCCGAGCACATGCTAGAATAGAGCTGGAGAAGTGCTCTTCCTTCTCCAGGAGGGAGAGCACTTCGGAGATCACATCCTACTGGAGGGAGGAGAATACCTCACATGGACATACCAACAGGGAAGATCGCATATGGAATGAAGCCACTGGAAGGAGCCTATCTACAGAGAGGTTTCACCAGTTACGGGGAACTGTTGTGGACAAAATAGTGCACATTATCACCTTTAAAGGGGAGAGGCGCAAATGCAAGCGATACACCTGACTGGATGCCCGGCCTTCCTGTTGTTACTTTGTAAGACTCGAGTCGAAACCAATTCTATGCAGAGGTTGTAGAACCTCACAAAAATATTGCGTGTAGCCCAACCCACTGCTCAGCATATGCCTGTAAGAGAGGCACCTCTTGCCAATGCCCAGGAGGACGCAACACCTCTAGTGGAGTATGCCCGGATTCCCAAGGGGTACGGCAGTTCTTGTGATTGGTAAGCCAAGGAAATGGTTTCCACAATCCAATGGGCCAGCCTCTGTTTGGAGAAAGCTTTCCCCTTCTGCTGTCCTCCAAAAAACATCATGCTCTGCGTGCAGTCCAGATAGATGTGCAGGGCGCAAACTGGACACAGCAACGACAAGGTTGGGTCTTCCTCCTCTGAAAGGAGCGCTTGCAGGTTTACCACCTGAGCCCGAAGGGGAGTGGTGGGTACCTTGGTCATGTGACCAAGCTGGGGTCTCAAGATCCCGTGAGAGTGTGCCGGTCTGAACTCCAGGCATTCGCTGGTGATAGAGAGCGCCTGCAGGTCCAAAACCCTCTTTGAAGTAAGTGCCACCAGGAGGGCCATCTTCAGGGAGAAACTGCTGAGATCGTCCTGCTCAAGGGGTTCAAAGGGGCCTCTCTTTAATGTAGGTAGGACCACAGAGAGATCCCAAGGGGGAATCAAGCGTGGCCTAGGAGGATTCAATCTCCTTGCGCCCTTGAGGAACCTGATAATCAGGTCGTGCTTATGTGAGGGTCGCGTGTCCAGTGTATCTTGATATGCTGTTATAGCAGCCATGTACACCTTCAGGGTACACCTTCACCCCTCCTGTAGGAAGGACAACACAGACCCGACCGCACATCTCTGTCGATCTTCCACACGGGAAAATCACCAATTTGCGAAGAGACGCCACTTCAGAGTGTACAGATGCCTCGTATAGGGGGCTCTGTTCTGAGTTATTGTTTCTATTACCACTGGTGTATGGCCTGCTAGGTCTTCTGCATCCCGTCCAGGAGCCAGACGTGGAGGTCCCAGAGGTCAAAGCAGGAGGCAGCAGGCGAGTTGTGACATGCGACAATAACCAATTTATCTTAATGAGTTTGAAATGAACTCACTGAATCAACTGGGGTCATGTAAATAATAAACAAAAGACTCTAAATGTCACAAGAGACTTGATGTGTCAACTCTACTTGTCACATTCAGATATGTTTTGTATTAGAGGTGGGAAACAAAGGACCTTGGTTTTGGCAGTGTTTGCTACAGTCAGAGCTGAAGTGTTCCGTGGTTTGGTGAACATGCCTGTCTTATGAAAACAGGGAAATGGATCATGCCATTAAGGACAGCATGAAAAAAGGAAACCCGCCTCTGTGGCAGAAATCACTAAATTTCAGTGTTAACAAATTATAGGATTTAAGAAAGCTTTATTGTTTAAAAAAAAAGGATGAAAGCAAGCCACCACTCTCAATGGACTTCCCATTATGACTACTTCTGTGATCACTTACATATGAGTCACATTAAAAGAAAAGAAAAAAAACTGTATATAGCTGTAGGGTGCATGCCCTATGTTAGGGATCTGAAACCGTTTTGAAGAGGGCACTGATCATAGTCTAAAATAAATGGTATTTCTTAATAATATTCCCTGGTAAAGATTTTTTTAAATAATTTTTAATAATGTTTTATTTTTTTATAGCAATGCTTTAGGCTGAGCACTGACCTCTTAAACTTTTTTGAGTTCAGTCTGGTTTCCTTATTAAACTGAAATGTTTGATGCCTCCATAATTAACGGTTCTTTGATATACTGCTAATGAGCTATTCTCACTCTGCATGCAACTTGTCCCTAATTTTAATTGTGCATAGTAGAATACTGTCACCTTGAAAATGAATTATCCACAAATGTAATTACATAGCTGATGATACAGTTGATAGCGTTTCATTTTATAGCCCCATCTGAGGAAACAGCCTGTTCCATTTTTGTATTTATGTGAATTAACTTTATGTGCAGAAAATCATAATGGACAGCAAGGATAAATATGAAATTGTTAATTCATGGAGTGAACCAGTGCAAAAGATCATGACGAACATATCAGGGAAGTGCCATATGTAATATATTTTTATTGCTTGAACCCTAACC
This sequence comes from Xyrauchen texanus, assembly GCF_025860055.1. NCBI lineage: Eukaryota > Metazoa > Chordata > Actinopteri > Cypriniformes > Catostomidae > Xyrauchen > Xyrauchen texanus. The sequence goes on along the minus strand of NC_068318.1, from coordinate 6,823,687 downwards.
GACACCTTAAATACAGTATCTTTAAAAGCAACATAAAGTGTAAGACTTTCAGGGGGAAAAAATAAAAAAATACCTTGCTATTCATGCTTGTTAGCTGCCTAACGTTAACCCTTAAATGCATGAGTGTTTCACCACATAGACATCCATAACAGACTTCCATATCTTTATCTACCCAACACGAATATATCTATCAAAAACGGATAGTGAAACAATTGCAAAGTTTTTCAAGACAATTTGAATTGTGTAGAAAATAACATATTATTTTATTTTAAGGTGCTTTATTTTTTATATATCAAAGACATGATGCTGCAAATGATAGTATGGGATTATTACTTCCATGCTGAAATTGTATGAGAAGCAACTGGCTGTCAAACACACTTTGAGCTACATATAACACATATGCTACATACATGTATTTTCTTAGGTACTTATTGAGTCTAAAGAGTAGTGCAAATTACAAAATTTCAGTAGTACATCCAAATAGTAAATTATGTGAAAATAAATTTATACTGATATGAAATTATCCTAAAAAATATGATTTAAACCAGTCCAAATATGTATTGCAACAATATTGTATATCTTGGGTCACTAATATGTTGGTAATTATGCAGGTAAAAAATACTTAACACTATTTGTAAGAGAAAGGTTGAGCAATACTAAAGAGGTGGGGGCATATCACTAAATTACATAAACGTGGTGGAATGATGTCCCGGTTCACTAAAGACAGGATGAAGTTAAGGGCTCATGGTATCATATTATTAGTAACAGTTTTCTTTGATAATAACAATAACAACCAAGTAAACACACCTTAGATTCAGAGGTGCAAGTTATGGAAAAAAATATTTTGAAAAAGAAAGTCTTAACTGCACAACTAAAAATGTAGGCTCTTTTATTTTTCTTTCCAACATTTCTGCAATCATCCTTTTTAAGGCTTATTGATTACAACAATTAGACATGTAAGTAATGGTAAAAAATATGAAATTTAACATAACAATATAAGGACAATAATACTTCACAAAAAACACAATATATTTATATATATGGGTTAGTATCTATGATACAGTTTATAGAAAAATGTTGCAGCAAACAACCAGATTGAATCATTTAAAACAGATGAGAAAATAAAATGGACACACGCAAGACTATAGGCTTAGTTTTACTTTAATAATCATGAACATTATTCGAAACCAAAGGTAGCTGTCTTGTTGCCTCACTGCTCTATCAGTCAGTGACCCAACAGACAGCGTTAGAGTACGTAGGTACCTCCAGAAACTGGTTTTGGATAGGCAGATTTCATATCAAACACCCTTTGATGTACATCATACAATATGAAACAAAATGTTATTAGCCAACATTTTATCTGTTTGAAAACATGAAACTGGACATTTTTATACATTTGTTTGTGGTCAGTTAGTAATTTCTAGTACTGATCATCTTTGATCAAGCGCTTCTTATGTCTAATCATATCATGGTACGATCAACAAAAAATAACTCAGATTTATATCTTCCTTGCAGCTCAGTGTATAGGTTGATGAATTGGTGCATATGTAGTAACTTCATGACCCTGCTGAAATTTTATTTTTTAAATAATAATAACAGCTTAACATGGTGTGCTGGTCTAAATGAGTTTGTTGGCTGGTTTTAGTGGGGTTTTGGGAGCCTTTCAGCTGGTCATGCTAAAAGACCATCTAATCAAGCTAGACCAGCTTGACAAGACTTTGAGATCTGCTAAGTCAAGTTTAAACGAGCAACCAGCAATCCATCTTAGACTTATTTAAGATTTTTTATTTTTTCATCATGTGAATTCCTATTCCCCCAAGTCTAATAATTCTTTAAGTTGCTCCATATAATTAAATAAGTGAGGAGCCATCATTTCATTTGTGACCCCAGGCTTGCAATTACATCTTTATTGTTATATTCAAATTATATACACAAGCAATTATTTGTGGTACAAAAATTCACCAAATCCACAGACATTCCTGGCTGGCTTGAATAATTAATTTCACACATAGAGGCACGCATTCCTTTCTTCAGTACATCTTGCTAGTATACATTCTCTCAGGCATTAATAAGAATGAATTGGAAACCTTTTTATACAGCCGGGATTCAGATCCAGCTCTCTCAGTTTGTTACTAAGGCTATAAAGAATCCAATTTGCTGAAGGGCTAATAGAGAGCACAGCAAAGCACAGACAACATAGGGAATCTGTGTGTTCATTTTTATCCATCAGCTGTCACTGGATTGGTCACGCTCCATCAAAACATGATTACTACAAATCACCATGCTGTGAAACGTAAATCTTCTCAAAGAACCACAAAACACAATGTCCTTAATATAAGGATAATGCAGTGTTTAATGTTAATAAAGTGGAGCATAAATGGCTAATATATCCCATACAAATATTTTTTTCAGTTCCTGGTAGTTCATCTAATGGAATTGTGTTCTGCCTTTGTGTTAGCTGCCTATTTTTTAAGAAATTAGGAATAAAATTGTCAGTTGCTGACACCATAACACCAATCTGCTGTGGCAGCAGCTAAAGTTTTAAAGCCGGTAATGATGTTGGCTCATCAGCCTTTTTGGAAGCGCTGATCCAATTGACTGATTGTAAAAGGCCCTGACTAACTGAAGCCAACACACCATCCGGAAGGCTCAATTTATATTCCCACGCGTCAGGATCGAGTTCTGTGACCACAAATGGGCCGTGATCAAACAACCTTGTCTACATTTTGGCCCTAATAGGACGCCTTATATGTGCCTGAAACTGGGACAATAACTTTAAATATTTTATTTGGTCCTCTGAAATGGATTGATGCATTAAAGCTGGAACATCCTGTCAGACTGACACTGATGAAAGGAGAGAGACAGAGAAAGAATAAAGAGGGGTGAGAATGGGAAAGACAATTTATTTCACATTTAGCCAGTTTCTACTCTTCAGAAGAATATTCAAGTATATGGAAGATCAAAGGGACACCAAGAACTCAATGTATGCAGGTATGTCAGAGAAAAGCTCACAACAATGGAAATACTGCAGAAGATGATAAAGGATAGCAAGATGACTGAATAAACACCAGAAAGAAAAAAGGCAAAATGCTAAATTTCCTGGGGAAAATTGGCCTGCTCTAGAGAAGGTACCACCACGTAAACAAGAAATTAATTACGTTAAGTTATGTGTCCTGCTTAAATGTTAGATTTGTGTCTATAAATTTGCTCTCTATACAGGCTGATCTCACAGTGAAATCAGAAATGGTAGGTTGACTTTTCTTAAGTCTATGCTTTCCGAAATCCAAAACACTGCCACCAGTGACCAAAGCGGTAAGTGTTGTTGGGTGTATGAGCACGTGTGAGCTCCATTTTCAAGGTGAAATGTCCACGGAGGTGCGCAAAATGCATTTAGTAACACAGAGAAGAGGACTGCATATTTTATAAACTGTACCCTCCAACACAAACCCCTAAATCTAACCATCACTAGAGTAAAAATGTAATGTTAAGGGGAAAAATGCAACCTCCGAATCACGCTCGTTACTGATTATGTGAAAGCGATAACTTCCTAGTTTCAACGCAGGATGCTAACCCGGGACTCCCATGCTGTTGACACATATGGGACATGTTTAAAGTTAAACACCAATTTTCTTTATTGTACTTGCATTTTGTATATTGTTATACTTGTTTCTGCTTTTGTCTGTTTTATCCCCTTTTAAAAGCATATGTGATATCTATGAGAACTGTTAGACATCCTATCAGACAAGGTCACATGACAGGAAGTAGGCAGTGTTTGATACCAGCTAATGTATAAAAGGAAGCTGCATGGCACACAAGGGACTCCTGTTGTTAGTTAACGAGTGCCACTTAGTCTTTGGATTGCAGAATAACACTAAATAAGTACTTTCTGTACCTTTCTGGGATTTTCACAATATGTTTGGAAATAGCACATTGGATTATAACACACTGTTACATACTTCAACAGAACACTCCCAACAACACCTAGTTGCGTGCAGTGCTGTGTAGATTACGTCATAATTGTTATCAAGAACCAATTACAAATCACATGACTAAAATTATCATGAGTAAAACAATATATTGGATTACTGTTTTTTGGTAATAAAACCTGATTACTTTTGGATTACGTCTGACCTAACTTTTGTTAATTTGATGTCACATGCATTTGAGTAGGATAACATGGTACTATTTTCACAAAATGTTGCATAAATGCATTTTATTGAACTTAATGATTCAAAATATAAGAATTGAAATGTTACTTTGTGTTGCACTCACTATTTGTCTGTTAATGAGTAAATCAAAAGGTACTTAAAGGGGCATGAAATACAAAAACATTTGAACTGATAAGATTAATTAATCAACAATCAAGCATCTAACCCATAAAGTTCGATGAATGTGTGCGAAGAGAACCCGATCGCAACACAAACTTGTCATAAAAACTGATGAATGTGAGCGGAGAAGACCAGCCTGCCGCATCAAAAACTTGTTCA